>NC_141140.1:76181292-76492469 GCF_053477565.2 Lygodium microphyllum
GACATGCTGTCCAAATATGGGATGACAGGCTGTAAGCCTATTTCAGTTCCTTTGGAGCAAAATGTGAAGGTGAACACAGATGCAGGTGAGCTTCTAGAAGACCCTACTATGTACAGACGCATAGTAGGAAGTTTGATTTATATGACTATTACCAGGCCAGATTTGAGCTATGTTGTTGGATTGGTAAGTCAGTTTATGCAGGCTCCAAGGAAACCACATTTGGATGCGGCTAGACGCATACTCAGGTATGTGAAGTCCACATTGCAGTATGGACTATTTTATGAGACTGGGGTTCAGATACAGTTGCATGGATACACTGATGCTGATTGGGCTGGTAGTATTTCTGATAGACGATCTACCAGTGGATATGTGTTCTCTTTTGGGAGTGCTGCAGTCACTTGGAGCAGCAAGAAACAGCCTACAGTTGCCTTGTCGAGTACAAAGGCTGAGTACAGGGGTGCAACAATGGCTGCATGTGAGGTAGCTTGGTTGCATAAGCTACTTTATGATATGCATCAGTCTATAGATGGGCCAGTTGTCATTTATTGTGACAACATGAGTAGTATACACTTGGCAAATAACCCAGTCTATCATGCTAGAACAAAACACATTGAGGTGCATTATCACTATGTGCGAGAGAGGGTTTTACTAGGTCTTATTGATCTTGTTTATGTCAGCACAGAGGATCAGGTAGCTGACATATTTACGAAGGCATTGGGCGCAGAGAAGCTGCGCAAGTTCAGAGACCTGCTTGGTGTGCAGGAATTGGGATTGAGCTCGAGGGGGAGTGTTGACATATCGAGCTCCACTCGTGATACGCCAGGGTGACCGTTGTGTATTTATGTCACCGACTTGTCAGTTGCAGATGCGGTTGGTACACCGCCCCTGAATAATAGCTACATGATAGCTATCCTTATCTACTCTAGTTCGTGGCTCAGTTAGTATGCCACCTTAGTTAGTTGAGTTTGGTTTTGAGACCCATATCTAGGGTTCTTCTATTTCTTTGTACTGGAGTTCTTTTGGCTTACACAACTAAGAAGAGGAAAACTGTTTTCAGCCTCCACCCTTGTGTGTATTCCCCCATTGTGCAAGCAAGAAAGCTACAAGTGAGACTCCTTCCTTCTCTCCCACAATCTTGACAGCCGTAGGTATAGTGGCCCACACGAGAGACGAGGCTGGGAGATTAAGCCTTTTGCTGCTGCCGCCGACATCTGCTGTGACAAAGCGAGGCCGCCATAACGCCACCACTGATGAGGAGGAATCGCCGTGCATCCAACAGCCAGTCCGCAACCACTGACTCCAGCAACATTCGACGACGTGAAGAAACTCTCCCCACATGGCTTTAGTGAATCCACAGAAGCTTCAAGAAGCTTCTTGAAGCTTCTAAGGGGGACCACCTCAAGCCCCCCTTCCTGTGCTTTTTTCCTTTCACCCCCCGCCCTCCCCAGTTTTCTTAAAACCCTTTCACCCCCCCTCATATCCCTTCTACTCCATAAATTCCCCCCTTCCCTGGGTTTTTTAAAAATCTCAAGTTCCCCTTCCTATACCCTTCCTTACCCTTTCATCCCCTTCCGGTTCTAACCTTTAGAAACCCTTTGCCCCCCTAGCATCCCTCGAAAGCCACCTTAGCCCATTTCCCTTGACCTCAAAAACCCTTAATCCGCGTGCCTAAATCCATAAGTCCCATCTTGTGTTTGAAACCCCGTGTTTTACCCCTCATATTTCTTTTTTTTAATACACCCCTAAGCCTTTCCAAACCCCGTGTTCCCTTTTACTTACATGCCTTTTTCCCCATACTATAAACCCTTTTGTTATCTTTCAAAATTTTCCCCTAGGTTTGAAAAACCCCTAAGTCCTTTCACTCCAGTGCCCAAAAGATCTCCCAAGGGCTTTCATAGATGTTTGTGAAGCCACACTCACTCATAATCTTTCACCATGATTATATCCTATAGACCCTTTTTCTCTAAAGCTTTATAAACCCTTTCCCTCTCCGAAGAAGCTAAGATTTTAGAGGTCTTATTATCCCTCCTCGTGGTCAACCTTTTGAACGACTCCTTGCCTCGAAAGAGAGACGGTGGAAATCCTAAAGAAAGAGTAAAAGCTGCCTTCACATTCGAACTGTGATGCTGCCTAAGAAAGTCCAAGGAGTAGCTGCGGGAGGGTCATCTCCCAGTATCCATGTGGATATCTCACCCCAAAACCAAGTTTTTTCTTCTTGGTTTTATATCGGTTTTAAGACAATCATGCAAAAGATGAATTGTTAGGGATAAGATATATTTTTTCGAGTTATTTATGATGAAGGAGTTTAGTTTAATTGAACAAATGATATTGTATAGAACATAGTTTCCTTCGAATAGCATCATGCATCAAAACAAATTACAAGCAAGATTATCTACTTAATATAATAGTATATTTCGCTTAAATCTTAAAGGTATAAAAAAATTGTATGTTACACCATTAAACCCTTATTCTTTTTTGCAACAAATCATCATAGAAGATGAAATTCATGAAAGGATTCGTATGTTGCATGAAATTCTAGGAAGTTATCATTGCTAACTGCATATCTTAGCAAGGAATAGATTGTTATTTGGCATGAGTTTCGTTTGCAAGGATAAAGGAGGATTAATTGAACTTACCTAACCTCAAAGCATTAAAGTTTAGGACTGAAAAATCAATTGTCACAAGTATAACAACTCGTGTCGAGGTGATTTCAATATTACCTCCTAAAAGATAAACGAATTAATGTAAACTTAGAGATACCTATGCTGAAAAATATGCCTTGGGAATAACTTAAAGACCAAGAAATGTTTATACCTTAAACATTTGACTATCTTCCCTGATTGTACGGTCAATAAATTCATACATGTAAAAGAACTAGGGTTTGTCCTTGAGATTCTTAAAAAGAGAACCTAGGTCTCGACAAACGTTAGCTTAAAGAAACTAAAACGGATTATTTCATCGTATATTACGATGCAGGACTTGCGCAGCAAGTACGAAGTCATATAGTCTTGTGATTGATTCACAAGAAGGAAGGTTAAATACCCTCAACAAGGATGGCGGATCCTTACGTAAGTTATCTTGCAAAAGGATGTATTCTTTGATACCCTTCTAAATAAGCAAAGTTAAAAAAAAAGACCCGAAACTAAAGTATCCAATGAACTTTAGGGTTGACTAAGTTGGGTTAATAAGATACGCCCTAATCCAGAATATAAGGGATCTTGCCAAGCTGCAAGACACCTTGGAACGAGTGCTGATGCATTCGAAAGGGAAACAGTCATTCCTTAGCAGTTTGCCAAACAACAAGGTCAATTAATGGAAGTGTTTGTGCTTGCTAGAGATTTTAGAGCATTCTTTGATTTATGAATTACAAATTAAATGAATACCTATACTTCAGGTTGAAGGCCTGAAGGGAGAGGCAGTTTCAGTTACCCCTGACTGCCTGCCTGACCCTAACTAAGGGGGTTGTTGACCGCGCCGGGAACGCGGACCGAACCCGCTGCGAAAGGTCTCTCTGTTGAGCTCTACTTGGAGCAGGAGGACGCTTGGGTGCCAGGGGGGCTCTGGCCGTAAATCCCTTGGCTTTCGGGTCCTGCACAAGAGGCTAACGTGACTCGGGATTGGATCTGGAGGCTCGTATACTAGTCTACGGGTGGAAGCTTGGAATAGTGATCCTTGTGGATTACTGGATAGCCTTCGGGCGGACTATGGACAAGCCTACGGGCGGAACTCCTTGTATTTCAAAGATAAATATAATGATATGTTAATAAAGAACTTGTTGATATTGTTTTTCTATGTCACGTGATAAGATTACGTGAAGGAACCAATGCTTAACAGTTTAATTAAAGAAGCTGATTGTTACCTGTCAAATTAATGTGTTAGATAATTACATAATTAAAACAAACCGAGGAAAGTGCGGAGGATGGGCCATGGGTCCGTCCTACAGTTGGGTGGTCCCGGTTAGCCGGGAACTTTTCTCAAAAATCTCGAAGAACAGCGGGATGATCGTCAAAAGAAACAACGAAAGCATGGACCTAGAGTTATGTCTTAACTGATTTACACTATTTTAGGGGAACGGAATGGGACTATGCCTTATAGCAGAGAGGTTGAGCTTTGCATCCCTCTCGTTTCCCATTCTCCTTGAACCAAGTGCAATGTGAATCTGCTTTCGACCTGGCGTTTCTACGTAAAGTAGTTCGCTTGGGTCCGACACTAGTTGCTATTAGGTAATGACCAATCAAGAAAACCCTAATTCCGATCGATACTAAGTGGGAATGGCCAGGATACTGCCGCTACGTGGCAGACGTGGAAAGACCTAGGTCGCAAATCCCATAACATTCCATGGGAGTGTTGGGTGGAGCTTTCTAGACATTCTTTCCGATGGACTGCTAAGACGTGTCACATTACAGTTGGTATCAGAGCCGACCAACAACGGAATTGTTTTTATGAGATCTCAATAAAATGAAGAAGAGAAATTGTTGCTGCCCAAACATTTTCTTACCTTCAATGCTGTCTTCTAGAATTATGAAGCATGGAACAAGTTTTTGGTATTTCAAGTCATGTTTATGACTGCAATGCTTTCTCCGCTTTATAGACAAAGAATTGGGATGATGAACATCCTGGAGTAGATCTACAATCCATCACCTTTGAACATGGAATGAAGATGGATGGGTGCTTCAAGAATCTATTATATAGCCGCCCAACGGTTTGCTTATCTACAGACCAACTTAAAAAGGATCAAGCGGTTGGAAGACTTGAAATTCGTGAAGCTGTTCGTTTTTGTGGAAGCTCACATAAATTCGACTTTACATATTCGAGGTCGGAGGGTTGAAATGAACTCATATGTATATGAGGAAGTAACCCGTGTAATCCCCGTCGACTGGATTAAAGTGTTGGGCCACCATGAGAAGTATGGATTCAAACAAAAAGGATATCCTGAACTTCCAATGACTTATGGATTCCTGAAGATCCATGACCCAAAACCCTACTATTACTCAGTTCCCATAGATCAATGCAATACAACATTGTTCTCCCCAAACTAAATGTAACAATTGACTTATCATCACAGGGAACGTTGTATTCGAAAGGGCTATGCCCATGTAAATACAAATAAAGATTTCTTTTTATCAAAGTCTGGCTGTGTATAAGAGTTGATAAAAAGTTAAGTAGCTACATTGTTTATGAGATAGCTAAGCTAACGTCCATTATCGTACAATAACATTAAGAAAACCTTTATTCAGGCACAACCCCAGGTATAGGTTCCAAACTCACCTCCTACATCAAGTACTACTGTGATGCAGGAGAAGAAGTTCCTCCTCAAGCAAATTAAGCCACCCGAGTTTGACGAGAGAGGTAGGTTTGTTCAGGCTGATGCTCAAATTTGGATTGAATCCATGGAGGATTACTTCAAAGCAGCGGGTACTACACCCGCCAATCAGGCTATGCTTGCCAAGTTAAAGCTCACCAGAAGCCAAACTTTGGTGGAAGCAATGGTGTAGGGATCAAGGGATTGCAGAGGGATCCGTTACCTGGGAGAAGCTGAAGAAAGCCGTGTAGGGTAGATACTTACCACCTGCATATCGCACGCAGAAAATGAATGAGTTCTACGAGCTAAAACAGCTAGGACTCACTCTTGACACATACTACTCTAAATTCGTCTCACTCTTAAAGTATGCGCCATAGATGGATATGACACAGCAGGTGTCCAAATTTTGTGTGTGCTTTAATCCACCAGTAAATACCCATCTCGAATCTATGCATCCATCAGACCTTCAGATGCACTCATTCGAGCGGCACCTATAATTCAGGAGGTACAAGCTAGACCAAGGGATAACAAAACTTGGTCTTATAATGACCCGAACAGAGGAGCATTTAGACCTCAAATGAAGAGAGTTCAAGTTCATAATCAGGGACAAAGAAAGAAAGCAAGGACAAATAACGTCAACAACTTTATTCCTACTCAAAGTAATGGCCGAAACCTCCATTGTTTCCATTGCAATGAACCCGGTCACTTCAAGAGGCAATGTCCCAAGCTCAGCGGAGGACATCGCCAAACGCCTTTCCAAGGAGCAGGCCGTGGTCAAGGAGCCGCTACTTGTGGAAGAGGAAGAACCGCCTGCATTTCCAATAGGCAAAGATGCGAAGAAGAAGAAGAGGAAGATTCGACCATGGAAGCAAAATTCGAAAGAGCGACAGTCCATGCCACTTTACACAAGAAAGGGCCGAATCGCCAATTCTCGGTGATTCAAACACCGTCGGACTATCAAGGTAAAGGTTTTAAAACCTTGATTGATTGTGGCAGTACACATTCCTTTATCTCACCGGCATGTGCAAAATGATTAGGAATAGCCATAGTAGAAGCACCTACCCTGCTTGTGGAGTTGGCAAATGGTCGTGAGGTAACTTGTACCAGGCAAACTGCTAAGGTGGAGATCTTTCTAGGAGGAAAGAAGACTTCAGTCAAATTCAGAGTCATGAATTTAGGTATCCATGAGTGTCTACTCGGGATGGATTGGCTTAAGCCCAACGACGCCCACATTCACTATGGAAAGGGTCAAGTTTCCTTTCGAAACTTTGAAAGGGAATTTGTCACAACTCAAGGTGAGGCAGGAGTGCCAAGAATCCAATTGGCCAAAATATCTCGGATCATAAAAGGAGTCAGAAAAGGATTACCTGTTTACTTGATCAAACTCAACAAGTTAGATCAAAAGCAAGAGTCTCATGAAGGGCCTTCTTGGCTAAAGAAATACGCTGACGTATTCCCTGAAGAATTGACCGAACTTCCGTCTCAAAGAGAAGTAGATCATGAGATTAGGTTAGTACCTGGAGCTGCGCCAATTGCAAAGAGACCTTATAGAATGTCCATACCAGAAGCAATTGAGTTGAAGGAACAACTCAAGCAACTGTTAGATCAGGGCTATATCTGGCCTAGCAATTCACCATGGGGAGCTCCAGTGCTATTCTAGAAAAGGAAAGATGGGACACTTCGACTATGTATTGATTACCGAGGGTTGTCAACTCCCGAACAGAATAGCTTCAACAAATTGAAGCAAAGTTTGGTATCAGCACCTATTCTAAAACTTCCTGACCTCAATAAAGAGTTCGAGGTAGTAACTGATGCTAGCATTCTTGCCTTGGGGTGTGTACTTATGCAGGAAGGTCATCCAATACCATACTCTTCAAGGAAATTGAAGAATCATGAAAATAATTATGCCACACATTATTTGGAATTACTAGCTGTCATCCCTTCTCTAAAGCTTTGGAGACACTACCTGCTGGGTAACAAGTTTACTCTAATAACCGACCATAAGAGTCTCAAATGGATCTTTACCCAGAACAAGCTCAACATGAGGCAACGTCGGTGGATTGAAGTGTTGGAGGAATATGATTTTGAAATCAAGTACCGACGAGGGAAAGAGAATGTAGTCGCCGATGCACTTAGTCGCAAGGCATTCCTAAAATCCCTAATCTTGTAGAATCCATCAACGACCAGATCTCTGGCTACAAAAGTATCTATGCCAAACAACCCTATACTTGAATTAGCTAGAGAGGAAGCATGCCATGATTTGGCCTACCAAACAATGCTAAATGAAATATCTACCAAGGAGCAGAATCAAAAGTTGCAAGCTAAGTATCACGAATTTTCCATTGATAATGGACTTGTCTACTACAGAACAAGGCTGTGTATACCAGCAAGCTAGTCACTTAAGCAGAAGATAATGTGGGAAGCTCATGATTCCCCTTTCTCAAGACATCCTGGCTATGCTAAGACTCTTAATGTAGATAGGAAGAGCTACCATTGGGAGAGGCTTAAAGGTGACATTTTCAAATATGTCATTGAGTGTTTGTCTTGCCAATGTATCAAAGTCGAACATGTCATGATGCTAGGGAAACTGTAACCGCTTGACATTCCCCAAATGAAATGGGAATTCATCAGTATGGATTTTGTTGTAGGCTTACCCCAAGTCCAAGGAGGATACAATTCTATCATGGTTGTGGTTGACATGCTTACCAAGGTTGCACACCTGATTCCAGTAAAGACAAACTATAAGGCCTCCGACATTGCAAGATTGTTTGTCAAGGAGATATTCAAGCTACATGGTTTACCTAAAAGAATCATTAGTGATCGAGATTCTCTCTTCACATCACACTTCTAGAGAGCTATCTTTGAAGCTATTGGGACTCAACTCTATTTTAGCACCGCCTACCATCCCCAAACGGATGGCCAAACAAAGCGAGTAAATCAAGTCATCGAGGAATTCTTAGGGCATACTGCTCTCGAGAACCCAAGAAGTGGATTCAATACTTGCCTTTGGTAGAATTTGCCTACAATGCTTCTTACCAACAAAGCATTCAGATGACCCTTTTCCAAGCATTGTATGGTCATGATTGTCAAAGTCCACTAAACTTTTCTGATCCAACCCTAAGGGTTGAAGCGTCAAGACATATGTTGGAAGACATGGATGATCAAATAAAGTCAATAAGACAAGACATACAAGAGGCCAAGGATAGACAAAAGGCATACGCACATTTGAAGCGTCAAGAAAGAGTCTTCGAAGAAGGAGACATGGTCTTCATTTGCGTATGCCCTAAAAAGAGTTCTGTATCCCTAGGAGATTGCAAGAATCTAAGTCCAAGGTATTGTGGGCCGTACAAAATCCTCAAATGCCTAGGACCCAATGCTTATAGATTGCAACTCCCTAAGAGCCTAAAGGTTCACAATGTATTCCATATCACCCTATTGAAAAAATATGTACCCAACCCTAACCATGTACTTGATGACCAACAAATTGTAATGCCTAGTCAAGGAGTCCTTGAACTAAGGCCAGATAGGATCTAAGATGTTAGGGAGAGACAGTTAAGATCCAGAACCTTGAGAGAATGCCTCATCCAGTGGAAAGATTATCCCAAAGAGGATGCCACCTGGGTAGATGAAGGCATTCTCAACCATGAATATCCCCAATTTATCTCAAGATGATGACATCTCGATTCTTCTAAGGGGGAGAGAATGTAATATATTAAATAAATATATATATATATAAATTTTACGCCTTCGTGGCGGCGCATCGTGCTGGAGCATCGAGGGGGGATAGAGGGGGCAGCAAGCTCCTCGCTGGAGCTTTCTCAGGCCCCTCGCCATGCAAGTGGATAGCTCAAGGGGGGAGGATTCCCTCCCCTCCCCTATATAAAGAGAGAGCGGCCATAGGTACAGTGGCCCACACGAGAGAGGAGGCAGAGAGATTAAGCCTCTTGCTACTGCCGCCGACATCTGCTGTGAGAAAGGGAGGCCGCCATAACGCCACCACCACTGAGGAGGAATTGCTCTGCATCCAACCGCCGGTCCGTAGCCACTGACTCCAGCAACATTTGACGTCATGAAGAAACTCCCTCTCCCCACGTGGCTTCAGTGAATCCACAGAAGCTTCTAAGGGGGACCATCTCAAGCCCCCCTTCCTGTGCTTTTTCCCTTTCACCCCCCCTCTCCCTGATTTTCTTAAAACCCTTTCACCCCCCCTCATATCCCTTCTACTCCATAAATTCCCCCCTTTCCCGGGTTTTTTAAAACCCTCAAGTTCCCCTTCCTATATCCTTCCTTACCCTTTCATCCCCTCCCGGTTCTAACCTTTAGAAACCCTTTGCCCCCCTAGCATCCCTCGAAAGCCACCTTAGCCCATTTCCCTTGACCTCAAAAACCCTTAATCCGCGTGCCTAAATCCATAAGTCCCATCTTGTGTTTGAAACCCCGTGTTTTACCCCTCATATTTCTTTTTTTAAATACACCCCTAAGCCTTTCTAAACCCCGTGTTCCCTTTTACTTACACGCCTTTTTCCCCATACTATAAACCCTTTTGTTATCTTTCAAAATTTCCCCCTAGGTTTGAAAAACCCCTAAGTCATTTCACTCCAGTGCCCAAAAGATCTCCCAAGGGCTTTCATAGATGTTTGTGAAGCCACACTCACTCATAACCTTTCACCATGATTATATCCTATAGACCCTTTTTCTCCAAAGCTTTATAAACCCTTTCCCTCTCCGAAGAAGCTAAGATTTTAGAGGTCTTATTATCCCTCCTCATGGTCAACCTTTTGAACGACTCCTTGCCTCGAAAGAGAGACGGTGGAAATCCAAAATAAAGAGTAAAATCTGCCTTCACATTTGAACTGCGATGCGGCTTAAGAAAGTCCAAGGAGTAGCTGCGGGAGGGTCATCTCCCGGTATCCATGTGGATATCTCACCCAAAAACCAGGTTTCTTCTTCTTGGTTTTATATCGGTTTTAAGACAATCATGCAAAAGATGAATTGTTAGGGATAAGATATATTTTTTCGAGTTATTTACGATGAAGGAGTTTAGTTTAATTGAACAAATGATATTGTATAGAACATAGTTTCCTTCGAATAGCATCATGCATCAAAACGAATTACGAGCAAGATTATCTACTTACTATAATAGTATATTTTTGTTAAATCTTAAAGGTATAAAAAAACTGCATGTTACACCATTAAACCCCTATTCTTTTTTGCAACGAATCATCATAGAAGATTGAATTCATGAAAGGATTCATATGTTGCTTGAAATTCTAGGAAATTATCATTGCTAACTGCATATCTTAGCAAGGAATAGATTGTTATTTGGCATGAGTTTCGTTTGCAAGGAAAAAGGAGGATTAATTGAACTTACCTAACCTCAAAGCATTAAAGTTTAGGACTGAAAAATCAATTGTCACAAGGATAACAACTCGTGTTGAGGTGATCTCAATATTACCTCCTAAAATATAAACGAATTAATGTAAACTTAGAAATACCTATGCTGCGAAATATGCCTTGGGAATAACTTAAAGACTAAGAAACGTTTATACCTTAAACATTTGACTATCTTTCCTGATTGTAGGGTCAATAAATTCGTACATGTAAAAGAACTAGGGTGTGTCCCTGAGGTTCTTAAAAAGAGACCCTAGGTCTGACAAATGTTAGCTTAAAGAAACTAAAACGGATTATTTCATCGTATATTATGATGCAAGACTTGCGTAGCACGTACGAAGTCATATAGTCTTGTGATTGATTCACAAGAAGGAAGGTTAAATACCCTCAACAAGGATGGTGGATCCTTACGTAAGTTATCTTGCAAAAGGATGTATTCTTTGATACCCTTCTAAATAAGAAAAGTAAAAAAAAAAACTCGAAACTAAAGTATCCAATGAACTTTAGGGTTGACTAAGTTGGGTTAATAAGATACGCCCTAACCCAGAATATAAGGGATCTTGCCAAGTTGCAAGACACCTTGGAACAAGTGCTGATGCATTCAAAAGGGAAAGAATCATTCCTTAGCAGTTTGCCAAACAACAAGGTCGATTAATGAAAGTGTTTGTGCTTGCTAGAGATTTTAGAGCATTGTTTGATTTATGAATTACAAATTAAATGAATACCTATACTTTAGGTTGAAGGCCTAAAGGGAGAGGTAGTTTCAATTACCCCCGACTGCCTACCTGGCTCTTACCAAGGGGGTTGTTGACCGCGCCGGGAACGTGGACCGAACCAGCCATGAGAGGTCTCTTTGTTGAGCTCTACTTGGAGCAGGAGGACGCTTGGGTGCGAGGGGGGGCTCTGGCCGTAAATCCCTCGCCTTTCGGGTCCTGCACAAGAGGCTAATGTGACTCCGGATTGGATCTCGAGTCTCGTATACTAGTCTACGGGCGGAAGCTTGGAATAGTGATCCCTTTGGATTACTGGATAGCTTTTGGGCGGACTATGGACAAGCCTACGGGCGGAACTCCTTGTATTTAAAAGATAAATATGATGATATGTTAATAAAGAACTTGTTGATATTGTTTTTCTATGTCACATGATAAGATTACGTGAAGGAACCAGTGCTTAACGGTTTAATTAAAGAAGCTGATTATTACCTATCAAATTAATGTGTTAGATAATTACATAATTAAAACAAACCGAGAAAAGTGCGGAGGGTGGGCCATGGGTCCGTCCTACGGTTGGGTGGTCCCGGTTAGCCGGGAACTTTTCTCAAAAATCTCAAAGAACAGCGGGATGATCGTCAAAAGAAACAATGAAAGCGTGGACCTAGAGTTATGTCTTAACCGATTTACACTTTTTTAGGGGAACGAAATGGGACTATGCCTTATAGCAGAGAGGTTGAGCTTTGCATCACTCTCGTTTCCCATTCTCCTTGAACCAAGTACAATGTGAATCCGCTTCAGACCTGGCGTTTCTGCGTAAAGTAGTTTGCTTGGGTTCGACGCTAGTTGCTATTAGGTAATGACCAATCAAGAAAACTCTAATTCGAGTCGATCCTAAGTGGGAATGGCCAGGTTACTTCCGCTACGTGGCAGACGCGGAAAGACCTAGATCGCAAATCCCGTAACATTCCATGGGAGTGCTGGGCGGAGCTTTCTAGACATTCTTTCCGATGGAGTGCTAAGACGTGTCCTGGATGATACTAGTGGACATGTTATATTTCTATAAGATTCAGATGAAGGTCACACATGCTTTTAATAAGTTTATCCATTACATCATTTTTAGAAGGAATAGAAGAAGAAAGAGCTAGTTGATTAGTCAAAGGAATAGGGGATTTTGAAGGTCGAACAAGCTCCATCAATGGAGTTGTTGAAGTTGAAGTAGAGCCCAATCTTAGTCGCATCTACTCTCTTCGAGCAATCATGTTAACTACATTAGTAACATCTGTCCATGCAGTCTTGACTCCTGATTCGGAGGTAGCATCTTCTAGGCAATCAGCAAGCTTCTCTTGCAGAATGGGATCTGCAACCTTAAGGAATAATTCAATCTTCTGACCTTCCATACTTTATTGGTCTTTAGCATCAAGTTGTCCAAATTTAGTTTCAAACTCATGGTATAGAGCTATTGCAGCTAAACCTTTATTGGGTTTTTCAACCTATTCAGTGAAACTTTTCTTCGTCATTAGGTCAGAGTCTTCTAAGAATAATTCTTCGCATAGGGCTTTTTTGAATGTAGCCCAATCCGCATCTTGTTGAAAAATACCATGGATTCTTTCTTGAAAACCACGTTTGGCTAGTCTGGCAAAAAAATGGCTCCGTGCATGTTGTGGTACACCAAAGAAGATCATTTTTTCAACATATAAGCGAATAAAAACAGAGACATTTTGACCATTAACTTGTTTTAATTCACGCCCAACTTCCTCTAGGGCATTAATAGCTGTGGAGTCAATCTTCTCTTTGTCTTGCCTTTGTTGTTGTCGTTGTAACATTTGGATTTTTTGTTGCTGAGTCTACTGCAGTTGCGCACCAATTGTTGTAGAGTATCTCCTGAAGAATCCCCCATCTTGGAGTTCTCTTACACCGACCTTCACATTGGGTTCACCAATGTCGCAGCGCGTAGGGTTGAAGGTCACCACAAGGGTTTGGCAAGAGAAGAATGTATGGGGGTTCAAGAGCTTTGACTTTGAAGATGGTAGAGATAAGAGAAGGGTTGAAGGTTTCAAGCTGAGTTCTTGAAGTTAAGAGACAACAGGGTGTAGGTAGATTCAAGGAGAGTAGTAGGCAGAAGTGAAGGGTTCGGAGAGATTGAAGATGTAGAAGAATACTCCCAAAAAGAATTAGAAAACATAGAGGAATACTAACAAAGATGAAGCCTGTTAGTTTATTTTAGCATTATGAAAAAATATAACTCTAATAGACAAAAACGTGTACAAAATTATACCTTCCTCTATGCTCCTCAGATCGCCAATCTAATGCTTCCAATGGCTTTGAAAGGGGGGTTAAATACCAGGACACCTGGCCAGAATCTTGCGACATCACTCCTTCATCTCCCACTTTCGGAGTACTGTTCACTGCCTGAAATCAGCGATCACACGTCGTGCGATTTTGCTAATATCTTTTTTTTACATAAAATCCTCTCAAATTGGCTGAAAGCTACATGCTTTCTTTTACATGTCCTCCTAATCTAGAAGTTATCTATAGTTTTATGGATTTTTACAAGAGATAATATCTAGAATATAAAAAATTGACTAAAAACTTGTCCAAAATAATATAATATTTTGAACCATGGACACTAATACTAATGTCTAAAGTGATTTTGGCTCTCTAAATCTAAAAGGAAGCCACACTCTAGATTTTTTTACATGGTGTGAACGTAGTGGCACGACACCGTTTTTCCCATGTGAACATGCTCTATCGTCCCCCGAACCGTGTTTGACCTTACCTATCCTATTTGACATCTTCATGTAGGCATTTTTTATATTCATGTCATAAGGTTTCATCTGATGGATCTCTTTGTTAATTTTTGTTTGTTGTTTCTAGTATTTTTTTCAGTTCTTTCCATGTTAACGCATCCTCTCCTTATCAAAATGACGTTCCCATATGATAGCACTCTCCAACACATCACACTTTTTCTTCTTTTTGCATTTCATTTTGGTGGCGTGATTTTTTATAATTAAAATTTTTATGAATTTTCATTCTGATATCTCGCGTGTTTGTGCTTAATCATCCCCGATTACGGCTTCTAAGGTGCATCGATGCATCTGTCATGTTGTTCTCCATTGGCATGTGTTCCCGCACACACTCTCAATCCCCAGAACACAAATTTTTTTATCATCGCCCCGTGCACACACATGCGGAGGGGGGACACGGTCCTTATGCCAACCACAACCACCAAAACACAACACCTAAATTAACACATCAACTAACCCCAATCCCACCCAACAATACATGTTGAGAAATAGACAAATGATGTATGCTCCAAGAAGAGCTGTCATGAATCCCATATGCAGAGTGAGGAGAGTGGAACAACTCAAAGTCTATAAAGCATTGTACTTGACTATGAAATGAATACAATGTTATGATTCTTTGTACTTTTAGTTAAGTGTCTTGTCGTTGTCAATTCTACACAAGATTGTGTTTATGAGTCAAAGCTAATCTATCTTGGAACCTAATTCACTTCTGTAACATTTTGTCTCTACTTGTCCATGTCATTATGAACTTGGTCTTCATCTTTGATCCACCATAGCTTGTGTCATGCTCTAGATCCGCATCCTTTAACATGGTATCACAGCCCAATCGGGCATGGCTTAGATTATCTCCATCCCTTCCCAGTTCATATTGAGTGTTGGATCTCATCCTCAACTTCATTTGCAATTCTACACTCAATAAAGCTTCCATGGTAGCCATAGCCAATAGTACCCTATCATCTTGAAGCTTTTATATCTCTCTCCACAGGCCAAATCTCTCCAGACTTCCCTCTAAAGAAGTTTTTCTCTACTTCTAGAGCTCCTCCCTTGCACCTCAGTCATTGACATTGAGTCACTATCACCTCATCATTGTCTATTTTTAAAGTTGTTGCCATATCTGTGTTTGTGGATAGCACCACCCACCTGAATTGGAGGAGTTGTATCTCCACATAGAGACCATATCTCTCCAAGGTCTCTTCTAGGAAAACCTTTGTGAACTCCAGGTGCTTCTACTTGGAACATGACAGTAAGACATTGGCCTGCCAACCACCTAGGATTGCGAAAATTGGATGACATTGTCTGATCTATGCCTGGTTCTGTTCGAGCTGTTTATTCTCCTTCCACGCAATGCGATTTCGGCCAAGATCATAGAGCTTCTATAGAGCTTGAAGAGAGCTACATTTCCATAAAAAAACTTTTGGAAATGATCCACTAAAGCTCATGAAATCAGTAAAAAACCAGACCTGTGTTTAAACCCTAATCCGAGAAGCCATAGCCAAAGCTTCAAAATTTGACATTCTTCACAGGTTCTTGTCATTGAAGTCATCAACATTGATTTTAATAACTGAGCAATACTCTCTGAAGTTTATTACTATTCTGGAAGTGCCCAAGCAAGCTCAGAAGCCATCCAGGAAGTTTGTGAGAGAGAAAGCATATCAAGTACCGACTAGTATCCATTAACACTCTAGTGTCAATTTGACATTGATTCTCTTGTGTCTCTTGACACATTAAAATACAAGATTTTGCTGGTTAACTAAATTTTAGCAACATGGCAGAGCTTGAGCAAATAGCTAAATTCAATGGTGAAGGATTTCATACATGGAAGGAGAAGACCATGTATCACCTGATGCGAAAGGACTTGTGGGACGTGTTTGAAGATGATGCAGATAACAAGGGGAAGATGATGAAGACAGGTTCATTCAAGAAGACCAGCTCAAAACCAAAGAATGGAAGAAAATGAATAACAAGGCACTAGGCATCATTGCTTTGGTACTAAGTGATGATGTACTGCATCACATATCTGGCATTAGAAATGCTAGAACCGCTTGGGAGGAACTTGACAGAATGTTTGGTACCCAAGCAAAGAACTCAAAGGTAAAACTCCTCATGTAGTTTTATAAACTAGATATCAAAGACAATGCTTCTATGACCATGCAAATTAACAAGTTCAAGAGCCTAAAAACCAAGCTTGCAACTCTTAAGAAGAATATTGATGAAGATGAAGCAATAGCTGTACTACTTGCAAGTGTAAACAAGGATCCATATGAGAACCTTGTGCCCACTCTAAGTAATGTTCCAAGTCTCTCACTCAAAGATATTAAGCACTCACTGCTTGATGGAGAAAGAAAATTTAAAAGCAAAGATGTAAAAGATACAAACTCAAGGGAAAACCTCTTATACACTAGAGGAGCTACTGGACCTAAGGGAAGAGGTCGAGGATTCAACACTGACAACAAGAGTTGGATGACATGTCATTATTGTGGTAAAACTGGCCATGTTGTTGGTGAATGCTTCCACAAGAAAAGAGCACAGTAGATACAGAATGACCACCACCAAATTCAATTCATAAATGAAGAAAAAGAAAAATATACTTCCACTACCATCAACAACTTTGAAAGATTGTTTTAAGGATTTTGTTCCTATAGTGGATCTCTATGTTTCCCTTAGTGGATTTTATTTGTAAAACCCTTGCAAAATATGTAAAGTCTCAAACTTTTGTTGAGAATCAGCAATCACACTCAAACAGCCTCTTTGTATGGAGTCTCAGGGTCAAGGACATGCAGGCTAAGTTATCCCATATGCACAATGGTGCTTACTACAGTTTCCTACTTTCCTATAAAGCATTGTACTTGCTTCCTTTCTTAATGCAATGATAGTACTCTTTTCATTTCAGTAAAGTGTCAATGTCATTGTCCACATACACAAGATTGTGTTTATGAGTCCAAGTCTCAATCTTGGAACCTAATTCACTTGTGTAACAAACAGTGTCCTTTCCATCATGAGTCTACACTTCTTTTTCCATCCTCCATAGCTTCCGGTTTTGCCATGCTCTAGATCCCGCATTTCTCACATGGTATCAGAGCCCAGTTGGGCATGGCATTGATTGTCTAGCCTCTCTTGATTCCTTTCAACCTCAGTCTAGCTCAATGTCAGCTCATGACTTCATCTCCCAACTCTACTCTCACTGAAGCTTCCATGGCAGCCATAGCCAGCAGCACCCTGTCAGATTGAGCTGCTTATATCTCACTCCACAGGTCAAATCTCTTGGAGCTTCCTTCTGGAAAAGTATTCCCCAACTCACAAAGCTTCCCTATATCACATCAATCCAGGACATTGGACCATCTGGAGCTCAACATTGTGAAAATCCCCAATCTCTGCTCTGTGTCTGCCATAGCCAGACAGGACCTACCTTGCTTGGAGCTTCCATAACTCTTCAACCAGGCCATTTCAGCCCACGATTTCTTCTAGGGACTTGTTCCTCTGCTCAAGGCACTTCATCCTGGCATGATAATCAATGACATTACTGCGCCCTGGCTTCAGCATTGCGAAAATCGCGGAATCCTATCAGAAATGCGCCTGCTGCTGTTCGATGTGCCTGCGTGCTGCATACTGTCCACGATTTTGATGATTATGATAGGGCTTTGGTAGCCCATGAAATTAGCTTCCTAGGCATATAAAATTTTTTGAAAATGATCCACTGTAGCTCCTGCAATCAACAAAAAACCAGGCCCCTGTCTCAGAAACCCTAAATTCCACCATAGCCAAAGCTTCAAAATCTTGACATTTTTCACTGTTTCTCTCACTGAAGTTATCAACAGTGATTTTAGTCACTGAGCAATACTCTCTGAAGTTCATTAAAGTACTATCACTCAGATCTGAAGGCATCAGCATCAAATCAAGAAGGGGAAGATCACTTGGAGTAAAAGACTTTTGCAGTTTTGGTATTCATTGACACTCAGTTAGTGCTTTTTAGCACTTGTGTCTCTCAATCAATTCTTCTGTTGCTCAAATCTAATAAGTCTGAAGTTGATTTGCTACTGTTCCCGTAAATCTAACATGGGCAAAGACTCTCCAAATGCTCGATTCAAAGGAGTCGGATTCCACACTTGGCAAACCCGCATCAAGCTCATCCTGATGAAGAAGGGTCTCTGGGCCATCACAAATGGAAAAGAGAAGAAACCTCGAGATGCGGACCTTGCAACTACTTGGCAAAATAATGATGACAGAGCTCAGGCCATTATCAAACTGGAGCTAGACGACAGTTATATCCATCATGTGGATAACTGTGAGACCTCACAGGATACATGGAAAAGACTTGACACCCTGTTCGGTGCACAATCTAAATCATCAAAGTATGGTCTCCTGATTGAGTTCTTCAGGCTTGAAATGAAGTCCAGCACATCACTTGCCACACATCTCAATTACATGGAAGGACTCCTAACCCAACTTGCAGGAATAAACATTAAAATGGATGAAGATGTTTGCATCGGTGTTCTACTTAAGAGCTTGCCTCCTGAATATAATAATGTATCAACAACTTTAATCAACATGCCAAATCCTGAACTTGTTGATATCCAGGCATCACTGTTAGAAGAAGAAAAGAAGCTAAAAACCAAAGAAGAACCAAGTACCTCTACAGATGAGCATGCATTATATGTTGGCAACAGGTACAAAGGCAAGAAGGATCAGCTCTTTTGTGACTTCTGCAAAAGGACCGGACACATCGAGAAGTTCTGCCATGCAAGAAAGAGATCCCAAAAGGCCTATCTAGTCGCAGTCAAAGAAGAAGAAGAAAATGGAGCAAAGGAAGAAGATGAAGATGAAGACCACCAAGATCGGAAGGACAAGACTCATCAGTCCTTGTACTCTCATAATTCTGATAGACTGTTTTAATAGCCTTGTATTTTCCTTACCCTAATGTTTCCTGACATAAGCTTTGTAAACTCCTTATGTAACTTGGCATTATAGTCCCTGTACACTTTGTGAGGCCCCTGTTACAGCCTCTGGATGTCCACCATGTTTATAGTACCCACACTTAGCTTTTTCTGCAACAGCCTCTGGTGTTTTGCCATGTCTGTGGTATGCCCACACTTTGCAAGTGGTTCTCATTACAGCCTCTACACACTCTGTGCCTTTCCTAGTTGTGATTGAGGAGGGGTGTTGAGAATCAGCAATCACACTCAAACAACCTCTTTGTATGGAGTCTCAGGGTCAAGGACATGCAGGCTAACTTATCCCATATGCACAATGGTGCTTACTGCAGTTTCCTACTTTCCTATAAAGCATTGTACTTGCTTCCTTTCTTAATGCAATGATAGTACTCTTTTCATTTCAGTAAAGTGTCAATGTCATTGTCCACATACACAAGATTGTGTTTATGAGTCCAAGTCTCAATCTTGGAACCTAATTCACTTGTGTAACAAACAGTGTCCTTTCCATCATGAGTCTACACTTCTTTTTCCATCCTCCATAGCTTCCAGTTGTGCCATGCTCTAGATCCCGCATTTCTCACAGCTTTAACTTGACTAGGTTGCCTACGAGCTTCTAGGCCATGTTATCATGTAGGGGGGGCCAAAAGCCAACAAGTGTAGGGACTCATCATTTGAGGGGGGGTGTTGAGAAATAGAAAAATGATGTATGCTCCAAGAAGAGCTGTTTTGAATCCCATATGCACAATGAAGAGAGTGGAATAACTCAAAGTCAATAAAGCATTAATGTACTTAAATATGAAATGAATACAATGTCATGATGCTTTGTACTTTCAGTTAAGTGTCTTGTCATTGTCAATTCTACATAAGATTGTGTTTATGAGTCCAAGCTAATCTATCTTAGAACCTAATTCACTTATGTAAAAGTTTGTCTCCACTTGTCTATGTCATTATGAACTTGGTCTTCATCTTTGATCCACCATAGCTTGTGTCATGCTCTAGATCCGCATCCTTTCACAACACAACAAAAAGAAAACAAACCAAAACAACTTACAAAACCCCACCCCCACTAAAACGACCCTCCCCCTAATTTCTTCCCCGCCCCTTAATTTCCTACCCCCTCCCCCTATGTCCTCCCCCCCTCTCGTATAGTACCCCCCCCATGTACCCCACCCCCCTCCCCTCCTCCCTCCTACCTTTCCCTCAATCATCATCGCCCTCCCCTCCTCCTTTTGTGCCCCCTCCCTCTCTCCACCCTCCCCTATGCCCTCCCTCTCTCCACCCTCCTCGCAACCGCGACACCCCCTAACGTCCCCGCCCCTTAGCTTTCATTGATGCCCCCTACAAAGAACCGCTCACCCCAAAGTGGCCGCCTACCCACTACACTACCGAACCCCACATTCGGTACACCTCCTCCCCTCCCCTCTCCCCCCCCCCCCCCCCCCCTCCCATTTTTCATTTTTCTTTCAAAAATAAAAGACACAACACCTAATCATTTAAAAAACTCAAACACACCCCAACAAAACCCAAATACACACATTACCCTTTCCGCTCACTATTCACCCATTTAACCATTTCAAAACCAACATTAATTAGGGACTTACCATTAAAACACACAAAATACACCCATATATCCATATATATATATATATATATTTGTTTTACACTACTCATAAAGCCCTTAGGCTACTGTCTATAAATATCCTCATGTAAGTCCCTACCACAATTGTTATTACTACTCTTATCATCATGTTTGCCCCTAAGATTCAATGCATGAGAGCTTTGATCTCCATTCATATTCATTTTGTTTATCTCCTAGATAAGTAAGTCACTCTCAATATCCTAGAGCTTGAAACCATCATTAGGCATATTAGCACATATGGCAATATGGAAAGTATTCCAAGACTTAGAAAGTTTTACAAGCAAGAACAATGAACATAGATTATCCTTGAACTCAATACCTTATGAATTCAAGTGACTAAAAATCAAAGCAAACTCATTCAAATGCACAAGCACACTAGTCCCTTCCTCCATGCAAAGATCCAAAAGTTGTTTCAACCAATATATATGTGAAGCAAGAATTTTATTATCATAAAGGTTGCATATCTTTTCCCACGACTACCAATAATTATTATTACATGCCACAATATTGAAATAAACTTTCTTAAACAATGATAGTATAAGAGTGGATATATATAGCTCATCCAACTCATTCCAATTATCCTGATTAATGCCCTTCAACTTTGTGCTTGATTTTCAGCAGCCTAACCTTCTTATTTTGAACCATTACTTACTATATGTGCATCTTCTAATAGATAAAATTAGTGTTATCAAGCTTTTCATTGTAAAAAAATAACACTATCATTCAAAGAACTAGCCATAATGATAGTATACCAATGCAAGATCCAAGAGAATGGGCTGCTATAAATGGTTACAAATCAGTCCTAAAAACTTAGCCAACCCAAGGGAAAAATAGGAGGAAATACCTAAGTGGAGTGCTCTCCGTTACAACAAAAAATGCTTCAAATAATGCACTCATGTTAATCACGAGATTAAGAAAAGGGCCAAAGAGAGTTTACCACATATACAAGAATATGGTATTCGCATCTCCTGTTTTTTGAAGATAGTAGAGTCCATTTTATGATTCTCTCCTTCTTTTTAGCCAAAATCTCCAAATTTTGACATATTTTGGTAGTTATGAAGTCCTTATTTACTTATAAAATCTGACAAAGAACATGATAAAGATATTCTAAAGTTAATAATGAGTTTGTTGAAAATGAAGAGCTTTTTGGTGCCCAATATATTTTCATTAATTTTCTTAGTATTCCTTTTTAATTCTTTCACTTTTCTCGATGAGCCTCGTTCTCTCTAAATTCAATGTAAGTATGGCATCCAGAAAGTGCCCTTCTCATTTAGTAAACTCGTACACCATCTATAGCAAGGAACCTTATGGAAATTGGGAGCCAAAATCCTTTAGCATAAATGATTGGTTACCTTGCTGCCCTCTTGCAACAAGGGCTTTCACAAGCTGAAAATAAAAAAATGAGAGGATATAAAACATCACTGGAAGGGATATATCATTGCTTTCAAAATTATGCCTAAAGGGTGGTTTATCAAAGTGCAATATATTTATGTGTAACGTTCTGATTTTTCACGCGTGAACTACTTCTATAAGACATAGGGATAATTTTTTAAATTAAATAAATGCAAAAAAAAATTCCCCTCTCCTCTAGCCGACTGTCGAGTTGGAGGAAGAGGGGAATAGAATGTGAAGCAAGCTCCTTGCTGGAGCTTGCTTATAGTCTGAAGCATGCGGCTCGACACGTGGGGGAGGGAGGATCTTATCCCCTCCCCCTATTTAAATCGTGGTTGCTGGGAGAGGCAGGAGGGGGCTGCCGTGAAGACCTTAAGGGACCGCCTCCTACTGCTGCTGTGAAAGAAAGTGCCCCGACTCTGAGTAAGGAAAAGAGAGGTGGTCATCGCTGCCTTAGGTACAAGGGAGTGAAGAGTCTGGCCGTGAGAGGGAGAGGAGGAGTGGAGGCGGTGATTGTCACTGTGGGCCAGGACATCATCATCATCTACCGTCACAATCCGTGCCCCATCCCATCAGCACGCCGTTGAATCAGTGTCCGCTTCCTCCCACGTGGCCCGGAAGCTTTGGAAGCTTCTTGGGAGGAAGCTTCAAAGGTTCTTAGAAGCCCCCTTTCCCATAGCCTTTAAGGTTACCTTTCTTCCCCCCTCATATCTTATCTTAAGGGCCCCCTTAGGCCCCTTTCCCCCCCCTTTTTAAATTTCCTCTAAGGGCTCCCTTATTTTTTTCCTCCCCCCCCTGATTTTACCCCTGAAGCTCTATAATCCCTTTTTCTTTTTCCCCAAAAGATGTTACCTTAAAAGCCCTTTTTCCTTCCCCCATATCTCAAATTCCCCTAAGGGCCCCCCTTAGCCCCTTTCTTTTTTTTCCCATGCAAAAATATATTTTTAAGCCCTGTCATACCTTGTTTTTTTTGTTTCCCCCCACACGAAAGTCCATTCTTAAGGATCTTCTACACCCATTTTCCCCTTTTTTTTGAAGTTCTTTTGGTACCCTAGCTACGAGGGTTGGTATTCCCTTCCCTCCTCCCTTGGGACTAAAAAAAAATCCTCCTTTCTGTGGCCTTAACCTTCCTGAAGTTTAAGCACCATTTTCTTCGAAATCCCTACTTCAAGGAGGAAGCCTTCTAAAAACCACTTCCGATGGACGGTGCAAGTTATTGCAAAGGGAGCCATGGGGGAATTTCAAAAAGGAGTTGCAAAGCTGCATCCACGACAGAAAGGCTGCACTCGCAATGCCTCCTAAGAAAGCCCAAGGCACAGCCGCATGGGGGATCGTCCCCTAGCATCCACGTGAACATCTCACCACAAGTCTAGGTTTTCCTTACTAATTGGTATTGTTATAATCGTGCGAGGATAATTGTTGGAAATAAGGAGGCATTTTTCATCTTAAATGCTTTAGAAAATTGATGTGCATTTAGTCCATATTTACAAAAAAAACGGAATTAAGATAGTGCACTCCGTTTAGGCATGGAAGTATAAAATTGCATGTCACATTATTAGGCCATATCTTCTTCGCAATAAGTCATCACGGGAAGTGCTAATAACCCTTAGGGAATTGCAAGGCATGAAATGACTCTTACGTTGCATAACTCTAGTCAATTATCGTTTTTTCAACTGCATAATTATTAGAAAAAGGTTGCTTGTTTAGCGTAAATCTTGTTCGCAAGTTATAGGATGACTAGTTGGAATTAGGTTATAACCTAACCTATCCTTGATCTTAAATCGATAAGTTAGGGTTGAAAAACAATTTACGCATAGACAATGAGTCATGTGTTTATGGAAATGATAGCGTAATTATTGTCAAGAATTAAACAAATGGGCATAAACCTAAAAACCTAAACCCGCGGAGTACTCGATTTAGGAAGTGTTAAATAAATTCCAAAGAACTCACTAGGATTTAATACGTGACCTAGTCATACGTATTGCTAAAACTGAAACTCCTATACTCTAAATACTTGCCCACATTGACCGAATGTAGGGACAGTGGAACATATTTGGGAAGTGATCTAGGGTTTATCCCTAAGAATCTTATGCAAAAAAGATGGAACTTGGAACCCTAGGACTGACGACGTTAGCCTAATGTAATTAGGAACAGATTGTTTCGTGACTCCATTTGATGAGTAGAATAGTCTCATAATTCGATGCGACACTTGTGCAACAAGTGTGGAGTCGTATGATATTGTGATTGGATCACAAGGGAATGGCCAATTCTCGCAATGAGGTTGGTAGGTCCTTATGCAAGTTATCTTGCAAGAGGATGAATAATCATCCTAATATAGTATCTTTCTTGAGTAAAGATAATTGTTTGGAAGCAAAAGACCAGCCGATAAACTGGAATAATCTATGAACTTAAGGTTTGACCAAGTCGGGTTAATAGGGTACGCCCTAACCTAGGATATAGGGGATCTTTCCAAGTCTCAAGTAATCCCAGATCGATTGCTAGACGCATTCGAAAGGAAGGATTCATTCCTTAGCAATTTTCCAACAAAAACGACCAATGGAAATATTTATGCTTGTTACATATTTAAGAGCACTGTTTGGCTTTGTTTGATAAATGAATTAAAAGATAAATGGATATCTAATACTTCAGGTTGAAGGCTTGAAGGGAGAGGCAGCTTCAGTTACCCCCGACTACCTGCCTAACCCTAACCAAGGGGATTGTTAACCGCGCCAGAAAAGTGGACCAAACCCGCTGCGAGAGGTCTCTCTGTTGAGCGCTACTTGGAGCAGGAGGACGCTTGGGTGCCAGAGGTGGCTTTTGGCCGTAAATCCCTCGCCTTCCGGGCCCTGCACAAGGGGCTAACGTGACTCGAGATTGGATCTCGAGGCTTGCATACTAGTCTATGGGCGGAATCTTGAATTAGTGATCCCTGTGGATTGTTGGATAGCCTTCGAACGGATTGTGGATAAGCCTACGGGCTGGACTTTATGTATTTTCAAGATAAATATGATAACATGTTAACAAGAAACTTGTTTGATATTTCTTTTCTATGTCAGTGATATGATTACGTGAAGGAACCAGTACCTAATGGACTAATTAAGGAAGCTGATTGGTACATGTCCAACTAAATGTGTTAGGTAAATAAATAACTAAAACAACCCGAGGAAAGTGCGGTGGATGTGGCCATAGGCCCGTCCTACAGATGGGTGGTCCTGGTTGGCCGGAAACTTTTCTCAAATCTCTATGGACAGTCAAGAAGATTGTCAAAGAACACGAACAACAAAAGCATTGACCTAGAGTTATGATTGATCCAGATTTACGTTGTTTTAGGGGAACGGAATGGGACTATGCCTTATGGCAGAGAGGTTGAGCTTTGCATCCCTCTCGTTTCCCATTCTCCTTGAACTAAGTGTAGCATGAATCCGCTTCGGACCTGGAATTTTTGCGTAAACTAGTTCGCTTGGGTCCGATGCTAGTTGCCGTTAGGAAATGACCAATAAGCAAAACCCTAATTCAAGTCGGTCCTAAGTGGGAACGGCCAGAACACTTCCGCTACGTGGCAGACATGGAAAGTCCTAGATCGCAAATCTTGTAACCTTCCATGGGAGTGTCGGGTAGAGCTTTCTAGATATCCTTTTTGATGGACTGCTAAGACGTGTCCTGGAGATAACAGGTGGACTTTCCTCTAAGGATATGCACTTTCCTCCAAACGATTGTGTTTTTCAACAAACACATTGTAAGTTTTGAGTTGATAACATATGTAATATTTTTTTAATTTAAGCAAGCACTAATAATGAATTCTTGATTGTAAATTATTTAGATGGCAAGCTCAACATGTGCGGATATTGATGATGGACCACCTAGCTAGATGGGTCTACATGTCTACACTTAGCATGTTGGTGGTCATTATGATACTCACATGGCCACTGAATTTTTACTTATTATATTTAGTTTATTACACCTACCTACAACCGGTAAAGATATAGTGCCAATCGATTAGTGTAGTCTGTTATGCACTGTTTGACTTAGTAGGCCACTTTTCTTTATGTTGTATCTTATCTATACTTTATGTACATTGTATAGTGTGTGAAATAAGAATAAATCAACAAGAAAATTTTTTGGCCTCCATCTCTCTTCTTGTGTTCTTGAGTGAGCTTCCTCTTATGTATACAATGTGTGTTTGGGGCAACATCTCAAGCAAGTCCCCCCACCATGCGATTATTGACATGGTATCAGAGTGGTGCCAGGAAGAGAGGCTGATTTTCAAGGCTGAAGTGAAGGAAAAGAAGCAAGGTTTAAGCAAGAAAGCAATAAGTAAGAAGCTCTCCCATTGTTCCACTCATTCTCTTCGATAGTGCGTGTGGAGGCACCAAAAGCATGGTAGAGTGAAAATCTCACATTACTGTGAGATTTGGCGAGTGAGCATAGCAGCTTTTTTGGGTTTTAAGGTCATTTCAGGCCACATTTTAGAGCCGCAAGGTTGCACACAATAGTTTTAGGGTATACTATGATTTCGGCTGTATTGACAAAAGTGGGTACAACACCATATTGAGGAATATGGGAATTTCCCATAAGTTTGGGACACGTGGTCAAATCTTTGGATTTGTCATAACTTGAACACTATAACTCCAAATCGAGCGCTCTATAGCTTAATAGATTCCATTTTTCAAGCGCTTTCCAATGATAGGTCACATCATATGGTTTTGAGAAACTTATGGGTATGTTATCCGGGTGCCACCTTTTTAGTATTCAAAAAATGGGAATTTGGAGATTCCCAAACTCACTAATATTGTATTGTACACAGTTACAAATTTCGAATATGTAATTTTTGAGGTGTTTGCCAAGAAGCAAACATAAGGTTTATATGCAAACAGGTTGTAGATTCCATATACTATTGAGCAATCAATGAAAAATGTTTCTTGGTGTATTGTTGTGCACTTGTTTTTGAAAGGTTACAGAAGACTAATTTGCTGTGTTGTATTCTTTTTTGTGATAATTGTAAAGAATATTGGAAACCCCATTATTCAGAAGCTCGACAAGAATAACTACCCTTCATGGAAGTTCTATGTGATGAACTTCCTCATTGCAAATGGCCTTTACAAATTTGTTTTAGGTGAAGAAAAGGAGCCAGAGCTAAGCATCCCTCCGCCAACTGTTTTGCAGATGAATTAAAGGCATGGAAAGAGTGGAATGCAAAAGACAAAAATGTGATATATTGGCTATCTGCAGTCATTGATAATACTATGTTGGGGCATATCAAGAATGTAGAAACTTCACATGTAGCTTGGACAATTTTTGAGAACATGTTTTGAGTAAATACAAAGGCACAAAAGATTCAACTCAAGTAAGAGTTGAATACGTTGTTGAAGAAAGGAAAAATGTCTATCAATGAGTATGTTTTGAATGTGAGAAACATTACAGATGATTTAGTAGTGATTGAAGTAATGCTTGATGATGATGATTTGGTTTTATCCACTTTGAGTGGCCTTGATAATGAGAAGGCATGGAAATCATTTGTTACTATTGTATAGGCATGAAAGCCATTTCTAGATTTTGATGAGTTGGTCTCTCTCATGATTACCAAAGAGATCAATATGCAAGGTGACTCCTCTAAAAGAAATGGTGAATAGGTCTAAGAATTTTACTCAAGTTCAGGAAGGGGATGTGGTAGATCCTCTTCGAAAGGCCATGGTGTAAGACGTACTGGCGATAACCAATAAAATAGGTTCAATCAATAATTTGGTGAAATGCATGTTTCAAGAGGTCAAGGAAACTTTAGAGGCAAGGAGAGCTCTAGAGGAAGAGGTGGATGGTAGAATAGAGGTTCTAAAAATTCTGCTATTTTTTGTCATTATTGTGGCAAAACAGGTCATATTACAACCCATTGTTATGCTAAGAAGCATGATATTCGCAGTGATAAACTATAGCAAGGAAACTATGCATTGTCTTTACGATGGAATGAAGACAAAAATGAGTATATGTTTGTTATGTAGCATATGAGGAGTGTAGTTATAGAAAATGGGACACATGATGATGCATGGTATGTCAATTCAAGTGCATCTTATCATATGCATGGTTATGTGGAGATAGGTGATGATTAATGCCACCCAATTTATCACATTGGAAAGGTTCCTTTATCCTTGCATGATGGCAAGACAAAGAGTCTGACAAATGTATTACATGTGCCATCAATCACAAAGAATCTAGTGTATGTTGGCCAAATGGTAGAGCAAGGGTTGCAGGTTCGATTCAATGTAAAAGGTTGTTTTGTAGAAGACTTTAATGATAAGTGCAGATTGGTCCCAAAAGGAAGTAGATTTGGTTGCATGTTCATTTTAAATGATGGAATTTGTGCAGTGGATGCCGCTATGTATGCTAAAGGAAAAGGAGTGGTTGTAGACATTGAAATATGGCATAAACGTATTGGACATGCAAATGTGCGAAGGTTGAAATTAATGTAGTCCAAAGGATTGGTTACAGGGTTACCTTCTTTTAGAGTTGAAAAATTTCATAAAGTATTTGAAGAATGTCAGTTTGGGAAGCACACGAGACAACCCTTTTTGCATGACAAAGAAGTGAGAAGAAATATACTTGATATAATACATAAAAATGTTTGGGGGCCTGCACAGAATGTATGTCTTGGTGGCTACAAATACTTTGTTACATCTATTGATGACTATTCAAGGAAGCTATGGTTACATTTCAAGAAGAAAAAAATTGATGTATTTGAGTACTTCAAATTTTTCAAGAAGGCAACTATTGAAACAAAAATAAGCTTGAAAGTTAAGTGCTTGAGATCAGATGGAGGGGGAGAGTACCTCTCTAATGAGTTTACTGGCTTCTTGAGAACTCATGGGATAAAGAGGAAATTTACTTGCAGATATATCCCACACCACAATGGCATTACACAAACAAAAAATATGCATATTGCAAAAGTTGCATGGGAATTGATGGTTGAAAAGACTATGCCAAAACATTTTTGGTCTGAAGATGTTCATACTGCTCTCTATATTATGAACAACTCCTACAACTGTAGTTCGTGGGATGACCCCCAAAGAATTCTTCACAGGCAAGAAGCCTGACGTATCACACTTGAAGGTATTTGGCTATGTTGCATATGTTCATGTGCGAGATGAGCTGATTAAGAAGCTTGATCCAAAGGTTGAAAAATGTATTTTTATTGGATACTCTTTAGAGTAGAGAAAGGGTATCATTGTTATAATCCTATCACATGTGAGTTTAGAGTGAGTAGGGATGTTGTTATTTATGAGACGAGCAATTGGTATGCATCTTGGATGCAATGTGGCACACATTGCACTATGTCAAGTCTACATTGGACTATACCTTATTCTATTGTGCAGGTGTACCATTAGACTTGCATATTTATGTAGATATAGATTGGGCTAGTAGTATTCCTGGGGGGGGTCCACCTATAAGAAATTATCTATATAGCAGGCATTCAAATGATATTAAGAAATACCATTTCTTTACATCCTATAAGGCCCTAAAATGACCCATTTTACTTTACAAAACTTACGGATTTTTTTCAAATCATATTTAGAAAATCCCTTTTGTAAATATAATCATATAAAATTTATTAAATATAATACCCTTTCTTTTAAATTCACATAGTATCTTACATGTTTTATAAGGTAGACTCCTCGGGGTAGTATTTGAGACGAGATCTATCTATGGTTTCATGTTCTCCTTTGAGAGTGCTGCTATTACTTGGAGTAGCAAGAAACAATCGATAATAACCTTGTCTAGTATAGAGGTAGAGTACTTAGGTGCTACAACTGCAGCATGTGAAGTAGCTTGGTTACACTAGCTCCTTGGTGATTTGGGGATGCAGGTGGATAACAAGGTTATCAGGTACTAAGGTAATCTTAGTAGCATTCAATTGGCTAGGAACCCAATATATTATGCATAGACCAACCATATGTAGGTCCATTAACATTTCATTTCAGAGCAAGTTCCAATAGGTGATATTGACTTGGTTTATGTCAGCACACAAAGGAACAAGCTAGTGACATTTTCACCAAGGCCTTAGGAGTTGAGAAGCTTTGATGCTTTAGGACTATACTTAGAGTTCACAAGCTCATACTAAGCTTGAGAGGGAGTGTTGAGATGTCGAGATCTATATGAGTTGGCATCCACTATGTGCCTTCATGATATAACACGATCTCGCATGGGATAATACGTGCAGGGTTCGTGAAAGTCACTCACCACAGGGACACTTTGCGAGATGGGAATAATGGATGCTAAAGAGTACTCAAAGGATAGTTTAGAAAAATCCTAATGTTTCTATTCTCAAGAAATCTTTGAAGTTTGGACACAAGAGAGAGTAATTTGTCATGGATATGCTTGAAAGAAAAGTAAATTGAAGTGTAACTGGCAATGATGACAATGGGGGTTTATGAGGTTATGTGAGAAACATAATCGAAAGATATTCCACAAGCTAGCTCAAGATAAGATATTGTTTACTTGTTGTATACATAGATGAATAATATATTTTGATTGTTGTAGATGATGATTGGAGAGCAAAGTGAAGGCAAAGAGATTATACAACACCTTCCCTTCTTACAAGCTGCTTTTGTACTACAAACTTCTCACATGGTATTTTACTTTGATAGCGGGTAATTGAATGCCAACTCTTGAAGTAATTTCACTCTGGAGGTGACATGCTCCTATATATCAAAGAGACATAATGTAGTTGAAGACAAGCCTCCCTGGATACATCGAATATGATCTGCAAGAGAGTGAAAAGTAGGATCATGTCATAAACTTATTGAAGAAGCCTTGCCACACAAGGAAGCCAACATCCTTGTCCTCTTATTTGTAGACTATGACTCCATCTTTAAGTAAGTCAATCAGTTCTGACTTTCTGTAATCCGCGACCTCACGTGCTAGAAGGTTTGACGGAGAGGGTGATGGCCAATATAATATGATGAGAGTTTGTCGAAGAAGGTGATAGCGTATTCCCTCCCATCAGCTTTGTCTCGTCACCTTCTGCATTGTCTCTTTGTCTTTGACTTCTGCTCTCGGTCATCACAATTCATCCTCCTCTCATCACCTTCATCTGCACTCCTCCTTCTTCTGCCGCGTCTTCAAAATTCACCCTCGTCACATCACCTCCACCTTGTCTTCAGCTTCATTCATCCCCTCGTTCTTTTACTACTTCGTCGTCTCGTTCTTCTTGTGCTGTGTCATCTTGTTCTTCTTCTTCCACTTTGCTGCGGCCTCAAAGCTCTCCTTTAACACATCGTCACCTCTCTCCTTCTTCTTCAGCTTTGTTGCGGCCTCGGAGCTGTCCTTCAACACGTCGTCACTTCCTTCTTCTTTAGCTTCGTTGCGGCCTCAAAGCTCTCCTTCAACACGTCGTCACCTCCTTCTTCTTCGTCATGCTTATCTCTGTCCTTCATCAACGTCCCCCCTTGCGTTTTTATAGCTTTCCCTTTCTCTCTTGCGGCTCGCTGAAAATTCTAGACTAGAGCTTTTTCCACATAAAAAGATTTCCATATTCTGACGTCAACAATTATGACAACCATGTGGCCATCACGAGCTTCAAAAAGTTTTCGATTATTTAAGCTTTTTTCATCACCATCTTTACGTAATGTCGTTTCATAATGCCATTTGCTTTATTAACCCTTCAACTAATATCGAATGCATGAAATAATGCTATTGCAAGACAATTTAGCCACTGTGGCATGCTTGAGAGTGAATGGATTAGCTCTTGATGCATCACTAAGCTTTACAACAGGAGTTATTCTTCTTCAATCACTTTAATATTTGCAACTCTGCAGGAGTTATTTGCTGTTTAAAAGCTCTTCCTTGAACAAAATTCGAAACTAGCTGCTTTTCCTTTCAAAGCAGCAGCATACTTTGATAAGCGCTCAGATACAGGTTGGTTTGGAGGAATAGCATTCAGTAGCACAACACCTACATGGGATTGCTTTAACACTTTAACTTCATTTGTACCATCTCCACACACCAATATTGTACGTCCAACCAATTTAAGGGTTGTAAATGTAAGCTCTTTTTTATCAAGACAAATTCGAGTAAAAAGCTTGATAAATGGAATGACTAACTGCAAGGCTTCACTCACTACAAGGATTTGAGCTAGTAACGACGCCGATTAGCGACAGCGGATAGTGGCGTCGCTATTGGCGTCGCTAATAGCGTCGCGACGCAAATAGCGACGCTCCATAGGGAAAAAAAGCGGCCGAAGCCGAGCACGGTTTTCATTTCGCGTTTGCTCCATTGTGAGTTTTGAGAGCGAGAGCGAGGGAGAGAGTGACCGTCGTGAGAGAAGGAGAGGAAGAAGACTTGCCGCGCCGCCGCCGCCGCTGCCTTCATCACAAAGAGGAGCCGCCCCACGCTCGCCATATCTCATCGGTGAGTCTCCCTCTCTTTTTCTTTTGCTTGTTTAAGGTTTAAATCACTCTCTTTTGCTTGTTTAGGAGAGGAAATGAGAGAGAAAGAGAGGGAGAGGGAGAGAGAGGGAGAGAAAGAGAAAGAGAGGGAGAGGGAGAGGGAGAGGGAGAGGGAGGAAATAAGAGAGGGAGAGAAAGAGAAAGAGAGGGAGAGGGAGGGAGAGGGAGAGTGCATTCTCTCTCTCCCGAGGGAGAGTGCATTCTCTCTCTCCCTCTCCCTTTTGCTTGTTTAATGTTTAAATCACTTTCTTTTTTGCTTGTTTAGGAGAGGAAACGAGAGAGTAAGAGAGAAAGAGAGGGAGAGGGAGAGGGAGAGGGAGAGGGATAGAGAGGGAGAGAAAGAGAAAGAGAAAGAGAAAGAGAGGGAGAGGGAGGGAGAGTGCATTCTCTCTCTCCCTCTCCCTTTTGCTTGTTTAATGTTTAAATCACTTTATTTTTTGCTTGTTTAGAAGAGGAAATGAGAGAGAAAGAAAGGGAGAGAAAGAAAGAGAGAGGGAGAGGGAGGGGAAGGAAATGAGAGAGGGAGAGAAAGAGAAAGAGAGGGAGAGTGCATTGTCTCTCTCCCTCTCCCTTTTGCTTGTTTAATGTTTAAATCACTTTATTTTTTGCTTGTTTAGGAAATGAGAGAGAAAGAGAGAAAGAGAGAGAGAGAAAGAGAGGGAGAGGGAGGGGAAGGAAATAAGAGAGGGAGAGAAAGAGAAAGAGAGGGAGAGGGAGAGGGAGAGGGTGGGAGAGTGCATTCTCTCTCTCACTCTCCCTCTTGCTTGTTTAATGTTTGAATCACTTTCTTTTTTGCTTGTTTAGGAGAGGAAATGAGAGAGAAAGAGAGAAAGAGAGGGAGAGGGAGAGAAAGAGAGGGAGAGGGAGGGGAAGGAAATTTAAGATAATAGACTTATCGATAATGGTATGCAATGTGCTTTGCCATGGGCCACGTACATTGGCGACTCTTTAAGATGGCTTAAAATTGGCCATGTCCTTCATAATGTCCAAGTAGGGGATCTAATTGTGATATGCATAATTCATTGTTTTTGTATTAACTTTATAGGCATAACAAATTAGAAATCATGCCAACTAGTCAACTGAAGGACTAAAAGAAAATGATACCCTAGCTAATGGTCATTACGGTACTTCATCAAAATGAACCCAAAAGTATTGTTATAGAAGAAGAATCCCTTAAATTGAGTATAGGATATTTTCTCTCGGGTCTTATGACTATGAGTAGAATTGATTGAAATAAATTTAATTACTATAGTTGATAAATTTCATAGATGGCATTAATTTTAATACGCGATCCTAGGACAAAAAAACCACATTTCTAAGATGCTTTTTGTTGAGACTAATTTATTATTAGACTAAGAGATCCTCAATGATGCTCATAAATGGATTACTTATACTCAAAGCCCTCTAGTGCAGTTTTTTACAATAACGAATAATTATCTACATGGACAAACAAATCCTTGAGCATGATACAAGGCCGAGATATAACATAAAAAAATCTCTCAACTACTATGTACAATGCAAGATTTATGGTCAACTTGCAACTCGACGTACATCTCCATAAAGCTATCCATTTAAGCCTCGTTTGCTGTAATGTAGATAAGATGGAAAACGAAGAAGGTCTTATTGTTCAAGACCGCGAGACGTATCTTAATCAGCGTGTCCCATGTCCTTGCTCTCAATGCAAGTTGGCAATTAGCCGAAAACGCCGATTGTCTATAGAACACATACGACGATTTGGCGAGTTTCAATCTGAGATCATTGATCAGGCGATTGCAGATTTTCAGCAAATGGTAATTTGAAGTAATTAATCATACATTGTACTTGCAAGCTAATTGAAAACCATACACAATAAGATTGGGTCTTGTTGGGAAATTTTCTATCCAGGGGGGTGATGTCTCGACCCAACGGGGAGTGCACCCTTTGCGGCCAATTAGAAGAGTTCGTGGACGTGCGATGGATGGATTGCAGGAGCCAATCCACCACTCGCAAGGCCCATCTATACCGTCAATGCGAGAGGAGATAGACAACCTTCCCGACCTACCTACAATCTTGGAGCTTGAGATGGAGGTAATGATTGATGCATTGATTCCCATGGATGTTGAGACATCTGACCCGCTTAGAGAGAAAGCATCCATACCATTATATGATGGGTGCCGAGTATCTCAGTTGAAGACATTGCTTTCACTCTTAAGTGTGCAAGTAAAATACGGTTGGAGCGATACGAGTGTGATTGAGTTATTCAGGTATCTTGCACATAGGCTTCATTTTTTTTTAAAAAAAAACAGTATTATTGCAAACATTTGTACTTTTTCAAGGTGTTTTATGATTTTTTTCAAGTTATTGAAATATCATATATTACCACCTGCAAATACCATACCTGAGTGTCGTGATGATGCACGACATGTTTTACGGAAGCTTGGCATGGACTACAATAGCATCCATGCATATATCAACGACTGCATACTGTTTCGAGATGAATACGAGACTATGGAGACATGTCCAAAGTGTGGTGCTCATAGGTATCGACAGGACTTGCAAGGGCAAACCATCCCTCAAAAAGTTCTCAGACACTTTCCGCTCATCCCCCGCATAAACCATATGTTTCGCACGTCTGGCATGGCAAGCTTGACAACGTGGCATGTGCGGAATAGGTCCACGGATGGAGTTCAACGAATATCAGCGGATTCGCGCGCATGGAGGCACATTGACTCTACCTTCCCAGGCTTTGCACAAGAGCCAAGGACTCTTCCGCTCGGTCTCGCCATGGATGGTGTGAACCCATTCGGTTTGCGCTCGACTTCTTACAGTGTGTGGCCTATAGTGCTTGTCAACTACAACATCCCTCCATGGCTTTCTACGAAGAAAGGACATCTCATCCTTAGCTTGCTCGTCCCGGGCTGCTACAAAGTAAAAAATATGGACGTGTATCTTCGTTGATTAGTCGATGTGCAAGATATGAGCAGGCGCGATGGTCGGCGGTCAGCCAACATTCGAGCCATTCTCATGTGGACGATGCATGACTTTCCGGGATTGGGAGAGTGCTCAGGTGAGCAAACCTCCGTTCTCGCTGGTAATATCTATATTTTACTTCATTCAATCAAGTATTCACTAGGTCGTGGCTCGCCTTACAGGTCTGGTTACCTCAGGTTATCATGCATGTCCATTGTGTGGGCCATAGTTAGACTCCCGAAGGTCACGAACCATGAAGAAGATGGTATATCAAGGACATGCCGCTTTCTTGCCGGAGGATCATGAACTCAGGGAAGGTTTTCTTGGACGACCTCCAACACGTATGAACACTGCAAGCTGGTACGAGCTGAAAATGGTAAACCCTGAATCACATCCAAATGGAATGCGACGGTTCTCAGTTTTGTACAAGTTGCCATATTGGACCCACTTACAGGTCAACCACTTGTTGGATCCCATGCATATTTTCAAGAATGTGGGCAGCTTGCTATGGGACCACATCACAGGAAAGAGAGACACTATAGGGTCACAAATGGATTTGAAGGAGGTAGGTAAGATGGAGGCGCTTTGGCCGCAGTCGAGTGCTGAAGGGGAAGTGCAGCTTCCTCGCGCTCCTTGGGTTTTGTCCACCAAAGAAGAGCGCATTGTGAAGCAAGTAATCAAGTCTATCCGCACTCTGACGATTATGATACATTCTCTCAGGTCCGCATTTTCTATAGATGACCAATTGTTGGGGCTAAAATCCCATGATTGGCATAAGATATGTCAGGTTTGTGAATAGAATGGATTGTAATTAGCGTGGGCATTTTGCAATTTGAAAAGTGGCCATTATTCATAATGCTTTCTCATTTGTGGCAGTTTGTCCTACCGATCGTGATCGCAGGATGCCTTACTCCAAAAATTCGCGGGGCCATTTACAAGTTGTCGACTTTGGTGCAATTGATCTCACAGAAAGAGATTAAGACGTCCTTTATTGAATCCGCAAGGCGGGGAGCAGTGGAGACGGTCTGTCTCTTTGAGAAATACCTGCCCACTAGCATGCTCACGATACAAGTTCACCTTCTTGTGCATCTTGTGGACGAAGTGGAGATTGCTGGACTTGTCCATACGCGATGGATGTTCTTCCTGGAGCGCTTCATGAAAACCCTGAAAGGCTTTGTGCAACAACGAGCTCATCCAAAAAGTAGCATAGCAGAAAGTTGGTTGGTGTCAGAGGCATTAGTGCATATTTCACAATGGCTACCAACGGTGGAACCAGACAATGAAATGCTATGGACTCTGAAGGACGATGATAGACTGACTGGAGATGTGGTGGTTGGAAATGGGGTAGAAAAAAGAATGGATGCCTCAATGGAAGAGAAGGTGAATCGCTTTTGTATGTTGCACCATGCCTCCATGGAGACGTGGCTCGCCAAGTACCAGATTGCAAGGCAAGATCGAGAGGAAGCGCGAGCTGAATTCCGACACAGTATGCGTCATCGACCGATTCGATATCCCAAAGGAATGCAGGAGATGCGGCGGTTTATATCAACACGATGGTTGCATGGAGCCTTGACCGCAGCAGCCAGCAAAGGGACAGAGGTCTCAATGGAGGAGTGGGAGTTCTCGAGGGGATGTAGTCCAAAGGTGATGAGGGGTTTAGAATGTGTCGTATCTAAATTTTATATGCGATATCTAATTTGAGTGTTTCAATGAACAGTACAAAATATATAGTGCAGCGTGGTCGTGCGGACGGCATTTTCGCGTGGAGCGTATTGACAAAATGCGCTCCACAATGGACTGTGGTGTCATGGCAAGGTTTGAGCAAGAGAGCCGACGACGAGCAACGGATCCGAACACCGTTGTGGATGAGATTGAGTACTTTGGGAACTTGCAAAGTATTATTACGGTGGATTACCGTACTTCTCCATGATACTATTCGATGTGCAGTGGTTCAAAGTGGTACTTGGAGGAGCTGGAGCAACAGTTCGACGAGGTCCATCTGGATTTCTTGAAATAGATTCTGAAAAAAAATGGACGGATTTGCGTGACACCTTTGTGTTGTCGGCCCATTGTGAAGAGGTGCATAGAGTCATTTGCTTGCTAATTGTAATACGACATGGTTTATGTCACAATGGTTTGAACTCGCTTTGTATGTGTTTGTGAACAGGTAATCTTCTATCCAAACCCCCGACAACCTCGATGGTGGTATGTTATACCTTCAACTCCTCGAAGTGCGAGAGTATATGATCAAAGCGATGTTCCGGGCATAGATAAAGAAAATATGCAAATAGAGGGGTCGATATTACAAGGGGTGGAGGCCACTGCAAGCTTGGAGCCCGCATCGGCTAACAATGATGGAAATACAGTAGTCTGTAAACGCCCCGAACAATGTAGTATGCTTAACAATTATGATATTCGCTTGTTTTCGAGATTTAATATAAAAGAGAATGAACACTTAAAGCTGAAAATGAAAATTACTCACAAAATTACAGCCATAAAAATGTAAAAGTAATGGAGACAAGATTGAGGGTGGAAGATGGGCAACCCCCCCCGAAGGAATGTATTTCTGCTCAACCCAAGTCCCTTAGGGAAGAGCTCAGTTACAATCAACTTGAGAGTGAGAAGAAGTAATTCTCACTCTCACAAGATCATGCAAAGATGTACAAACACACATGCATTATCTATTATGCAATGATAAGAACTGATTTCTTTACAGTATGAGAGAAGAAAAAGGGAAATTCAACCTTTCTCCATCGTTGATCAGCAGTACATGGATAGGGTTTTCTTCTTGTAGCTAAAATGGAAGAAAGAGCTCGAGAAGGAGGTGTTGTAATGAATTTATAGGCTTGCTGTCCTGTAAAACAATAGTGATAGAAGAGGGAATATGGAGGAATTTGATCATGGAGAAGTGGGGGATGATGATGGGGATGGATGGGGCTAGTTTCTCGCTATCTGTGGGTACTGTACATGAGTTTACAGCAAAGAAAAATGATGTTGAATGAAGAAAAACGAGCTCTTATTTATAGGAGAGGGGAGAGCTAGTACAAAAGGGGAAAGTGGAGTAGCACAAGACAAGTGTCGAGCCACATGTCATGAGATGTGACAAGTGGTGGGACACTTGGAAACTTGTGTGACAAGTGTCTTGACACTTGTCTCCCTCTATGGCCTTCCTTTTTGGGTTGAATACTGTCAAGAATAGAAACAACCAAATTTAGTAAGCACAGTCAGAGTACAGAACTTACTATTTTTAGAATGACATCCCTATTATTTAGGACTAGCATTTTTAGGCTAATTCAAGGCTCCTAGATTTTAGGGACCTCCTAAAATGTAAGGACCCCCCCAATATGGGTGTCATATGAAAGCTTTTTCCGTGTACATCGAAAAAATGGTATCCGAATCTTCATGTGACTTTCCTATGCAAAGAAATGTGCATTTTAAGCTTTCAGTCCACACATGCACATTATACAAGCATTTCATGATCATGCCATCTTGTTGATTGTAACTATTTGTTCTAGTGGATCTAGCCCACACTTCAAGGCATCAATCCTTTCCAAGTGCGAATCTAACCCTAATATGTGTGAGTTCTAGTCACAGGCGCCCAATCGGGTCATATAGGTGGAAGTGTGAACTATCTTTTCTCTAACCCACCGCGTGGGTCCACCATAACCTGTGACCACTCATCAGTGGCCAGCTCCAATGCACTTTTCTTTATATCTAATTAGTGCAAAGGAAATAAATTTAATAAATCATTATATAGAAAAAATAATGAAAAAGGATACAAATTCTGTTTCTATAGAGTTGTGACAGCCCTCTGGCTTTTATTCAGCTGTCCTCAGCTGAAAAGCTTCTTGATATTGCTCTAGAATATTTGGGTAATCCTTCATGAATTTTTCATCTACCCACTGTGCATCTGTTGTGGGTAGATTCTTGAATTTTAGTAAGAATTTTCGTATCACAAGGCCACTTCTCGTGGTTCGATCCTTGAGAAACAAAATCTTTTCAGGTTCCAAGAGTTGCTCTGTTTCTTCAACTTCTGGGGGATCTTCAGTAATGGGTTCCTTTGGTTCTGGTCCTATGTAAGGTTTTAGCAAACTTACATGAAAAGCATTGTGTATTTTCCAATGAGCAGGAAGCTCAAGTCAATAAGAAACTTCATTTATTTTCTCAATCACTTTGAAGGATCCAAAGTATCTACTGGAGAGCTTTGGAAAAGATGAATTTTGACAAGAACCTTGTTTGAGCCTGCTTTTATCAAACTTTAGCAAGACATATTGACCTTTTTCAAAAGCCAAAGGTCTTCTTCGTTTATCTGCTTGCTTCTTTTGTCGCTCTTGGGCAACTTTGATAGTGGCTCGAACTTGATCCATTGCGGTTTTTAAATCTGAAGCAAACTCATCAGCAGCAAAAATCTTATCTTTCGTGCGAATAATTGGAGGAGGAATCACTTTACCCTGTACTACTTCATTTGGAGCTTTCCCTGTGGATGAGTGCACTGTATTGTTGTAAGAAAACTCCAATAATGGAAGATATTTCTCCCATTGTGACTTATGTTTACTAACATAGGCTTTCAACATATCCAAAAGAGTGAGATTCATCACCTCTGTTTGGCCGTCAGTTTGAGGATGAAAAGCTGAGGAGAACTTTAAAGTGGTTCCCAAATTCTCAAATAAAGTACGCCAAAAGTTACTTGTGAATTTGGAGTCTCTATCTGAAATGATCTCAGAAGGCATACCATGTAATCTGAAGATATGTTGAATTAAAAGTCTTGCAGCTTGTGCGGATTTCAATGTTTTATGACATGGAATAAAATGTGATTGTTTGCTGAATCTATCAATTATGGCCCAAATCATATCATGACCTTGAGGTGTTCTTGGAATACCTGAGACGAAATCCATTGTGATAGATTCCCATGGATCTTTGGGCACTGGAAGAGGTTGCAACAATCCTGGAATCTTCTGCCTATCATATTTGGATTTTTGGCATACCAAACAAGCCTCAATGAAGTTATGTGTATCTTTTCGTAACGTTGGCCAATAAAAGTAGCGCTCAATTGCACTTAGAGTGGCTGCCCTCCCTCTATGCCCTGCATAAGGGGGTTCATGACTTTCTTTAAGCACCTTTTGTCGAACAGGAAGAGTGACACAAAGGCGATTGTTCATGAGAAGGTAACCGCCTTTAATGGAATAATCTGGATGAGAACCTCCTTGCTGTAAATTTGACCAAATTGCTGCAAAATCAGTATCTTCATCATAAGTATTCTTCATCGTTTGAAAATCTTCATGATGAGCCACTGTAATAGTTGCAATGCGAGGCACTCTAGAAAGTGCATCAGCAACTACATTTTGTTTCCCTGGAGTGTACATAATTTGAAAATGAAACATAGACAAGAAATTTTCCCATCTTGCATGTTTTTCCTGCAAATGCTTTTGAGTCTTGAAATACTTCAAGCTTTGATGATCGGTTTTAATAAGGAATTCATTGCCTAAAAGATAATGTTTCCATATCTTTAAAGCATGAACCAGTGCTAAGAGCTCCTTTTCATAAATGTCATACCTTTTCTCCACATCATTTAGACGGTGGCTTTCAAAGGATACGGCATGGCCTTCTTGATTTAGCACTGCACCAATACAATCACCGCAAGCATCTCTTCCACCACAAATGGTTTTACCAGATCTGGAATGATAAGAATAGGTCCAGAAGTAAGAGCTGTTTTTAGCCTTGTGAAGGCTGCCTTCTCTTTTTCCTTCCATTGGAAAGAGATCTTCTTCTTTGTAAGGTCATGAAGTGGAGAAGCCATATGTGCAAAATGCTTGATGAAGCGGCAGTAATAAGAACATAAGCCAAGAAACGATCGCACCTCATGTACATCATGAAGATGAGGCCATTCTTGGATTATCCTGATCTTTTCAGGATCCATCTGAATCCCTTCAGAAGAGATGACATGCCCAAGATAATTTATTTTATGCATGAAAAATTCACTCTTTTTACCATTTACCAAGAGTTGATTTTGTTGTAGTAATTGTAGAACAATTTCCAAGTGTTGATTATGCTCCTCTTCATTCTTGCTAAAGACAAGAATATCATCAAAGAAAGTACCGACATATTGTCGATGCTCTCTAAAGATGCGCTCCATCATTCGATTAAAGGTGGCTGGTGCATTGGTTAATCCAAAAGGAACCACCAAGAATTCATAAAGACCGTATGAAGTGCAGAAAGCAGTTTTGTGTACATCTTGTGGTATTACCCTAATTTGATGATAACCACTCTTTAGATCAATGCGGTTGAAAACCTTTGAGCCTCCTAGACGATCCAAAATGTCGTCAATTCTGGGAATAGGAAACCGATTCTTCACAGTGATTTTGTTGAGGGCTCGATAATCAATGCACATCCAGAATGTGCCATCTTTCTTTTGAACAAGAAGAACCGGTGAACAAAATGGTGAGCTACTTCACCTAATTAGCCCACGGTTGAGTAGGTCTTCGACTTGCTTTCTGATTTCTTCTTGTTGAGGACGGCTCACACGGTATGGTGCTATATTAAGAGGAGAACTGCTCGGGATAATATCAATATGATGGTCTTCTGGCCTTTCTGGGGGAAGCTGATAAGGAAGATCTTCCGAAAAACAATCTTTATACTTTTCCAAGAGCTGATGTTGCTCTTGGTTTTCAGCATTCATATTATCTTTTACATCAGTGATATAAAGCAGACAACATTGAACACAATCCTTAATTGCTCTAGAGACTTGCATATGGCTTACCATAGGTATGGTGTCTCCAGAAACTCTAGCTTGGATCTCGTACTTCTTGCCTTTGTTGGTGAGTTCTACCTTCTTTTTCTGAGAGAAGATGGTTGAATCTACTCTATGATTCCAGGGCATGCCAAGAATCATATCGCAACCATCAAGGTCTCCAATATAGAAGGTATCTTCGTCACTATAGCCTTGAATTTGAAACTTGAGCTTGCCAATGTAGGGTATCACAGTCTTCACTGTGTCACCTTCATCAGCATTTAAAGCTTGGCGAACTTCTGCCGGAGTGTCCATCTCTTCATTCTTTAATCCAAGCTCTTTAGCTAATTGCAAGGAAACGATATTTTCATTCGCCCCAAGATCTATCAAGAATAGTGCTTGCTTACCTTGCAACTGTCCCCAAGCTTTTAATAATTTGCGCCTCTCAGGAGTGTGAGTTGTGTTTGCAACTACATCACTGATAGCATTGATTTTCACTGGCGACTTAGGCTTGTTGTCAGAAACCTTGCTTTGTTCTTTGTTTGGACATTGCTTCGCTATGTGGCCTTTTTGTCCACATTTAAAGCACTTCCCTTCTTTCATGAAGAGTTTCTTTTCTTCTTCGGAAAATTACTTTGCTTGTGGGTCTAGATTGGAGCGAAATTGAGGAGCATTAGGAGGTGCATAGGGCTTTATCTTCTTTTGATTTGATGGCTGCTTTTGCCACTGTTTTTGTCCTTCATTTGGGGCTGAACACTCCTCATCATCAGCTACTCTCTTCTTATCATTCTTTTGGAATGATTTGTTGCCATTGTGCTCCATTTCCCATGTCTCAGTATGGTCAATGAGTTCCCTGAGACTAGAACAATGATAATGATTAAGAGCAGTACGAAGTTTAAAATGCAAACCTCCTTGAAACTTCCTAAGCTTTTCCAAACTGCTGATCTTCTTGAAATGTTGGACCTTCAAAAGTAGCTCCCAAAATCTCTTGGTATAGTCACCAAGTGACTCATTTTTCCTTTGCCAAAGCCGATCCCATTCCATTTTTACATCTCTTTTGAAATGAACGGGAAGAAATTGGCTTTGTATCAGACGAACAAAGGACCGCCATGATTTTGGGGCAGCATGATCATATTCCAACCCCGTCCACCAAGTATGGGCTAAGTCGGTTAAATGTAAAGCTGCAAACTTAATCTTTTCTTTTTCTTTATACTTGTCACGACCATACAAAATTTTGAAATTGACGAATAAACTTCAGAAGAAGATCAGGATTTCGGGAACCATCATACATACTGAACTTGATCTTCTTTTCAAGTTGAGATAGTGACTTAGTCTTCTTCTTCTTCTTATGCCTTCGTCCATGCTCGGATCTTGAGGTTGAAGATGATGAAGTGCTTGATGGGGGTGAAGATGGAGACGAGGGTGAAGAATGTCGACGCCTTTGACGATGATGAGGTCTTCCACGAGAAGGGTGTGACTCTTCATTACTAGAAGAGGATCCATCAGAATAGGTGCCAGATGACTTTGAAGGAGAGGATGAGCTTCGACGCGATCTCTTTCTTTGTCTTGAAGTAGAATGGGACTGCCTCTTAGAAGTAGTTGGACTTCTTGATTGGCTCCTTTCATTGGTATGGCTTTGTCTCCTTGAAGTAGATGGGCTTCTTTCCTTGAATTCTTTGGGATTCTCAACTTTTTCTAGTTTGAGAAGTTGCTCACGAATTTGCTGATTCTCCTCTCTAAGACTTTGAATGGCTTGAAGGATAGCACTCGATTGATCTATTGAGACTAAATTTTAAAAAATATGCTCAAGCACTCAATACAAGGGCTGGAAACAAACAAACTTATAGTTGTAAGCACTACCAGTGTTGGGGGTGAGGACCAAGACAAAGCTCTGATACCACTGTAAACGCCCCGAACAACGTAGTATGCTTAACAATTATGATATTCGCTTGTTTTCGAGATTTAATATAAAAGAGAATGAACACTTAAAGCTGAAAATAAAAATTACTCACAAAATTACAGCCATGAAAATGTAAAAGTAATGGAGACAAGATTGAGGGTTGAAGATGGGCAACCCCCCCCGAAGGAATGTAGTTCTGCTCAACCCAAGTCCCTTAGGGAAGAGCTCAGTTACAATCAACCTGAGAGTGAGAAGAAGTAATTCTCACTCACAAGATCATGCAAAGATGTACAAACACACATGCATTATCTATTATGCAATGATAAGAACTGATTTCTTTACAGTATGAGAGAAGAAAAAGGGAAATTCAACCTTTCTCCATCGTTGATCAGCAGTACATGGATAGGGTTTTCTTCTTGTAGCTAAAATGGAAGAAAGAGCTCGAGAAGGAGGTGCTGTAATGAATTTACAGGCTTGCTGTCCTGTAAAACAATAGTGATAGAAGAGGGAATATGGAGGAATTTGATAATGGAGAAGTGGGGGATGATGATGGGGATGGATGGGGCCAGTTTCTGGCTATCTGTGGGTGCTGTACATGAGTTTACAGTAAAGAAAAATGATGTTGAATGAAGAAAAACGAGCTCTTATTTATAGGAGAGGGGAGAGCTAGTACAAAAGGGGAAAGTGGAGTAGCACAAGACAAGTGTCCAGCCACATGTCATGAGATGTGATAAGTGGTGGGACACTTGAAAACTTGTGTGACAAGTGTCTTGACACTTGTCTCTTCTCTATGGCATTCCTTTTTGGGTTGAATACTGTCAAGAATAGAAACAACCAAATTTAGTAAGCAGAGTCAGAGTACAGAACTTACTATTTTTAGAATGATATCCCTATTATTTAGGACTAGCATTTTTAGGCTAATTCGAGGCTCCTAAATTTTAGGGACCTCCTAAAATTTAGGGATCTCCTAAAATTTAGGGACCCCCCAATATGGGTGTCATATGAAAGCTTTTTCCGTGTACATCGCAAAAATGGTATCCGAATCTTCATGTGACTTTCCTATGCAAAGAAATGTGCATTTCAAGCTTTCACCCCACACATGCACGTTATACAAGCATTTCATGATCATGCCATCTTGTTGATTGTAACTATTTGTTCTGGTGGATCTAGCCCACACTTCAAGGCATCAATCCTTTATGTGTGCGAGTCTAACCCTGATATGTGTGAGTTCTAGTCACAGGCGCCCAATCGGGTCATATAGGTGGAAGTGTGAACTATCTTTTCTCTAACCCACCGCGTGGGTCCACCATAACCTGTGACCACTCATCAGTGGCCAGCTCCAATGCACTTTTCTTTATATCTAATTAGTGCAAAGGAAATAAATTTAATAAATCATTATATAGGCAAATTAATGGAAAAGGATACAAATTCTGTTTCTATAGAGTTGTGACATAGTCCAAGAATGTTTTGAGAACGAGGCAGACTCGTTCTTTTGTGGTGACATGTCTATTGACCTTCCAGTGTATGCAGAGTTGTGTCAGGAGATTAATATGGGACCATAGAATACTTCATTCTTGGAGAATTGTATTACTCAATTCGTTGTTTAGATCTTCCATAAAGGTACATAAGATATGCATTTTAAGAGGGATTTTTCAAAAATGATTTATATTACTATGCTTTGTATAGTTTAAATTGATTATTCTAACACCATTTTTTATCTATGGAGGTGACATTTTCAGGATGAGTCGAGGAATGAGCGATGAGGAGTTTCAGGACATGATGGCATGCATGTCTCCAGACCAGCTCGCGAGATTCAAAGAGATGGCAGACCAGGAGCTATCTCGTTCTTCGTCAGGGCGCTCTGCTAGATCTGCTTCAGCACGATCAGATGCTTCAGCTTCGAGCACACGATCTCGATGCTCACGACTTGGGCTAGAGGGAGGGACTGCATCGGGATCAGGGGGGGTGCTGCTGTGGAGACACGGATGTGGTGTCTCCGTCTCGTCATTCAGCTGGAGCTGCGTCACCTCCAGGATTTGTCACACCTGTGGGGACGTCTACTCCAGTTACTTCGGCTTTTGCGCAGCCATCAGCAGGTGGCACCCCTTTTGGTGGCATCCCTTTTGGTGGCACCCCCTTTGGTGGTACCCCTTTGAGTGCCACTCTGAGAGAGGTTACCCCCGTCGGTACATCGGATGTAGAGGGGTCTCCTGGATATGCCCAGGAGCGTGGACGGAGATGGGAGAGGACCCATCTTAGGCAGACTCCTAGGGGTTATGGATACTTGGTTGATAGTAGTTGAGGAGCCATCATCATGAATGATGAGGGGAGGAGGGTGATGGCTCGCATGAGAGAGTTGTACCAACAAGTTTTTTGGCACAACGTCCTAGATCATTGGAAGAACATATCGAAGGGGAGAAAGGACTACATAGTAGTATCCTTGCACGAGGAATTTCCGGTACCAGTAGTAGATAGATTCTCTACGGGCTGGATGATGGATTGCATGCGTACGTACATGTCACATAGACGATCCGACGCATGCAAGGCAATCAAGAGTGGGGCTGCAAAGCCCGAGTGGTTAGATGCAGACGACTGGCACCGACTGAGGGAGAAGGCTACAGATTCACCAGGACGTTGGAGTCAGCAGCGGGAGGCGGCGAGGGCACGACTCGAGGCCGGAGTGGTCCATCATCTTGGGAGTGGCGGCCACAAGACATATTTGGAGGACTTTGTAAGTTTCTCTTTTGTTTTGCTTATTTGTTTTTTTGAAATATTCTTTGTACTGACAATCATGTTTCTAACAGTTAGTATTTTGTTTTCTTTGCAGCACTCCATTACAAATCGCGATCCGCAAGGCCTTGAGACTCGATATGCAGAGAGGCACGGTCTCAATGCATTGATCGACCGATTGTATAGACGCGGCGGCCCTGTAAGTCACTCATCTTTCTTGTCCATAGTTACCATGAGATATTTGAATGCATTATTGTATGGTGGATTGATATGTTGTTTCTTTTTCTGCAGAATCCGTTCGATGCTCCTTTGCGGTGGGATGAGCTTTCAGGGGACGAGGATTTATAGCTCACCCTTGGATCCTTGGAGCTCACACACCTTTAGTTTTTAGTCGCCTGATCTATGTAGACATTTTCTATGTATTAGTGATATCCTTTCATGATTGTACCAATCCCATTTTATGCGATCATGTATTTATTTTATGTATCAGTTTTATGATTTCAGTATACATTCTTTTTGTTTGCAAGCGCTTTGTATGCAGTAGTGTAGAAACTATTTTGTATGGCTCTCATACAGCACACGGTGCTAGCTGCCCTGCCACAATTTTTTTCCCCCCTGTTTACCATCGCTATTTGCGTCACAAATTTACTGCTCGCGTCGCTATTGGCCTCGCTATGCGCGTTGCAAATTCACTGGTTGCGTCGCTATATGTGTCGCTATTTGCGTTGCTATATGCGTCGCAAATGCGATGCATATAGCGACGTTTCTATGGCGTCGTCAATAACGACGCTTTTTGCGACAACGGGGGCAAATTTTGTTGTTTGTATATTTTCGTCGCTTTAAACGTCGGTATAAGGTCTATATCTTGTAGTGACTTCACTAAAGCATGATGAGACTCTTTCTAGATATGAAGAGATCATGGCTCATAGATTAAGTTAGAACTTCTTTGTCTTAATAGGGTAGGATGTCTTGACAACCACTCAATTTTGTTATCCATTTCCTGCCAAGTTAAGATCAATACAACATTTGACAATATGTTTAGTTGAGATGTCCTATGGCAAGTAGTCAAATCTTTTCCTCCTGTAAACATCACATAGTCATGTGAAGAATGCTTCAATCACAATTCCTGCAAAAGAAAGATCTGCCTCAATCTTTTGTTAGTCCATATTGTGTAAGTCACCAAATGGCATGTTTGACAGTTTGACAATTTCTTGTAAGCTAAGCCAATACCCAAGATCCTTGACATGTATAATGCCTATAACACACCACATATTTTGAAGAAATGAGAAGAATCCTTTCTTGAATAACTCCTGAAGCCCCCTTAACAAAAGTAAAGTAAGAACCTTGTACTTGTACTACTATGGACATTCTTTTTAGGTGAGATGCAAAATGATGTCATCGTTCTTCAATGCAATGTCCCTTTAAAAAATATGATTTGAAATAGAAATTCATGCTTATCATTCACTCATGCAGTTTACAAATTAGAATCCATGCTATGCAATCAATCGAGCAATGTTGAAAAAAAAATTATGAATGCATTGAAGAAATTGTGCCTAGCCCTAACTACAAGTGCTCGTGCGTCATGAAAATGCAAACACAAAAGATACATACAATAGAAAATAAACTGCTAATGACACTGACTAATGTGATCAATTTCTTGGTAGAAAAATATGCCCTTAGATTTACAGTTGTGGACACGCAACGTCACGACATCCACCCCCTCCAAACCTACATATCCTCTGGATGGGCCATAGCTACCCATCCTCATCACCACCACCCTCGATGGTCAATGTGTCAAGAATCGCGTGGTGGGGGGACTTGTTCAAGATGCTGCACCGAACACACACAAAGAATGCACAAGGAGAAGCTCACTCAAGAGACAAGAAGAGAGATGGAGGCCAAAATGTTTTCCTGCTAGTTTCTTCTTATTCCACACACTTTACAATACACAAAGTATAGATAAGATACAACATAAAGGAAAGTGACCTACTAAGTCAAACAATGCATAACATACTACATTAGTCGACTGATGCTATAACTATGCCAATTGTAAATAGGTGTAACAACCTAAATATAATAAGTAATGAGTGAATGGCCATGTGAGAGTCATAATGACCACCGAGGTGCTAAGTATAGACGTGTGGACCTATCTAGCCAAGCGATCCATCATTAATGTCCGCATGTGTTGAGCTTGTTATCTCAACACTCCCTCTCAAGCTCAACTGCATCTCTACAACTCCAAGTAAGCTTCAAAACTTTTGAAGCTTCTCTGTACCCAATGCCTTCGTGAAGATGTCAGCTATCTGATCCTTGTGTTGACATACACCAAGTCAATCTCACGTGCTCTAGTACCTTCTCTCTCACAAAGTGGTAGTGTACCTCAGTATGTTTTGTCCTGGCATAGAACACAGGGTTCCTAGCCAACTATATACTGCTCATGTTGTCACAATAAATGACAACTGGACCTTCCACGTGCACATCTAAATCAGCCAATAACTTTTGTAGTCATACTACCTCACATGCTGCAACAGCAGTACCTCTATACTCAGCCTTTGTACTCGACAAAGCAACTGTAGATTGCTTTATGCTGCTCTAAGCAACTGCTGTACTACCAAGAGAGAACATGTATCCGCTAAAAGATCTTCTATCAGACATACTACCAGCCCAATCTGCATCTGTGTATCCAAACACTTTTACATCTGTACCTGCCTCATAGAAAAGTCAATAATGTAATGTGGACTTCACTGTAATATTTCCGCACACTCCGTACCGTAAATATTAACTGTCAGCACGCGGTGTAAACCCTGTGCAAAGGTATTCCCTACTTCGCAAGTTATTAGTAACTTAAACCATACCATTCACGAGGTCTCCACGTCGATAATTAAAAGCCGGGGTTGAAGACCGTATAACCGCGAGGGAACGACCGCTTGGGAAGGGCAATAGGATAAATTAAGGCAAATTTTTTTAACTATTATCCCTTCCCCCAGCCGATGCATGGCTGGAGGAGAGGGAGTGTGGAGGGGGGATGGCCAAGTGAGGGACTGCATGAGGGGAGTCCTCCACGTGTGTGGAGGCCCTCTTCCCCACCCCCATGCCTATATAAACACCCCCCATCAAGGGGGTGTAGGGGAGGGAAGGCAAGAAGGAGTGTGGGAAGGCTGCCGTGAAGTGAGGGCGACGGTGATGAAGGGCCGTGAGGAGGCGACGGTGACGGAAGGAGCTGGAGGAGACTAGGTCCGTCGCCACGTGAAGGGAGCCGCCAGCCGCCGTTTGCCATAGCTGCCGCCTGACTGCCCAGTCCGCCGCCACGCCGAATCACTACTCCCCCCCCTCTGCCAACGTGGCCACGTGTTGGAGAAGCTTCCTAAGAAGCTTCTCTAGGAAGCTTCTAAGGGGGCCTCTCTAAGCCCCCTTCCCGTGGAGCCTTTATAAGTCCATTTTTATCCCGGGATTTGAAGAAAAGGAGGTGACAAAAGCCCTTCCCACTACCTTTCCCCCACAAGTCCATCCACAACCCCGGGACTTTGAAGAGAAGGAGGCGACGAGCCTTCTCACCAATCACCTAATAAGTCCATCCGAAACTTTGAAGAAGAGGAGGCTACAAGGACCCCTTCCCACCAGTCATCCATGGGCCAGGATTTTGAAGAATAAGAGAGGAAGCCCATAAAGGCCCCTCCCACTAATCACTTACAAGGCCGGTCCTTGGATTTTAGGGAAGGAGAAGAAGAACTCTAAAGTCTCCATTCTTGCAAGGCCCATTCGCAAGAGCCCTTTTCCGCGAACATCATCCTAAGGCCACAAAATCCTTCCTACACCCGGAATTTCAAGGTGGATTAAAGTTCTCAAACCTCCATTGTCCAAAGGACCTCATAAGAACCTTAAGGCCTTCCCAAGTCAAATTCCGCAAGTCGGAACTTTGGTCAAGGAAGCCACATCTCAAAGGAAATTGCGCATACAAGGGAGACGGTCCAAGGTCATAAAAACTGCAAGCCAAGGCAAAAAGTTGAAATCCACAAAGACTAACTGGAGATCGAATTCGCGATGGCCTCTAGAAAGATCATAAGGCGCAATGCGGGAGGTTCACCCCGAGCATACGTGGATATTTCCCGGAGTCCGCAAGTCTAGGTTTTATCTATTTGGATTCCACACAAAAGTATTGAACTATTCACGATAACTTCACGGATTAGGAGGCACTCATGCATGTCAAATGCAACTAGTCAAGTTAAATGCAATTAGGACATGAATTGGCTATTTGAACATTATTAGAAATAGCTTAAGATATGGAAATTGATCATTGGTACGTTCAATGGAGTTAATGAAAAGAGCATAAGGTGTCTATGCATTCGCAGGACCTTATTAAGTTCCTTTTGTGTATTCAAAAGTGACGAGCCTGGGACAACTATTGCCTCACTTCAAGGTTGAAATTATTGAGGTACACCTTTTTACTAGGCATGGAAAGATTAATGGCATGTCACCTTTTTAGATAAATCCTCCCTGTAATGATTCATGAGGGAAAGTTAACACCCATAAGACGTTATTCGAAAAGGAATAGAAGGCACGAAAATGATCTATGGACTCGCAAGTGGCATGATTATTTGATGCAAGTCCTAGTAGGACCTAGGAAAGTTAGTGTTCAGATTAACAGGCATTATTTTTACTTTGCCAAGAAAGGATAGGGTTATTGTGAACCATGTGATGCGTAGAAGCAGTGAATCGCATGTTTACACGTATTGGTGTAGTTGTAGCTGTTGCTCTCCATTAAATCTAGTTTATTACCTTTGGGAAAGGTTCATCCTTGTCGCAGGACAAGTATATTGTGTTGTCTAAATCACATAAACCACAAGGGATTCATTTGGGCATGGTTCAGTCGATATGATAAGTATCCCAAGTGCTAACTAGGGTTTGGTGCGGCAAGAATTGACCTAGTTTTACATTTGTTGCCAAGTTAGAACCGCAAACCCTAAGATCTTACACACATTCGGAATGTCGAGTCAATTGGGTGCTTATGCATAAAATGATCTAAGGTTTTATCCTAAGGATCATTCGTTCAAAATGATGGAACCCCGACGGAGTTGCCTATCTTTAGTACCATGGGCCACATAACTAGGAATGGTTTGGAGAATACCCTAAAACCCTGAAGGTAAATTCCGTGACCGGAAAACGCTAAGCAATGGGTGGAATGATCCCGTGAAATTAGATGCAATAAATACATGTGCAAAAAGCTGCAACATTGTATAGACTTGAGATTTGTCCACAAGAGAGTTGTCATCTCTCGAAATGAGGTTGGCAAGTTATTGAAAGAATTTAACTTACAAGAGGATGAGTAATCATCCTGTTACTCACTTTTCTTGGGGAATAATTGCCAAGGAAAAGGGAAGTTAGGTATTTGCCTTGAAGCAAATGACCAGACAATAAACTAAAGCGACATGGTCGCTGGATCCTGCCACAACAAAACCTAAAGTATTGGTAGGGCATGACCCTAACCCAAGAATGATAGGAATCTTGCCAAGATGCAATTGATTCCGAATCGAATGCGGGTTGCATTCGGAGAAAAGGAGTCACTCCTTAACAGTTTGCCAGCTAAACGACCATTGAAATTGATTGTGCTTGTAACAGTTTAGAAAGGACTGTTTGCATTGTTTGCTCAATGAACTAAAGGATGAAAAGATATCTAAATACTTCAGGTTGAAGCCTGAAGGGAGAGGCAGCTTCAGTTACCCCCGACTGCCTGCCTAACCCTAACCAAGGGGGTTGTTAGCTGCGCCGGGAACGTGGACCGAACCCGCCGTGAGAGGTCTCTCCGTTGAGTTCTGCTTGGAGCAGGAGGACGCTTGGGTGCCAGGGGGGGCTCTGGCTGTAAATCCCTCGCCTTCCGGGCCCTGCACAAGAGGCTAACGTGACTCGGGATTGGATCTCGAGGCCCACATACTAGTCTACGGGCGGAAACTTGGATTAGTGATCCCTGGTGGATTACTGGATAGCCTTCGGGCGGATTATGAATGCGCCTACAGGCGGAAACTCCTTGTATTTCAAAGATAAAAGGATAAAATGATAATAAAGGAGTTGTTTGACATTGTTTTCTTTATGTCCTGTGATAAGATTACGTGAAGGAACCAATGCATAACAGGGTTAATCAAAGAAGCTGTTTGTATATGTCAAACTAATGTGGTAGGTAATTACATAACTAAAACAAACCGAGGAAAGTGCGGAGGATGGACCATGGGTCCGTCCTACGGATGGGTGGTCCCGGTTAGCCGGGAACTTTTCTCAAAGTCTTCGACGAACAGAAGGATGATCAACATCACCGAAACAAGTAATGAGAACGATGACTTGGAATTACCGATTACCCGATTCACGCTGTTTTAGGGGAACGGAATGGAACTATGCCTTTTGGCAGAGAGGTCGAGCCTTGCATCCCTCTCGTTTCCCATTCTCCTTGAACCAAGTGCAGCATGAATCCACTTCAGACCAGGCGTTTGTGCGTAAAGTAGTTCGCTCGGGTCTGACGCTAGTTGTTGCTAGATAATGACCAAACAGGAAAACCCAAATTCAGGTCGATCCTAAGTGGGAACGGCCAGGATACTTCCGCTACGTGGCAGACGCGGGAAGACCTAGAACGCAAGTCCCGTAACATTCCATGGGAGTGCCGGGCGGAGCTTTCTAGACATCCTTCCCGATGGACTGCTAAGATGTGTCCGGGATGATTCTAGCGGACACGTTACATTCAAATATCTCAATATGCGTCTAACTGCATCCAAATGTGGCTTTCTAGGTACTTGCATAAACTAACTCACAAGACCAACAACGTAGCTCAAGTCTGGCCTTGTAATGGTCATGTAGATCAAACTCCCCACTATCCTCTTGAATATAGTAGGGTTTTCTATCTCATCCCCAACATCAACACTCAACTTTACATTCTGCTCCATGGGACTGAAAGTGGTTTGCATGCTATCATATCACACTTGGATAACATATCCAAGTCATACTGTCTTTGGGATAGCCATATACCATCATCACATCTGATCACCTCAATGCCAAGGAAGTACCTTAGCTCACCTAAATCCTTCACCTCAAACTTCTTCTTCAAAAAGGCCTTAACTTCAGCAATCCCACTATCACTATCACCTGTAATAATCAAGTCATCCACATAGATGACTATGATGACCAAATCTGCATCTCCCTTTCTCACATAAAGTGAGTGATCAACATCAGAAATATAAAAGCCAATATTGACAAGATACTCTCTGATCTTGTCAGAGCATGCTCTAGGTGCTTGCTTGAGCCCATAAAGCGCCTTCTTCAACCTGCACATATACGTGGGATGCTCTAAATCTTCATAACCTGCTGGCTTATCCATATACACTTCTTCCTGCAAATCACCATGCAAGAAGGCATTCTTCACATCCATTTGCTACAACCTCCAAGATTTGGCTTCTGCCAAAGCAATCACACATCTGACAGTTGCCATCCTAGCAACTGGACTGAAGGTTTCATCATAATCTATGCCATATACCTGGGCATAGCCTTGTACCTACTAATAGAACTATCTGCATTGTGCTTAATCTTATAAATCCACTTACATCCAATAGCTTTCTTGCCCTTCGGCAATGATACTAGATCCAAAGTCTTATTGGCCTCTAATGCAGCTATCTCCTTCCATTGCTGCAAACCAAAGAATATGACCAATAGCATCCTCAAAACAAGTGGGCTCAACATCCTCAACTAGTTTCACCATAAGAGCATAATGGTGAGCTGCATTACCTTCAAAACCAAATCTTTTAATAGGGTATCTGACCCTACTAGATCTCATACCACGAGATCACTCAATGGAGCCTTTACATTACTATGAGCTCTCTGTACAGCTAGTGTCCTGATAGAGGGAATGCCAAACTCATCATCCAAGCTCTCTGAGCCACTGGAGTCTCCATCAAGAACTGATCAATACCATCTGACACTTTATTCTTTCCTTTGTTTTTACCTGTAGTGCTACTAGATGCACCTAAAGATGTAGAGCTACTCCTTAGTCTCTCAGACCAAGGTCTACCAGATGATGTCTCTGGTCCACTAAGAGTCCGTGATTCTTGCTTTTCAGCTTGCACATGAGTGTCATGATCATCATCATCATCCAATGCATCACCACTAGATGCATACCAACTGCTCATTTCATCAAAGATGACATCCCTGCTCACTCTGAACTTACATATGATAGGGTTATAACAATGATACCCTTTCTGCTCTAAAAAGTATCCAATAAAAACACATTTTTCTGCCTTTGGATCAAGCTTCTTCCGTAGCTCATCTGGCACATGAACATATGCAACACAGCCAAATACCTTCAAGTGTGATACATCAGGCTTCTTGCCAGTAAAGCATTCTTCAAGAGTCATCCCATAAACTGCAACTGAGGGAGTTTTGTTCATAATATAAACAACAGTATGAATAGCCTTAGATAAAAAATGCTTAGGTATATTCTTTTCAGCCATCAAGGCGCGTGCAACTTCTGCAATATGCCTATTTTTCCTTTCTGCAATCCCATTTTGATGTGGGGTATATCTGCATGTGAACAGTCTCTTTATCCCATGAGACCTCAGAAAATCACTGAACTCATTTGAGAGGTACTCTCCCCCTCTATTTGACCTCAAGCACTTTACTTTCAAGCCTTTTTCTCTTTCAACTGTAGCCTTGAAAGTTCTAAAGTGCTCAAACGCTTCACTCTTTTTCTTCATAAAATATACCTACAGCTTTCTAGAACAATCATCAATGAATGTGACAAAGTATGAACTGCCTCCAAGAGATATATTTTCTGTAGGCCCCCAAATGTCTATATGCACAACATCAGTGATATTTCTGCTTACATCTCTGTCATGTGAAAATGGTTGTCTTGCTTGCTTACCAAACTGACATGCTTCGCATACCTTATGAAATTCTGCAACTCTAAATGTAGGCAAACTTGTAACCAACCCTTTGGACTGCATTAATGTCAGCCTTTGTACATTTGCATGTCCAATGAGTTTGTGCCAAATTTCAATATCTGCAACAACACCTTTTCCTTTAGCATACATGGCAGCATTCATAGTAGGAATTCCAGCATCCAGAGTAAACATACGTCCAACTCTACTTCCCTTTGCAACTAATCTGCACTTGTCATTGAAGTCTTCTATAAAGCAGTCCTTTGCATTAAATCTGACTTGCAGCCCTTGCTTTACCATCTGACCGACTGACACTAAGTTCTTTGTAATAGATGGCACATGTAATACATCTGAAAGACTCTTTGTCTTACCATCATGCAAGGACAAGGAAACTTTTCCAATGTGTGAAATTGGGTGGCATGAATCATCACCCATTTGCACATAACCTACATTTTGCAAATCTTGCATCTCTCTAAACCATTCTGCATGGCTGGTCATATGATTGGATGCACCTGAATCAATATACCAAACATCATCATGTGTTTCCTTTTCTGTAACAACATTCAGCATATGCCACATAACAAATAGACGTTCATTTTTGTCTTCATTCTATCGTGAAGACGATGCATAGTTTCCTTGCTGCAACTTACCACTGTGAATATCATCTTTCTTAGCATAACATTGGGCTGCAATATGACCTGTTTTGCAATGATAGTGACACACAATACCAAAGTTGTTAAAACCTCTTTTCTTCCATCCACCTCTTCCTCTAAATATCCCTCTTCCTCTAAATCTCCCCCTTCCTCTAAAGTTACCACGACCTTCTAAAACCTGCATATCGCCAAATTGCTAATTCAATATGTTTTGCTAGTTGTCACTACCACGTCCTGTACCACGGCCTTTTGAAGAGAGCTTGCCATGTCCTCTTCCTAAAGTGGAGTAGAAAGCTTCGACCTGTTCTCCACTTCTTTCAGATGTCTCACGCTGCATGTTGATGTCTTTAGTGATCATAAGGGAGACCAACTCATCAAAATCTGAAAATGGCTTTCTGACATATATGGAAGTTACAAAAGACTTTCAAGCCTTTTCATTGTTAAGTCCACCCAAGGTAGACGACACCAAATCATCATCATCGGGCATTGCATCAATCGTTTCCAAGGCATCTGCAATGCCCCTTACCTTCAGTGCATACTCATTGATAGACATCTTCCCTTTCTTCAATGCATTCAACTCTTGCTTGAGTTGAATCTTTCGTGCCTTTGTATTTACGGAAAACATACTTTCAAGTATGGTCCAAGCTACATATGAATTCTTTGCATTTCTGATATGTCCCATCATATTATTTTCAATTACTGCAGATAGCCAATACATGACATTTTTTTCTTTTACATTCCATTCCTTCCGTGCCTTTGTCTCTTCTGTAGTTGGAGGATCACTCACCTCCAGCTCCTTTTCTTCACGCGACACAAACTTGTAGAGGCCTTTTCAAATAAGGAAGTTCGTGACACAGAACTTTCATGAAGGATAGTTGTTCTTGTCGAGCTTCTCAATGATGGGGTTTCCATTGTTCTCTGCCATTATCACAAAACTAACACCAAACAGCAAGCAAATCTTCTGCAATCCTTCACCTGTAGTGCACAACAATACACTAGACAGCCTTTTTCACTGTCTGCTCAACAATATATGCAATCTACAATCAGTTTGCAGATAAACCTTATGTTTATTCACTGGTAAACACCTTTGAACTTACAGATCTGAAATCTGTAACCTCTGCACCTGTATATGACAGACACAACTAAAATTACAGCAGAGTGGAAGAATGGGAGAGCTTCTTACCCGTGGCTTACTTGCTCGAACCTTACTTCTTCTCCTTCACTTCAGCCTTCAAAATCAGCCTCTCTTAGTGGCGTGGCGCTGATACCATGTCAAGAATCGCGTTGTGGGGGGACTTGCTCAAGATACTACGCCAAACACACACAAAATGCACAAGGAGAAGCTCACTCAAGAGACAAGAAGAGAGATGGAGGCCAAATCGTTTTCTTGATGGTTTCTTTTTCTTCTTCCACACACTTTACAATACACAAAGTATAGATAAGATACAACATAAAGGAAAGTGGCCTACTAAGTCAAACAATGCATAACAGACTATACTAGTCGACTAGCGCTATAACTATGCCAACTGTAAATATGTGTAACAACCTGAATATAATAAGTAATGAGTCAGTGGCTATGTGAGAGTCATAATGACCACCGACGTGCTAAGTGTAGACGTGTGGATCCAGCTAACTAGGCGGTCCATCATTAATATCCGCATGTGTTGAGCTTGTAATCTCAACACAATGCAATCTCTTCATCTTCTATAAATGCATTTGCAATGTTTAGGTCTTCATCTTCATCAGCTCCTAGCATCATAAATCACATCATCCAACTCCTCAATTGCATAGGTTACATCATCTTTTCTCTTGAATATTTTGATTCTCTTCACTGCAATCGGAATCCGCAAGGTCGTACCATCAAGCTCTACCAAAAAATATGTAGCATTGTCATGGACATGCTGCACCAAATAAGGTCCAAACCATCATTTTGAAACCTTGTGGATAGCACTATACTGGATGTCTAGATTATTGTCATAAACCAACATCAAACCTCCTAGTTAATATCTTTAGGTCTCAATCTGTGTCTACTTTCAAAGTGGTCTTTGTTGCAAACTCTAGCCTCTTTGAGTTTTTGAATTGCTCTCTCAATATCTTCAGGTCTTTTCTCCAACTAAAAAATACGGAGAGCCAAAAGATATTCTCTAGTCATCTCTTTTTGCTCCCATGGTAAAGTTCTCCAAGAAAGTGTACAACTCTTTGTTGCCCATACATCAACTCTACTGGCATATAACCTGTAGTCACACAATGAATAGTGCAATCAACCCATAAGGCATAAGGCAACAACCTAGGCCACTCCCTGACCCATCCACTGCATTGGCCAAGGCTCTTCACTTGATTCAGCTATGACTTGAGTTGTACCTTTCTGGCATTTTTATTTACTTAAAATAGCCTTGCCAAAATTTTCCATACAATAGCAAAAGTTTTATATTCCTACAAATATCCCATCATGCTATATATGACACTAATAGACTACCAATATATGACTTTACTTTGTATTTGCTCCCAATATTTCTTAGCCTTTAATTGTTCTGTAATAGCATTTAATGTAGGAACTTTAAGTACTACTGCCATCATATCTCCTTCAATGTAATTCCAAACACCTTTGCTCTTCAAGAGATTCATCATCCTGAACTTCCATCTTGGAAAGTTTTTCTTATCAAGCTTCTCGTTGAAAATCTATTTGAAGTTGCTAAAAAATTTCATAAAATAGAAAACATTACAAAAAAGTGTAATCTGCAAGCAAGCTAATACTAGGTGCACCAAAACTAAATACACAACCTTTTCTAGTGATTGGACAACAATAACTATAATATGTAATCTGTATATAAATGTCACACCCAACAAACACTTTGAACCTTTTAATTTCAAAGATGTAACCTGTGCACCAGCAGACATAGATGAAATTGTAATATATTGAAAAAACACTATCGGGATCACTTGAAGGTCTAGGATGGAGGCCAGAATGACCTTAGATAGCAAAAATTAGAGACAATAATCTTGCCAACCTTAGGAGCATCTTGTAGTTATAACCTAAGGAAAATTAAGCAAGGTGGAAGAGATTCTTACCCATTACTTGCTTACTTTTGTGCTCCAACACCTTTATCTTAGCCTTCAATCAAGCTCTGCATAGTCATGGGATGGCTCTAATACCATGACAATAGACAAGAAGGGAGAGAGGTGAAGCACCCAAGAGAACACACACAAAAGAAATGGAGACTTGAACACACAAAGGTTGAAAAGTTTTTCTTCTTTTCTTGTTCTTCCACAGAAAAGAACAAAGTCTACAACATGATAAAAGACTAATATGAAAGTACCACAACATATGTATAGGCAGACACTAAGTGTGAATGTGGGTACAGTCCAGCTGTAAAATCATTGGCATATACTCAAATCAAAAACCTAACACACCACTGAATAATATCACGTAGCCATATCACCAAGACACAAAGTGAATACCAGTCCATATAGAGCTTGACATCTCAACGTAGACCTCGCCCACTTAAAAGATATCCTAGTGTGATTAATACCTAAGATAGTTAAAAATCTGATGCTTTTAAGGACTAAGAGATTAGTATCGAATCTTCATCAAGGATTATTATCTCTTTGTTACACTTAACAAATCTTTTGAAGAAAAATACGGTAATCATTTGGATCGTTAAGTTTTAACAAAGATTTGATAAACCTAACAAATCTATAACCACTATCCTGTATTGGAACTTTTAAACTCTAGACAACTGAGGGCTGAAATGATGAATAGGTTACCTCTTACCCATCCAACCTCCAATCCTCACTAAGAGAACTAAATAGGGGCACCATCTAGCCAAAGGGAGGATGGGCTAGGACATCCCTTTTCTCAAAGAGAATCAAAAGAACCAAGACACAACTTCACACGAGAGAATATATGTACTAGAAACCATATTAGAATATGAGAGAGAGAGAGATGAGAAGAGATGGAGACAAGAGGAGAAGAGGTAGAGGAAGCTCGCCATTACGCTACATAATAAAAGAACTCACTCATAGCTTACCTCAAAGAGATGGACTAGCATGAGGGTATTCGAGAGTGCTCTCATGTGCTTGTTATTCTTCTCATTTTCCTCTTTACATCTCTATGGGCTCCTTATATAGCCTCCATGAGGGATTAGATTAAGCTAATCTTCTTGATTAACATAATCCTATATGATATATGGCATCTTTGAAAATATGGAGAATAGTGGATGGGACAAGTCTCCACCTTAGTCATCATTTAAGAAGCCAAGGGTGGTGGTAGACAAAATAGAGAAAGGGAGCTAGATTACAAGAGGTGGGTGCCCAAAGCACTTTATTATAATATATTTACAAGAAGGATAGAATGGAAAGTTGGTGTGGTGAAAGAGAGAAGAAAATTGCATGTAGCCAACAGTTTGTGCCTTTGTAACTTCAAATCGGTGAAGAATCTGAAAAAAGTTTCTTTTATAACTTTGTAGACCAGGTTGAAATTGATCGGGTGAGGTGAAAATTTTCTTAAAATTTGTGTTTCCTTGGGAGTTATTGAGATTATGAAAAATGGCTTTCAAAAGCTGCTTTGACTTTAGTCCCCCATATATATATAAATACATATAAGCATGTGACAAAAAGGGTCCATGCTTGTAAGCTTTTGTGTAAGATCCAAATAACACCATGATGTGGATATTGAATTGTATACTAGGGTGAGGTGTCCTTTAATGATGGTGATAGATTCCAAATCTTAGTGATGTAGGTGGAATCCATGTGTAGTTGGAAGCTAGTCCTTTGAAAAATCTATGCACTCACTCAACTCCTGGGTGTAATCCATTTCCATTTTCACTAAGATAACCATCCCTTTTACTATTTACATTGACATCCCTCCTAAGAACTTGTTCTCTCCATTTGCTAGAGTTATCATAATCGAGAAGCAATGTAGCATACCTAGTGCTTGAAGAGTAAACCAAAGTGATATGGTAAGGCTCTTGGTAGGGGTTTTGGCCAAAATGTGTAGTAGAAATTCGGTTTGTAAAAAACCCAAATCATTAGCCCTCCCCTTATGCTAGAGGCATTCATGCCTATAGCTTGCTAGTGATTATCCAATAGAGCAGGGAGGACTGCACCCCCTCATTGGTGGCTCTTCGTTCAATGGTAGCTCCAAAGTGTCCATATTTCTTTGAAAATAAGACTTGAGTCATCATCCATCTACGATTGTCTTGGGAACTCTCCCATCCATGTCACCTAGCTTATAGATGCCATTTGGATATCTTATTAGGACCATGAATGGCCCTTCCCACTTGAACACATGTTTAGCATTATTTTTGTTATCAAAGCGGTTATCATAGCATAGCACAAGTGATCCTTCCCTTATGTGTTTGCTAGCCAGCTTCTTATTAAATGTCTTTCTCCTCTCTTTAGCTCCTCTCTTTAGCCTGCATGGAATAGTGCTGGATTGCTGCTTCTATGTCTAACTCCAGCCTCTCTAGATCTAAGATTCTTTCCTCTAACTTCTTATCTTGATTCTTCTCTTGACCAGTTACTAACACACGTAAGCTGGCCAATTCCACCTCTATTGGAAGCAAAGCCTCTTGGCCATAGACAAGGTGAAATGGAGTATAGCCAAGTGAGGTTCTGAATGAAGTCCTATAGGCCCAAAGAGGTGCACTCAAGTTTTTATCCCAGTGCTTGGGGTGCATGTGTACTTATTTGGTAATTATCTTACAAATCAGCCCATTCACTTTTTTGACCAAACCATTACACTGTAGGTAGTAGGGAGTAGAAAGCCTACGCTTGATTTTTAGCCTTTACATTAGCTCCCCTACTAGATTGGCCCTAAAACTAGTACCCAGTCAGAGATAATTTCCAAAGGTGTGCCAAACCTACAACAAATGTTTTCAAACACAAATTTTCCCACTTCTTGGGCTGTGATCCTACTAGTTGTTGAAGCCTTTGTCCACCTCGTCATGTATTCCACACCCATTATGATGTATTCCTTGCCACATTGAGTTCATGGGAGCAGCCCTATTGCATTAATTTTCCATTTCTCAAATGGGCCATATATAGTTATGGGATTTTGTTCCTCATGCACTAGCTTCCTTGGTCCGGCCTTTTGGCAATCATCACAAGTGCGGCACCAATGTTGTACATCTCGATGCAGAGTAGGCCACACAAAACCGGCTTGAAGAATCTTTTTGTTGGTCATTTCTTGAGAAAAATGTTCGCCACAAACCCCCTCATGGCAACTCTTAAACACATCTCTAATCTCCTTTGTTGTTGGCACCCTTCTAAGCACTACATCCTTTCCTTTGCAATACAACATATCATTTATCAAGCAATATTTAGTGGCCTTAGTAGACAGCCACCTTTTCTCACTCTTACTCATATGTGTATGTGCCTCACCATGCTCAAGAAAATAAAGCACATATTGTAGTTGAAACATACCCTGAAACAAGTCAAGCTTTACTGCAATGATGCCTACCATTACCTCTTTCAATTTTTTAGCTGCTAGAGCATCTGCATCGCCATTTGTGCGTCTTGGCACAAAATAGATTTGCACTTTCTGTAGCTTCCTCATGAGAGTTTTAGATTCTCTCATTTTCACTACTAAGTTATCATTTTTACAAGTCCAGATTCCTTTCATTTGCTTAACAATTAGCATAGAATCCCCAAAAATATTAAGTCGAGTGACACCATGTGAGAGACACCACCTCAAACTTAAAAGCAAGGCTTGATATTCTCCCTCATTGTTAGAATGGACATCCTCCAAGCTTATACCTTCTCCATAAATTTTATCACCTTCGAGACTGAACACCACTAGTCATGCTGCTGCTCTATCTTTAATATGCTTGTAGGCCCCATCGAAGTAGAGGGCATGGGCATTCACCACCTGTGGTGGCTCCTCAAGAGGAGGTGTCTTCTCTTTGACCTTTCCCTTTTCTTTTTCCTTCTTTTGATGGCATCTATGGGTTAACAAATCAACTAGGCAGGCCCGAGTAGAGTCCTCCATCTCTTGAAGGTGTAGTCAAACTCTTGGAGTTGTATCACCCACTTAGCGATTTTGGCTGAAACATCCATGTGTTGTGAGGCATAGGGAAAATGCTATTATGTCGTGATCATTGTGAATGGCCTAGGGAGAAGATAAGGATGAAAATTTCTTATAGCAAATATTAGAGACAAAACCATCGCCTCCACCATCTTGTACCATCGTTCTGATTCTGTCATTACTCTGCTAGAAAAGTAAACCGGCCTCATCAGGCCAATTTTAGCATCCTTTTGTATTAGTGCTGCCGCTAGAGCATCTTCCCCAAAACTCCGGTTGACAAAAATCTCTTAATCCTAGCAAGGCTATAAAATTATGGGAAGGGTGTTGAGAGCCTTTTTCACCTCGTGAAAGCACCTTTCGCTTTCATCACTCCACAAGAGCTCCTCGGAGTGGGTGAACTATTGCAGTGGAAATACTAATTGGGAGAGAAGATGAATGAACTGCCCCATATATCGCACCTTCTGAATGAAAGAGGTTAGCTACTTCACAGAAGATGGTGATGGCACTCCCAATAGGGCCTTAACTTTGTTTGGATCTGCTTCAATGCCCCTCTCACTTACAACATGTCCTAACAAAGTTACATTGCTTTCGCCAATGCGACACTTCTCATGGTGTAATTGCCCCTCCATTTGTGCGATGCGGTTGAAAGATTCATCCATCTTCCCTAGATATAGAGCCTTAGAACTATAAATACAAAAATCATCAATAAAGACCATGATGGACTCCAAATGGCATTACTTTGTAAGCAAAACACCCCTAAGGTGTGATGAAGGTGGTCTTCTGTTGATCCTCCTCACCTATTCAAATCTAAAAATAACCCAAATACCCATCACAAAGAGTGTATCTCTCATGCCTGGCCACCTCATTGAGTATTTGATTCTGAAATGGAAGAGGAAAGTGATCTCTCTTGGTTACAGCATTTAGCGGCTTGTAGTCCACACAAATCCTCCATTTGCCATTCTTCTTGGGTGTTACCACTACAAGTGAAACCCACTTTGAGTCCCCTATTGGATAGATGAAACATGCCTTCAAAAATCGTTGCACCTCAATGAGTACAACGTTTTGTTGAACTACTCCCAACCATCGTAGTCACTGCACCACTAGCCTTGCTCCCTCTTTTAGATTAATGTGATGTTGTACTATTGTCACACCTGTGATGTGGTCATAATCAGAAATAAAAAGTGCAGAGTGTTTTATCACTACTTTCATGTAGGCTGCCTTCTCCTCAACTGATAGATCCTTAGCCAACATTTTTTCTAACCCCTCCTTCTCGACCTTTGGAAGCTGTTACAGAATTTCACTTACTAGAAGGCCCTTTTAATGTAATCCCCATCACTTCTAGAGAAATTTCTTCCTTCTCATTAGAAGACTCCCCTTGTGTCATAGATGACCAATCCTCATTGGAACTCCATTCATTAGTAGTGGTCTCTAACACAAGATCCTCCTATCGGCCCTCCTTCATGTTGTAGATAGTGCTCTTCCATTTTTTCTACAACCCCTTCTGTGCCCTTAGCTCTAAAGCCCCTGTCTCCCAATCTTTTCTGGCTTTCATTCCCATTATCCATGGTCACCTAAGAATGAGTGGATAGCTGTCCCCCTTCACTGGCATCACATACATGTCAAGCTCCAATTGCACTCCACAAACCTTTACCTTGACTTTATTTATAACTCCCAAACAATTACTACTACATTGTGAGTCATTTTGGCCCCAAATTCAGTAGTTTCATTTACCTCTAATCCCAAACGATACATCAACATTTTCATCATTACACAAATCTATACACCTCCATCCACATATGTCTTTGATACTCTTTGCCCATTGATTTTGGCTTCCACTAGAGGCACCATATCTATCATCTTTCTAGCTTGGATTGCATTCACATGTCTATTCTTCATGGATCTAATGCTTACCATATTTGATCATTGTCGCCGCACTGTTGGAGATAGATGTAGTAATTGTGGCCATGAAATTTTTGGCCCTTGATCTCTCACATCAACAAGAAAATCATAAGCTCTAGTACCTTTACCCAGGGAAAAATCATCTAGCCCAATGTGCCAGCTAACACTTGAGGAGAAGAACCTTGGCTTGGATACGGATGTAATATATTGAATAAGTAAAAGAAAAAAAAATTACGCCTTCATGGCGGCGCATGAGCTAAGTCGTGACACCGCGATCCGATAGGGATAGAGGGGGGGGGCTAGCAAGCTCCTCGCTAAAGCTTGCTCACACCCCTCGCCATGCGAATTGATAGGTAAGGGGGGGAGGATTCCCTCCCCTCCCCTATATAAAGAGGAAGGACCGTAGTTGCAAGCGAAAGAGAGGAGGGAGGAAACTAATGCTGCTGCCGTCGACGTGATGTGAGAAGAGGGGAAGGTCCGCCATATCGCCACCATCGCTGATGATCAGACCGCCGCTGGTACAAAGAGCCGCCACTTGCTTCGCTGGGTCATGGCCGTCTGGCCACGTTCGACGTCGTCATTCCATTTCCTCTCCCTGCCATGACTATAACCTGAAGCTTTAGAAGCTTCTAGAACTTCTAAAGGTGTCCTCTAGGGTTGACCAAGTTGGGTTAATAAGGTACGCCCTAACCCGGAATATAAAGGATCTCGCCAAGTTACAAGACACCTTGGAAATGAGTGCTAATACACTCAAAAGGAAAGAATAATTCCTTAGCAGTTTGCCAAACAACATGGTCGATTTAATGGAAATGTTTGTGCTTGCTAGAGATTTTTGAGCACTGTTTGAATTATGAATTACAAATTAAATGAATACCTATGCTTCAGGTTGAAGACCTGAAGGGAGAGGCAGTTTCAGTTACCCTCGACTGCCTGCCTGACCCTAACTAAGGGGGTTGTTAACTGCGTCGGGAAAGTGGACCAAACCCACCACGAGAGGTCTCTCCGTTGAGCTCTACTTGGAACAGGAGGACGCTTGGGTGCCAGGGGGGGCTTTGGCCGTAAATCCCTCGCCTTCCGGGTCTTGCACAAGAGGCTAACGTGACTCAGGATTGGAACTTTATAACCAGGAGGATGAGTTGAATAGTAGGCACAAATTTCTTAGCTCACACTCGCTGAAGCTGGTCATAGCATATGCTAAAGAGTAGGGAGGGCCAATGTGGACTCCAAACAAGCCTTCGAGTGAAGACAAAGAGTTTGAGTAGCACAGATGTCAACCAAAGCAATTGTAGATTTCTCTTATACTTTCCAATGAACAGGTACCAACAACTTGAGAACATGTTGAGCTAATGCAATGCTGGCTAGTCATAGGGATGCTCAAGACGGCTTCAAAGTACTCTCAACAATGGCCTAAAGCAATGCCAAACATGTTCGGGAGTGGGGAGGGTAAACACTGTGTATTGGATTGAAGACATGGTTTCCATGAAACCTCTATTGTAGATATTTGAATGCTAGCGTTGGGTCAAGCTCTACAATCTTGCTCCAATACCAATTGAAGGGAGTGTGCCCTGAAGTGGAAGCAGGGAGTTGAAGTAAGAGCTATGGTGGAAGAAGCAAGAGTAAGAGAGAGAGACGCACACAATGTGGGAGCTCCAACAATCACAATGTGTGAATGGCCTTCCCTTTATTCAAATATAACTGAAAGAATAAAGAATGAAGTGATAGTGAAGGGCGCTTGCTACCTACAATATACAGTTGTGCAAGTATGTGGGTACTGTTAGTGTAACTAATATACAACGGCTAAGCATAGGCGCCTTTACCCCGAACACTATATCCAAAACTCTCTCCCAATCCTATGAGTTTTCTTCACCCAAGAACCCCTAAAATTTTACATCAAAGCTAGTGACATGCTGTAAAATTTGATATGAGTACCTCCAACTTGACCATGGCTCCTATGAGATCTCCAAGAAAGGCTGCTAGTATCCTATGGTACTCCATCACTGTTCCTTACAACTCCTATCTCTTCTATAGCTATCTGAACTAGGTTTTTGTTTTTGGTAAAATGTAACTAGCTATGAGGAAAGAGAAGGAAGAAGAGACCAAAGATCAAAGCTCTGATACCAACTGTAATGAAGGAGACCTAGGAGAGAGAAGGAGATAAGGAGAGAAGGGAGAGACTGCAAGAGGGAAGAGAGAAAGAGGGAGAAGAAGAGATATAAAGACAAGAAAAGGGAGAGAAAGAGAAGAGAAGCTATTGAAGTTGGAAGAAAGGATAAAAAGGGACTTGGTTATTGATAATTAATGCCCTAATTTGGTCTCTCAACACCTTAAATACCCCATCAATGTAACTGAGTATTCTTGTGCTAAACCCATGTCATACCTATCGATCCCCACTCTTTTACAAATGCTGTGTGACACTCTTACCTCAATTTATATTTGTTTCATTTCTTTAGTAAGGTCTTTAAAGGGTTTGTGATGGTGGTGACATGAGTAGTGGCACTTGCAACCAATCTAAGAAATTGTTGTATCTACTTGAGTGATGTGCATGGGATACTCTTGGATTGCTAGTACTTTTTTGGATCTATTTAGAATCTTGTATTAAAATTTATATAGCCTAAAAATTTTGATGATGTTTTGGCCTACTTACATTTTTGGAATTGGATTGAAAGATTATATTCTTAAAGATGATGGAGAACTCCCCAAAGCACATAAAGATTCTCATTACAAGTCTTGGTGTGAATTTGGCTTAAAGGTAAATACTTAAGACTTTCTTTTTTAGTAAGTCATGGAAAATTATATTGCCTATGCATTGGAAAGTGCTCAAAGTTAATCCAAATGTCATAATCTAATCCAAAGGGCTTTAAAGGTATTTATCAATAGGTGGTAGCCATGCCAATGAATGTAAGATATGTTGGCTACCCAAGTTGATTAAAGATATCATCTATCATAGGCAGAGGATGCACATCCTTGATTGTCACTTTATTGAGTAGCTTGTAGTCCACATAGAATCAATATTTTCCCTCTCTCCCTTGACCAAGAGGGGCTTACCTACCCCTCAGGGAAGTTACTATATATATATCCTCCACATCACGTGCTTTCACGGCCTATTTATAACTATCCTTATCTCTAAATTTTTCATGAATAAAACATAACCCTTTTCTATTCAATCTGCAAATAACCCCTTTATATTGCACCCTTCTATATGTAAAAATTGTATAAAATTGGTATTTTAAAAATACCTTATTTTGAACCCATGTGATGCACACATATATTCATGAGTAACTTACCTGAGAGCTACCCACAAACTTTTGGAGGGGTAGATGAAAACTTTCCTTAACGTGCCCTCTATTAGTTGGTTCATGTGTTTTTTTTCCTTTGGGGATCTTCAAGTGAATAGCAATCTTGATTGGGTCTTTATTTGGATCTCATGAAATATTGGAGTGTTGACCCATGTTTTATGCATGGATTTAGTAATAGGTTTTGATGTTGTGAGAACTTGATGGATCTCATACTGCTGTATTCTTGGAGCCACTATTTATGACTTCATATTTATGCTGTTTAGTTGTCTTCAAAATATAAACTCAATTTTACTACTTAATTTTTTTGATAACATATAGTAAATTATAATTCAATTTTATCATATAATATATGAAAATGTTTTACTATATTATTGGTTCTAAATAGTTTTCTTGTATAGGAAAATTTACTATATCAACAACTGGAAACTTTTGGAATTTCTATATGGGAATATTTTACCATATTGCTAACTTGTAAAGTGTTCCACCTTGACTAGTTTAGAATTTTTCTAAATAACTTTGATAAGTATCTAGAAATTTATTTATTTTTTCCATATGGGAAAGTGTCTAAAGTTCCTTGTGGGTTGCTCCGTACTGCAGCCCTCTTCAAAATCGAGAAGATGACTCTCTCTTTGGAGACCCCCCTAGATCACCCCAACATCGGCTCCTCTTCAAATTGCAGTAGGTCCACCTTCTTTAGATCAAAATATGCCCTTCTTGTAGCTCACAGGTTGCCCCCAATGCTGAGACCTCCTCGCGTTGCCTCTCCTGAATCATCCCCTATCAACCACCTTTTGCTAGCCATTGAATTCTCTCTTTCTTTCTCGATCCGATTCACTGCCTCTTCAATCCACCACCTTCTTCCTTCTTATTCTCCATGTGTAGGCCCTTAAGTTACCTTTCTGGGCTTTCTAGGATAGCGCCCCTCAAGACCTTGTTCACCTGCTTATCGCCCACATCTTAAACATGCAAGCACTACAACACTCACAAGGGCACATTCTCAAGTATACCCACATAATTAACCACAATAACCCTAAATGCTAGGTAAGTGAAAGCAATTACAATCATACATAATCATACATACTGACACACAAAAGTATAAACAAACGCACGATCACTTAATCACACAATCTAACACATATATATTTAGTCATATCTAATAAACCTCATTATATTCATCTATGCACACACACACACACACAAATAAAAGAGGCCATAAAGCAATGTATAAACACATTTATATATGATGACATAAACACTCTTCTTTCTCACCATTATATTGATAATGGACTACATTCCTCCCACCCCTCACAACATGCATAATGATTCTTTAAAAAAACCCACCACCTCATAGTAGAACCCATTGGATGTCTTTCTTACATGAACCTTGTGTACCTATAAGAACAAATTGGTGTGCCCCATCTATGAGCTTCATACTCATGCATTGCATGGCTTGAGGAGGAGATGCATTTAGAAAAACATGCCATTCAATCAAATAACCAATACTTCCATATGTCCACAAAGCTACATCTAGATGTTGGTCCCATTGTTGAGATGTTGAGCTCTATATGAGCTAGCATACATCCACTATACGTCTTGGTGATGTGGCAAGATATTATTCATTGGTATATTAGGTGATTAACATGAAGGAAGCTCTTGGATCTATTAATATGGTAGTTGATGATATGATAATATTATGTGTGCATGCTTAGATGGGCTTGCAGATGAATACAAGAGCTTCATGTCATCTATGAATATAAGAGATGATATCCCTAATTTTGCAGACTTGATTTCCATGCTAATAGTTGAGGGGAATAACCTTAGCTTGGATTTTTCATCTTTGTAAAGCAAGAATAAATGTGAACATGTATTTTACTCTAGTAGCAGAGGTAGAGTTGTGGCAAAGGCCAAGGTGGTAGCCGTGGTCAAAGTTATGATGCAACAAAATAGAGGAAGATAGTCCTAAGAAAGGGGGAGTCAAAGAGGCCAAGTTGCATATTCTAATAGGCAACCAAATTCTAGTGATAGGAAGGAGTGTTGGCATTCTAGTCTAAAAGGCTATATTTCTAAAAACTAATTAAAAAACAAGACTGATATTAGAAATGGAAAAGAAGCAGAAAGATAACTATGCATCTAGTAAGTAGAAACATTGATGGAAAAAGTGAGCAGTTTTTGTTATATGGCACTTTATGAATACTATGATTGTTGATGATTCATCAAAGAATGATTTATGGTATGTAAACTTAGGTGCTTCTAACCAAATGACTTCTCATGGGGAGAGTGGTTTAGAGAGATGCATAGTCTAGGGTCTCTAGGCTATTTGGAGATAAGGGATGATATAGCTTGATGCATTACTCATGTATGAAATTTTCCTTTGAGTATGCAAGATCGTAAAACTAAGTACTTGGCCTATATGTCTCATGTACCAAATATTACAAAAAACTATATGTTAGAATAGGGATTGTAGGTTTGATTAACATCCAATGGTTGCTATGTAAAGATCTAAAAAATGATTGCAAGTTGATTGCAAATAGGAAACATGGTGGTAGATTATTTATTCTTGATATAAGTCTAATTGAAATGGATATTGCCATGTTTGCACAAGGTTCAAGTGTAACTATGGTTGATATTGAAATTTGATATAAGAGAATTGGTCATGTGAATGTGCAACAACTAAAAGACATGTACTCAAAACAGATTGTAGATGGCTTGCCCAAGTTTAGGGTTGATGGGATGCATAAAGTATATAAAACATATCAATTTGAAAAGGAAGAAAGGAATTCACTTCTACATGAAAAGCATGCATGCAAGAAGCGACTTGAATTGATACGTTTTGATGTATGAGGTCCTACAAAGATTGTAACCTTGAGTGGTTGCAAATATTATGTTTCCTTTATTGATGATCATACTCGTAAAGTATGGATTTACTTTACATGTGAGAAAAGTGAGGTATTCACTCACTTTAAAAGTTTTAAAGATTTGGTTGAGAAGGAAATATGATTGCATATTAAATTCCTAAGGTTAAATGGAAGGGAAGAATATCTCTCTAATGAGTTTTCTAAAGTTTTATAGAAAAATAGTATACAGAGATAATATACATATAGATATACTCCACAGCAAAATGGATTTGCTAAGCAAAAAAACAAGCATATTGCAGAACTCGCTCATGCATTGATGTTAGAAAGAAAATTGTCTCATTACTATTAGGCTAAAGCACTTGCTAGTACTATATAAATTATGAACAAGACACCCACTACTGCTATACATGGTATGACACTTGAAGAGAAGTTTACAAGTGGAAAGATACACCTCTCCCATCTAAAAGTGTTTGGATGTATTGCTTATGTGTATATTCCTAATGAGTTGCATAGTAAATTGGATCCCAAAGAAAAACAATGTGTATTTATGGGATAGTCTCTTGTGCAAAAGGGATACCAATGTTATAACTCTATTATATATAAAGAACATAAGTGATAAAATCCTCTCATGATGTATATAAAAATCCATAATTATTTGAGCCTCACATAATGTCTCCCCAAAGATCACCATGCTACCCTACAACACCAAAGGAATCTCACACACTTAGCCTTGGACACTAGGCATACATGTGCTATGTATCCAGGATTTTTACTTTTGATACCATGCTTAAATACAAATGTAATATATATGACTCATTGTATTCAAATAATTTTAAATATAAATTAGTTAAGTATTATGCGAAAAAAATCTTTCCATGATTTATGTTCTCTAACGTTATGTTGTGTTGCAAAGGAGTACATTAGACTAACACTGCTACTATTCCTCTTCAAACTTCCAAAGCCTATATGCCATAATATGCAATGAAATTTAAAGGACTTATTCAAATATCATCTCTTTTCAGTCCTTTTTTCCTACCACTTAGGTTTTTCTTTCGTGCATAGGTATGAAAGGGTTTTGTCCTCATTTTTGTATGAGTAGATAGTAAATATGCATTTCTCATATATAACTGAAGGTAGGCTAAGGTAAATCCTCATGCTCTACCCTCATTATACATCCACATCCACAATCTTAGTTTTTAATAATTTTTTGTGTATTAAAATTAAAGTTTTCCTATTTTCTCTCTTCAAAAAGATTACTTTTCATGTTTGTTCCATTTATTCAAACATAAATTATTGATTTTAAATTTATGTGACTAGCATAATCATTATTATTCTAGGTGAACAACATTGAGCCCTTAAAACCCAACAAAATCCCCAGTTTTGCATTAAATCCCATATCTTAGATTTTGTAGCTTTAATATTTTTTATGTAAATGATTGAAAGTGATTGACTTTTTTATGATTTCAAAGATTGGAAAACATAACTCAAGCATTTTCAACCATTTTGCATGATAGAAACAAGAGATATGATATAATATGTAATCAAGTGGCACTTATGCTAAATCCCACACATGCAACATATCATATTTCGAAAAATAGAGCCATTGATGCCATCACACCCACCTTCATGCTTTCTTGCTCCATTTCTTGCATCTTTCCACAAGACCAAGCACCCATTTCCCTCCTCATCTGCTCAGCCCATACGAACAATAATTATTGTGAGAGAGAAAGAGGAGAGAAAAATTTTAAAATCTAAACTTTCAATAGAATGCATCATTTCTCACGCTTGTTTGCAGCAATTTGAGACAAAGAATTGAAAGAATCCATGGCCAATGCTACTCCTTTGCAATTCAATCGATTCAAAATTAAATTTCTTTCCCATTAAGGGGTGCATTGAAAAATTCATCCCCCCATCTCATTGATTTTTTGCATTGCGAGACTTCTTAATCCTCATTAACTACTAACTTGCAAATTATTTGGTTCATCTACTTCACATTCATAGTGCTAGTAAGTAGTTTTGGGCTAAACGAAGGGGCAAACAACCTAAGATTTGCAATTGGACTAGATGGGTGGCTTCCTAGCATTAAAAACTATTACCTTGACCTATGTCACTTACTTTTCAATTTCTAAATCAATTAGCTACTTTATAATGCCAAACCTTGCACACATTAAATGTAAAACAAAGTGATAATATGATTGATTAGATCTTATGCCATTAGTCTTGGGTGGTGCTCATCAAGTCAAGTAGCAACTCAAGTTGAATCTTTTAATCATAGTTAGGCTAGGACATACAAGTTCTAGTCCATAGGTGCCTTTAAGCTCTTAGGCCTCATCACACAAGTTCCAGTCTATGGGTGACCTCAAGCTCTCTTGAAGACAAGTGGACCAGTTTGGCTGAAGTGCTTATTGATTAGTTAATTATCTCATAGTCCCATGGTCTCAAAGCATTCCTAGATTTTCCCCAATGTATGATATGAATTCAAAATTTATGTCCTAGGGAGCGTAATTTCAAGTAGTTGATTTAGCTAGCATAATTAACCTGGTAAAGTTACCTTGTTATCCTTTATAGTGGAAGGAAATCTAGTATAAGTGCCTAATCAAGGTGGCCTAAGGATGTATGTGAAGTTCTAGATTTTTACCTTGAGTGGATGAGTCTGTGTGAGTGGGGAGGCTAACTAAAATAAATCAATATTGCTTCTGTAGGATTTTATAGTAGGATTAACCTTTTAGTGGTAATGTGATTAGCCTAAAGGGTTTAGCACAAAAGTGTATCATGGAGCCCTACCTAACAATTGATTGTGGTGAAGTGTTGGGCACAACATGCTTAATATTGGGACTTTGGACACCCTCTTATTGATTCAAGAGGTTCAACCACTACATCTATGACTACCTCTCACATAGTCTCTTTCACACGAATAAACATTCATTTATAGTGAGTGCAAAAAGCATACGTCCATGTGCAAGAAGAATGTTGTTGCACACCCCATGATCCAAGATGCAATTCTTAGGCTCTCAAACCCTCTACGGTCTTTATGATGCAAGGAGAGAGCATGGATAAGGAATAAGAGAGTATAGGAGAAGAGATAAGGGCCTTCACTCTTAATCCTCACCATACACTCACTCTATTTTCCTCAATATCAATCTGTCTCTCTGTCTCTCTGTCTCTCTCTCTCTCACTCTCAAGACAAAAGCAAGAATACAAGAACCAAAAGTTAGCACACACAAGAATATGTTGTTCCATTATTTCTTTTCCTCTTTGTAGAAGTTTTTAGGGTTAGGATTTATCCATTCCCCTTGATGATTGTAGCCCTTTTTTTGGCCAAGTAACCAGCCATTCCTCCTTGTATGCACCTAAACATTTCTCTAACTCAAGTGCTTATCATTTGTCAATAGAATTTGCATGGCAGGGATCCCCACCCTCATAACATTTACAATGGTAAAACATAGGAATTCGTAAAATATTGTGGCCCTTCCATACTCTTTTCATTATTCATGTCTTCATATTGTAAACATAAACATAGCAATTCGTAAAATATTGTGGCCCTTCCATACTCTTTTCATTATTCATGTCTTCATATTGTAAACATTTTTCGACCATCCTAGTGCAAGTCCCATGGCACTCATGCCAAAGTAACACAATGTAGGTGGTAAAGAATGATGGTTTTATTGATGAAGAGATCTTGAAGGGAAAGGGTTATTTGAGGGTGCAATGTAGGTGGTAAAGAATGATGGTTTGATTGATGAAGAGATCTTGAAGGGAAAGGGTTCTTTGAGGGTGCAAAGGAAAGGTGGGATTGGTGATGTTCTATAGATAGCAAGATGAAGAGGAGGATGGTTCCTAGAGGTGGAAGAGGTTGTGGGAGGGAGAAGGTGTGGGCCACTAATCTTGATGATTCTACATGCACTTAGTGTACTTTTCATGTTGTCGTGCTCTCCCTGATATGCTTGTTTACCTGTGCCATGCAATGTAGGGTGTGCATGTTGTGCAACATGGAACTAGGTTGATTTCTAAGTATACTTGAAATGTTGCCTCACACTTGAGGACTCGATTAATGAAAGCTCAAGCTCAATAGTATGCCTAGCATGATCGGTCTATTGAGCATGCTTAAGGTGACCTACACTTGATGCACCCTTTGTTGTGGTGTGAAGACATGGGCTAGGGGATGGACCCCTAGGTGTACTGAGTGTGTCATCATTCTTATCCCTTTTTCTCTTTTTTAAATAAATTAATAAAATTGAAAAACATCTATACTATATAGTTGTAGGCACAATTCTAGAAGGAAGGGGTGGTTGCAAAGTGTGGACCTATTGTCTAACATATCCTATAATAGTTCTACATAGTTAGGAGGAAGAAGTGCTACCCTAAGGTGTAGTTGTACCATCACCACTTGATCAATACCTACATTTACATCAAAGAATAGATACAATAGCTTGTCCTCATATGGTGTGGTGGGCCGAGTCCACCTATAAGAAATCATCTCTATAGCATGTGTTCAAATGATATTTAGAAATACCCTTTCTTTACATGCTATAAGGCCTTAAAATGATGGTGCGCAAATCAGATGTTGGATGTGTGCGTAGTGAGTGTTGGAAGGTCCCCAAGAACAAAAGAACTCTACTAAAGCTCATAAAATAAGAAAAAAGATTTACATGACATGAAGAAAAGAGACAAATTAGATATAATCTCCCCCCATGCCTTGTGTGAGCGCTTCACAAGCCATGTATTTATAAATTTATTCATCTCAAAGCTCAAGAATAGCCCGATTTTACAATTAGTATGCTTTGGCTTTTGTGTTTTCTTTTTTCCAAATAAAGAATAAAGCAGATGCGTGTCCCAAAAGTGGGGATGTACCCAAATGCAATGTCCAATAATGAAAAATTTAAACCGAGCGCCTATGCACATACAAAATAATAAATATTTGTCAAATGCTTCAATAAATAAGTGCACCTAAATAAATATTAGCGCCATGCCTTTAATGATAAAGTGCGTGTCCATAAAAAATGATAATTTGTTTTAGGTAATTTGAATACACGCTATCGCCCAGGGTTTCCTCCTTGCCATTGCCGCTCTACTCTACACATCGACTGAAGCATTCATAATTGTTAGAAAATAATAAAATTAAACTGGAAAAAGTGAATACCTAGCAGTATTCTGCTACAAAATAAATAAATAGGTTGAAACTCTATCCTAACCTTAATTTAATATGAGTGCACTCTAAACTCATAAATGTCCATTAATTTAAATATGTATTTTGCAGAATTACCTGCTATGGAATCATCCACATGCACATTAAATTAACTTAGTGCTCGAAAAGGGCAGGTGTCCCCATCAAATTTTCACACAAGGAATCCACCTTGTGTAGGAGCCCCAACAAATAAATATAGTTTTACGAAATCGACTACAAAACCTCATGGAATCCACCGTGGTCTCACAGAATCTACCATGGTATCAACAAATCCATCGTGGAATATGCCTCATGCCATCATACCCCCGGCATGGGATAGCAATGGAGGAATCGCTATTAGCTCAATGTGGAGTGAGCACTGAGGGTAAGCACTGATGTCGTGGGTGTGCATCCGTTGGGCTTCTGCGGCAGGATGATTTTTAAACTTAACCAAATATCTAGAATATCTATAGCCAATTCTAGTGGTCATAAAGTTAGTATCTATAACAATTTCAGGTTGAAGGATTTTAGTTTCTTCTTCGAATAAAGGAGGATTTTCATAGATAGGGTTAAGATTTAATTGGCCTCTAAAAAGTCATAGCAAACTGATATGAAAAGTATTATGAATTTTCCAGTGTCGGGGTAGTTCTAATTTGAATGCACTGTCATTGATTTTGTGAATGATTTTGAAAGGTCTATAAAATCTAGGGGCTAACTTAACAACAGGGTGTTTCTCAATCTTCTATTTTCAATGTGTAACCAAACATAATCATCAACTTTGAAACTCATGGCTTTTCTTTTCTTGTTAGCTTGTCTAGTATATAATTGCTCGGCTTTCGTAATCATGTCTTTAACTTTAGCAAAAATAGTAGCATGCATATTAGCAATATCATTAGCAGCTTTAACATTGTTTGATAATAATTTAATAGGTGTATGCAATCTATGTCCATAAATGATTTCAAAAGGTGTTTTATGTATAGTTGTGTGTGGTGTATTATTGTATGCAAATTGAAGTAAATGCAAGTGTGTATCCCATGCTTGTGGTTTTGAAATTGTGTATGCACGCAAAATATCTAATATTGTATTGTTAGTAGCTTCTATTTGCCCATTGGTTTCAAGATGAAATGCATATGAAAAAACAATCTTAGTACCTAAATTAGCAAACAAAGTAGTCCAAAAATTATTATAGAATCTAGAATCACGATAAAAAATAATAACTTTTAGCAAACCGTGGTTAGTGAAAACAGTCTTCAAAAACAATTGTGCAGCTTGAGATGCACTTAATGTTTTCTTGCATGCAAGGAAATATGCTTGTTTGCTAAATTGAACTACACTAGTCCAAATCATATCATGATTAGCTTGGGTGTTAGGCAAACTAGTTATAAGATCCATTGAAATATGTTTCCATGGTTGTTTAAGAATCGGTAAAGGCATTAACAAACCATATTGCTTACCATGATATTGCTTGACTCTTTGAAAAAATAAACATCAGATTCCATGTGTGGCCAGTAAAAATCTTCAACCAATATACGTAAAGTAGAAATAATACCTCTATGGCCTTGATATGGGGGACAATGAATTTCATGCAACACAAATTATCTAAATGGAACAGTGACACACAATCTTTTCTCATAAAACATAAATCCATCAGAATAAGACAAAGAATCAATTGGAATCTAGTTATTAGCAACTAATTTATTTCAATCAGCTTGAAAACTAGGGTCTTAGTTGTTAGCTATATATAGTGATTGCTATATATAGTCTGTCTATATATAGCGCCCCAAGTCCCCTCTATATATTCCTATCATGTGTGCTCAGTCGACACACTTTTGGGGTTCCACTTTTGGTGTCTTGTGTCTCTCTTCTCCTCTCTCTTCCTCCGTTCCTCGACTCCCTCACGCACTGTTCAACATGGTATCAGAGCATCGTGCTTCAAATGCGAAGGTCACAGGTTCTAGAGATAGAGGAGAAAATAAGGGAAGGTCTGGATCCATGTGTGGCAGCAACGGTTGAGTCGCTCGGGGAGAGGCCATGGGAGAGCAACGGTCGAGTCGCTCGGGGAGAGGCCATGGGAGATCAACTTTTGGATGGCATCCAGGGCATGTTCGACCACCTTGACAGATGCTGTTTCGCATGCCATGACCAAGGGCTGCAGGATGAAGATGGCATCCTCCACGCTGAAGCATCGGGAGCCGTCGGGCTCTCATCCTCCACGTTAAAGCATTGGGAGCCGTCGGCCTCTCATCCTCCATGCTGAAGCATCGCCTTCAAAGAGCGGGCTCTCGAGGTTCTAATTAGGGACGGACTTCTAATCCACGGCGCCATCTACGTTAGGGGAAGCGGAGGCATCTGCTAGCGCTTGGAGCTTATCGATCACAGCCTTGTATGACTGGACGAGCTTCGAGTGCTTGGGCCAAGCGGCATTCTTGATGATCTTCTCGAGAGGAGGGTTGAGGACGCGAGCGAGGCAAGAGGGACTGCTCGATGTCAGCGATGATGGAGCAGTGGTAGCAAGAGGAGAAGCCGCTACCATGGCCAACGAAGCTCGCAGAGAAGTAGCAGATGGAGAGCTCTCTCAGATTCTAATCACACTCTCTTTTTTGTTGATGCAAGCATGCCCGAAGGCATACTGCGAAACTTGCTTTTCTTTCTGCTACGCCATCGATCCCATGCGAGTGACGAGGAGGTTCAGGTCCTTGGAGTCTGTGAGGTTGAAGGGGAAGCCCCGTGCCACCATCTTCGTTCGCTCGTCGACCATGCGCTTTCTTATCCCTACGAAATGGGGAGGCTATGCCAAGCCATGGGTCTCTGAGATGTGGCATGGATCTCTAAGACGGCCTTGAATTGGCCATGCCTCAAGGCAATCCGCCTGCACCGCATGATCGTTTCTGACAAGGACCTGCTCCTGTTGGCTAAGGAACGTGGTCATATGCTTCACAGTCTTGAGCTCGACAAGTGCTTGGGCTTCATCGAATGGGTCTCTGAGATGTGGCATGGATCTCTAAGATGGCCCTAAATTGGCCATGCCTCAAGGCAATCCGCCTACACCGCATGATCGTTTCTGACAAGGACCTGCTCCTGTTGGCCAAGGAACGTGGTCATATGCTTCACAGTCTTGAGCTCGACAAGTGCTTGGGCTTCTCGACAATCAGCTAGCTTGATTTTCGTGCCTCCTATCATCATCGCCATTGCCTTCAGCACTTAACCCTAGCTTGTTGATTTTCGTGCCTCCTATCATCATCGCCATCGCCTTCAGCAGCACTTAACCCTAGCTTGTTGTTTACTCGAACTTGTGGTAATGGTGTCATTGCCATCGCATTAATCTTTTCTGAGGGAAGCTCCTTTACGGAGTACTTTGGCGAAGGACGTGTGTCATCGGGAAAAGGGAGATATGGTACTCATGAAGTCTGGTACTCCTAAATATCAACACCAAAGCCCTAGAGGACGTGCAGATATCGCAAGCAGGCAGTGTCACAGATGCTCATGTCTTGAGACGCAAAGGCCACCTGAAAGACTAAGTTGCTTCTTCCCTACGTTACAACTACAAAAGCATGATAGATATAATTAACGCTCCATATAAAGCTAAGCTTTAGAAATAAAGCAACTAATAAAAGCATTGTCATGCTCTGCAAGAAGCTTCTCTCTATACATTTCAACATCAATATTACTTTTGGATGTTGATATTGCCATGCTTCATGATGATCGTCCTCGTTCGTTATTTCATTGAACATCAACATTACTTCGTCCTCATTCATTATTCCATTGAACATCAACGTTACTTCGTCCTTGTTCGTTATTCCATTGAACATCAACATTACAACAACATTACTTTTGGATGTTGATATTGCCATGCTTCATGATGATCATCCTCATTCGTTATTCCATTGATGAGTGTCTATATTCTAGCTATGATACATTGAGTTCGTTTATATTCTTTCCAGCTGATGAGCGTCTATATTCCAGCTGATGACACATTGTTTCATTTATATTCTTTCCAGCTAATGAGCGTCTATATTCCAGCTAATGACAAATTATTTTATTTATATTCTGTTCATGGGGCCCCACATGTGTTATGTTGTCTATAGAGTGGCGTCGCCAACCCTCTCTATAGACCTTGTGTTGTTCTAATGTCATTGTTACGTTTTTTCTTAAAGTTTTGATGTGATAGATATACTGCTTACATCCCAAGTTTAGTTGAAGGAATTTCTTGGAGATTTTATCTTTTGTAGTGATGTCGCTTATCCTTATTTTACATGTTGTATATTTAGGAGTGATAAATCTCTTTTGATGCCTCTGAATAAGCTGTTGTAATTCAGGAGTGATGTAGCTCCTTTGATGCCTATGAATAGGCTCTTGTAAGTTCAACTGTGTAATTTTATATTTTGAATATTATTAATATAACAGTAGATCTATATAGAGCTGTGGGATTTTTCCCTTGAGCCCCCAAGGGTTTTTTCATCCACAGTAAGGATCCTTTATTTGAGCAGGGGTGTTAGCTATATATACTCATCGCTATATATAGTCTGTCTATATATAGCGCCCCAAGTCCCCTCTATATATTCCTATCATGTGTGCTCACTCGACACACTTTTGGGGTTCCACTTTTGGTGTCTTGTGTCTCTCTTCTCCTCTCTCTTCCTCAGTTCCTCATCTCCCTCGCGCATTGCTCAACATTAGTCATAGGTATCCTTCATAGAGATAAGGGAATCAAAAGATATAATGAAAATATTATGGATACTTGGTCTTCTAGTTAAGGCATCGGCAACAACATTCTCTTTTCCGGGTTGATATTGGATAAGTGGATGAAAACTTTAAATGAAAGTATCCCATTTAATATGACGGTCAGAGATTTGTTGGCTGACTAAGAAGATGTTTAATATTTTGTTGGTTAGTTTTGATCATGAATTTAGATACCATTAGATAGTGTTTCCATTGACTTAAAGCTTGTACTACAGCTAGCAATTCCTTATCATAGGTAGAATACTTTAGCTCAGAGGGTTTAAGTTTTGCAACTAGAATAGGCTATGGGATGTAAATCTTGCATAAGGACAACTCCTATTCCTAATCTGCTAGTATCACTGACTACTAAAAAGAATGGTTGATTAAAGTTAGGTAGTTGCAAAACAGATACATTTGTTAAAGCATGTTTCAATAAATCAAAATACTTTTGCTTATTATCAAATCAATGATATACAATATCCTTAAATAATAATTTTGTTAAAGGCAATGTAAGTAATGAAAAATTTCTCACAAATTTTCTGTAAAAGCTAGCAAGACCTAAGAAACAACATAACTCATGCACATTTTGAGGGATTGGCCAATTCAAAATTGCTTCTATCTTTTTAGGATCAACTTGAATACCATCAAAAGAAACAATATGTTCTAAGTATTCAATTTGGGTTTGGAAAAATTCACACTTTTCAGGGTTAGCATATAATTGATTCTCTTTCAATAATTTGAAAATCAAAAATAAATGTTCATAATGCTCATTCTCATTCTTATTGAAAACAAATATGTCATCAAAGAAAATAATTATGAAATACTAATACTTCAAAAATATTCGATTCATCACACGATTGAATGTAGTTGGTGCATCAGTCAAACCAAAAGGCATAACAAGGAATTCATAATGACCAAATTGAGCTCTAAATGCAGTTTTAAAAATGTCAGGTGTATCCAATCATACTTGATGATATCAAGATTTGAGATCTATTTTACTAAAAATAGTGGCTCCTTGTAGTTTATCCATGATGTCCTCTACCCTAGGGATTAGATATCTATTCTTGATAGTTATCTTATTTAGGGCACAATAATCAATGCACATCCTATAGATATTATTTTTCTTCTTCACTAATAGGAAAGGTGCACCAAAGAAAGCTATTGACTGTCAGCACAAATCGAGGGAAACATGGATTGTAATCTCCTTGTTCTGACTTCAGAACATGTTTTACTGTGCCAGGAGGAAAAGTTGCAGTTTTAAGATTTGATGGAAATAAAGAAAGGGATTGGATCTTGATTTTGGAAATCTAATTTGTCAAGCCTGATATTGATGGTATCCAAGGTGCATGCCATGACATAGCATTTTGACCAGACGGATGGCAGCTGATTGGTAGCAGAACGCTATGTTAGTCTATCAAAGACTTGGGCCGCTTTTCTGGTAGAAAAAAGGGGCCGCTTTTCTGAGTGCAGTAAATCGGGCCTCGAGGAAGAAAAAGCGAGAGAATTGAGAAGTTTTGGGGGGGGAGAAGAGGATCGAAAGCCGTGGGGACGAACGGTGTTCCCTATCGCTAAGAAAAAGCTCATCTTCCTTAAGAATCAGTCTGTCGGGGAAAACCAACATCATTACCAGATTTGTGTATGAAAAATTGGACAATACTTATCAGGCAACAATCGGCATTGACTTTTATCATAGACAATGTATTTGGAAGGTCTATCGCATTGCAGTGAGATGAGTTCAATAGTCTGACATTGAGAAGAGTGCAGATCAAGTGCAAGCAAAAATGGTCCTTCTGCATGGTTTCTTCATTCCCTTATCGAGTTTCAATTCCAACCCCGTCAATCGCTGGCATTGAGGTGATCATGATACGTAGATGTCGAAGACGATGATAACAGAGAAGTATCTAACGATGAGAATGAGGGAAGAGAAGAGAGTGAGAGACGATGATAACAGAGAAGTATCTAACGTTTTTGAATGTGGAGTCACAGTTGGGCGCCATAGTCGGACCTTCAAAGAAGAGAGGGAGAAAGCACAGAGAGAGAGTCATAGTTAAACCAGGTTGAAGAGGCTTCTGCAGAGCTGCAAATAGTTCTATGAATTGAATGTTGATGTTTCCTCCTTACTATCAAATATAGCTTTTAGAATTAATGAAATGCAATAGGAGACACAACCAACTTCTAAAGATGCACCTGAAAATAATCCTTTGTGTGCTACTATGTATGTCGGATGGTTTTGTATCTTTTTGCAGAGAAAGCTATTATTGAGATGACAGGAAAATGTCTTGGCAGCAAAGCAATCCGATGTAACTGGGCAACAAAAATTGGATGCCTGGACCTCGTCAAATGCAGTTTGCATGTAACTTATTTAAAGCTATGGCTACTAGTTCTCTGCTGGACTCCTTTTGTGACCAAAACTTGAGATTTATTCCTCGTACATAAAGTTCAGGTTTCTGAAAGAGGTCTATGTATAAGATCAATATGCAGATTTATTAATTTTCTTACAATCTTGGCTCATGAAGACCTGCCAGGACTTCCCAATTCTCACACTGTGCATGAGGGCTTTCTCCTCTCGTGTCCATTGTTCAAATATGTGGCTAGTGGCTTGCACTCTTGCTTTGGTTCAGCAGATTTATTCAGAGAGGGAGTGGTAGGTTGTACTTATGAAGATGATCAAACATTGCCAGCTATGAATTAAAACATTAATGGAAATTCTCTACCATTTCATACCCCGACTTATGCATTCAACTGTTTCAAAAGAGTTCTACCAAAGGAGATTGTAGAGAAGGTTGAGGGCATACCAAAGGGACGTGAAGAACTTTAGTTTTTGAGCAGCCAGTTTATAAATCAGATTTGTTTCCTTTATGAAGCTGAAGCTGTTGATGTTGAACAGGGTGGTAAGTGTGATCTCGCTTGATTGATCTTCTATCGTGAAATTAGTCAAGGTTCTCTGTGGTCGCGACTTTGCTTTCGAAAACCCTTCGACATCTTTGGTGAACTCGACGTGAAAGTGTCGCATAAATTTCAGGATGGGAGATACTTCAGCATCCATTTCATCCTTCCTGCTTTGTCCTCTACTTCAGCTCCATCATTGACTGCTGCTTCAAGTTACTTCAACGGATGATTTAAAGCAGATTTTGCAGAATATGTCTATGTATATGCAGCTTCAAAATCAGCAAATGCAATTGTATATACAATAGCAGCAGCAATTGCATCAACAACAGTTGTCTCAGCAAAGGCAACTATATTCGGAGCAGGAGAATGCAATCAGCACGACTAAGGCGATTGAAGCAATGAGAATGAGAAGAAGCTATTTGATGATCGTAATGTTTCGGCTTACTTGAAGAAGTATGAGATCAAGATGGGATTTTTTGAAGTACCAGCAGGACTTATGAGTAAGTATTTCCTTTGTCTTGTCACACCCGCCTTGAGGGCAAAAGTGACTGATCTTTTTCTTCAAAATTCGCATTGGCAAGATTTTAAGAAGGCCCTGAAAGAAGAGTATTTCCTTGAGGACTTTGGGATGGCTACATGACACTCATTCCAAGAGTGGGTCTACATGCCAAACAAAGGTCTAGCTGCTTCAGAGTTGATACGAGAATTTGAAGAGAGGTATAGTCAGCTTGATGCCATTGAACAAAGAGCATTGGATGTTGAGAAAGTTGAGCTTTTCTTGCAAGCTGCAGATCCTGCTCTTCAGGAAGAATTAGGAGAGCTTCTTGAAGATTGCACGAAGCCTATGGGTCTTAAAACGGATTGGCAAGATGCCCAGGATGTCGTCTCGACTTTGACCAAGAGGAGGATATGGAAGACCCGCCTATAGAATGGATCTATGACACCGACGTTGTCTTCTGCTTCTATGCCTGCTTCTATCCTTGTTATTTATTCTCTTCCTCAGCCAGTTTCTTGGCCTATGCGAGTGCCTACTACTTCTACTCCTCCTGTTTCTCCTATTCCAAGACCGATGCCGGCTCCTTCTGCTCCAAAACCATCCGCTCCATCAGTTCCTTCCTCTCTTGATGACATAATCAAAGGCATAACGGATTTGACACTGGAGTCAGTTAGAGCAGAATTGGTGGGAAAATTGAAAGAGCAGTTTGCTTCGACTGTGCCTACTATTCCTTCTGGTGCTCCTAGTGCACCTAGGAGTGCTCCTAGTGCACTTAGGAGAGATCGAAGATGTATTTGGTGTGATAGTACAGACCATCAGTATTGCAGGGATTGTGAATCTTTTCAGGATGCAAGGAGGAATAATTTGGTATTTTGGGGACAAGATGGTAAGATTTGGTTGACTGAAACAAGAGCTTCGTTTGCTACCAATTTTGGGAAAGGCGGAATGAAGAAATTAGTGGATGATATGGCTGCGCATACTTCTTATGTGGCAACTAGAGGAGATGCTTCTATATATGGAGTCTAGATTGAGAAAGGATCAGAGAATCAGTCAGCATTATGGACTTATGCTATGGAGACGGCAAACAAGGGAAAAATTCAGCAGTTTTGACTAATGCAAGTTCTAGCATCAGATCTGAGATAGGTTGGGATTTGCCTGTTGACAGATATACTATTTATGCCTATTTGGCTAAGTCTTAGGGAGCAGATGTACTTGTTGAGGAGAAGCATAAGAGGGATGAAGAGAATCCAAATGCAGCTAAAAATACTAGAGGGGGTGAGTTTGTTACTCCACCTAACTATTGTAGGACCGTCTTTGAGGCCAGGGCCAGAACGACAGATGGAAAATGCTCAAAAGAAAGAAAAGAGGCAAGAGCCTAGAGAGAGAAAGCAACCAGGGTTTAGATTGATGTTTGATATTGAGACATCTACGGACATGAAGAAAAATTTTAATGACAAGATACTTGGCAGTGAGGTGACTTTTACTATTTCTGATGTTTTGGGCATCTCAAAAAGAGAGTTTCAAGATCAGTTCCAAGAAGTCCTGAAGAGGAAAAGACATGCATTGCCTACTACTGATATACATGGAGTTTTGATTGGGGAGTTGGATGAGGATGAGGATGAGGTTATGGTTGAGAATGCTTCTATTTTTCCACAGATAGAGAAGAGGGTTCAACCTATGCATTATGCTGAAACTGATGAGCCTGTCTTAATACCACGTAGTCACTTTTCGCGGAGTCATTGGGCTAGGGCAACTACAGAAACAATGGTAAAAATTGGAGAGAAACAGATGCCTTATGTTGCTTTGGTGGATCATGGTTCAGAGATTAATCTCATAGTTCGTGGAGTTTATGAAAGTAATAAATGGCCTATGGATGTAGAGCATGGGTGGCGTATGAGAGCTGCCAACAACATTGCAGGTGATTTGTATGCTGCTTGTCCTAGTGTCATGGTTTCTATTGGAGATGTAGAGGAGGATTTCCATTTCTTTGTGCAGGATTCATGCTCTTATCCCATAATTCTTGGACAGCCATTCATCATAGAGATACGCATGGAAACAAAAGTAATGGATGATGGATCTGCTTATGCACAGATTCACAGTAAAGATGGTATGAGAGCAGTTCAGTTTATGACTATGCGTGTGAACCATGTTAGTTATAGGGATACTCTTAGAGATGCACCTTTGCCCACTGTGAGGGATTCGGGTTTTCATTAGGTACCGCTGTTTCGCAAGACGACAGTGGTACAGAGCATAGGAGATTGGAGTTATTGCCTCCTAGAAGTAGTGTTTTCTCCTCCAGTTTTGTTGGAATTTCAGCAAACAGTTCGATGATTTATCAGAAGACTTCTAAGTTGCCTAGAGCTACCAGGCAGTACATATGTAGGAAGGAGAAAATTTTGAAAAATGTAGGTATTTTAGAGGATGATGAGCATATAGATGGGATGTATGATAGTATGGTATGTGCAGATACGATGACAAATATGGAAAATATACTGAAAACTGATATGCAGAGTTGTCACAGTAATGTATTATTGCAATCCCTAGACATGTTTCATGAAATTGCAGATTTTGTGTCACAGATAGAGTCAGAAGCTGAGTTGACTCACCAAAAAGTGTTGAGTGCTGAAGAAATTCAACAAACAGAGTTTTCGGCTGATTATGATTAGCTTACAGAGACACAGAGGGCTGAAAACTTTCAGCCAACAGAGTTTACTGCTGAAATATTTCAGCATCCAGAGTTTAGGGTTGTTCCTATGCAATCCATAGAGTAGAGGACTGAGGATATTCAGCCACTAGAGTATAGAATTGCTGATTTACAGCAAGATTTGAGTAATGTAGAGAATCATAATGAAGCCAGGGTTGACAAGAAATACAAGACTGTGGATAAGAAGGTGAAATCGGTAGCTGTACCACTTCCACCAAACAGTGATCAGCAAATAAAGAGGGCTGCCAAACATCTAATTTTGAGGAATCTAGAGCATATAGGCCATAAATTTTCAGCAGAGACTCTTCCTGAATTAAAAATTGGAAATGCTGATTTTTTGCTATCCACAGAGAAGCAATGCTTTCGGGAGATGCTTGAGAGACATGGAAGGGGGTTTGCTTTTTTCCCGCATGAGATTGGATGTGTGAATCCAGATATTGTTGCTCCTATGGTGATCTTTACTATTCCTCATATTCCATGGAACCTCCGACCTATTCCAGTGCCTAAGGCACACCTGCCAAAGCTAATTGACTTGTTGAATGAGAAAATCAGGATGGGAATCCTAGAACCGTCATCTGCACCATACTCAAATATGTGGTTTACGATTTCAAAGAAGAATGGTACTCTCCGATTTATACAGGACATGCAACCAATAAACAGAGTTACTATCAGGAATGTTGGTATAGGTCCAGTTGTGGATGAGTTTGCAGAAGCATTTGCTGGATGTGCCATCTATTCTTTAGGTGATTTGTATTCGGGATATGATTAGTTTCAGCTGGCTTTGAAAAGCAGGGACATAACCACTATGAGAACTCCTATTAGGCTTGCCAGGATTTGTACCTTGCCTCAAGGTGCCACTAATTCTGTTGCGCATATGATGAATGCCATGCATAAGGTCCTTCGTGATTACATACCCCAGCTTACCATGCCTTTCTTGGATGATGTGCCCATTAAGGGGTGTGTAGAAGAAGAGAAGAATGAGAGTCTAAATGAGCAGGGATGCAGATACTTTATGGTTGATCATATTTCATCTTGTGAGAAGATTTTGGCCAGGTTAGAAGAAGTGAACTTGACACTATCAGGGCAAAAATCTGTTTTTGGAGTAAATGAGGTTGTCGTTGTTGGACATATGTGTGGGTATTATGGCACGAAACACTCACCTGAGAAGGTGGATGCAATAGGGAAGATTATGGAGTATTGTTCTACCACTTCAGAGGTACGGAGATTCATTGGAGCTTGTGTGTTTTATATGATTTGGATACCCCATTTTGCACACATAGCAGATTGTTTATATCAGCTCCTTTGAAAGGGGCAAAAATTTTATTGGGATATGAGAGCCACACTAGAGACATGTGGAAATTGAAGAAGTTATTGCAGATTGCTCCTACTCTCAGGAAAGCGGATTATAATTGTAAAAGGCCTATTGTATTGATAGTTGACACTAGTCCAATTGGCATAGGTTGGGGCTGTGGGTCAAGATGATGCAGATGGAAACAGGTATGCTATTCGGTTTGGGGAAAAAGTCCTAAACGAGAGACAGAGGAGGTATCCCCAAATTAAGAGGGAATTACTGGGAATTGTTACAGCTCTCAAATGTGACAAGGAGTACTTTATTGGAGCCTCAATTGTGGTAGAGACAGATTGCTTGCCATTGATAGGTATGATTACGAGTTGTTCTACTCTGGATATAGCTATGCTGAGATGGATTGCATACATCAAGTCATTAAATCCAGAATTTAAACACATAGCAAGGAAGGATAATCCAATGGCAGATATGCTGTCTAGAGACAAATATGATGATGAGGAGACACTACTTGGAGAAGAGGATGATGCAGAAATTTCAGCCGCTATGGTTGATCATGTTTGCCATGTCTATGATATTGTGGCTTTCATAGAAGAACTCTATGTTGGAGATTGGTTGCAGATTGGCAAGTACCTTAGTACACTAAGCAAAAGAGATGAATGGACAGATGAAGAGTTCAAGAAGATCAGAAGAAAAGCCTATGGTTATTATCTCAAGGATGGATTTCTTTGGAAGCACCCGAAGAAAAGAGGTGGATTACCCTTGCGGGTTGTCTGTGTCAAGATTGTGGGAGAGAAGGAAGGAGTCTCACTTGTAGCTTTCTTGCTTGCACAATGGGGGAATACACACATAGATGGAGGCTGAAAAATAGGTTTTCTCTTCTTAGTTGTGTAAGCCAAAAAGAACTCAAGTACATAGAAATAGAAGAACCCTATATATGGGTCTCAAACCAAACTCAACTAACTAAGGTGGCATACTAACTGAGCCACAAACTAGAGTAGATAAGGATAGTTGTCATCTAGCTATTATTCATGGGCGGTGTACCAACCGCATCTACAGCTAAAAAGTCGGTGACATAAATGCGCAACGGTCACCCTAGCATATCACGAGTGGAGCTCAATATCTCAACACTCCCCCTCGAGCTCAATCCCAATTCCTGCACACCAAGGAGGTCTCTGAACTTGCACAGCTTCTCTGTGCCCAATGCCTTCGTGAATATGTCAGCTACCTGATCCTCTGTGCTGACATAAACTAGATCAATAAGACCTAGTAAAACCCTCTCCTGCACATAGTGATAATGCACCTCAATGTGCTTTGTTCTAGCATAATAGACTGGGTTATTTGCCAAGTGTATACTGCTCATGTTGTCACAATAAATGGCAACTGACCCATCTGTATGCTGATGCATATCATAAAGTAGCTTATGCAACCAAGCTACCTCACATGCAGCCATTGATGCACCCCTGTAATCAGCCTCTGTGCTCGACAAGGCAACTGTAGGCTGTTCTTGCTGCTCCAAGTGACTGCAGCACTCCCAAAAGAGAACACATAACCACTGGTAGATCATCTATCAGAAACACTACCAGCCCAATCAGCATCAGTGTATACATGCAATTGTATCTGAACCCCAGTCTCATAAAATAGTCCATACTGCAATGTCGACTTCGCATACCTGAGTATGCGTCTAGCCGCATCCAAATGCGGTTTCCTTGGAGCCTGCATAAACTGACTTACCAATCCAAAAACATAGCTCAAATCTGGCCTCGTAATAGTCATATAATTCAAACTTCCTACTATGCGTCTATACATAGTAGGGTCTTCGAGAAGCTCACCTGCATATACGCTCAGCTTCACATTCTGCTCCAAAGGAACTGAAATAGGCTTACAGCCTGTCATCCCATATTTGGACAGCATGTCCAAGCCATACTGCCTCTGCAAGAGCCGTATCCCACTTGGTGATCTAATCACCTCAATGCCGAAGAAATAACGCAGCTCTCCCAAATCCTTCATCTCAAACTTCTGCTTCAATAGCATTTTCACATGAAGGATATCTTCATCACTATCACGGGTCATAATCAAATCATCAACATAAATGACAAGTACCATAATACCTTTCTCTGTTTTTCTCACATAAAGTGAGAAATCTGCCTTGGAAATCTGAAAGCCAATAGTGACAAGATACTGTCCTATCTTGTCAAACCATTCTCTAGGTGCTTGCTTCAAGCCATACAAGGCTTTCTTCAACCTGCAAACAAACTCAGGATGAACAGCATGCACATAACCTGGTGGCTGCTCCATATATACCTCTTCTTGCAAATCACCATGCAAGAAGGCATTCTTTACATCCATCTGATGTAAAGACCATTCCTTTGATGCAGCCATAGCAATGACTCCTCTTACGGTTGCCATCCTTGCATATGTTTGTGCATATCCCTTGACTACTAATCTTGCCTTGTATCTGTTCACAGAACCATCTGCATTGTGCTTCACCTTATAAACCCACTTACAACCAATTCCATTCTTATCTTTAGGCAAAGGTACCAATTCCCATGTAGCATTTGCTTCCAAGGCATCCATTTCTTAATCCATGGCTTTCTCCCATTTTTCTTTTCCCATGGCTTGCTCAAAAGAAGTGGATTCTAGTTCCTGTATCACTTTGACCATATAGGCATAGTGAATGGCTGTAAATCCATCATATTTCAGCCTATCCACAGGATACCTAGCTCTGGTAGACCTGCGCAAAGTAGGTTCACTCCCAGGTGCTCTCAAAACATCCTTGGTCTTCCTTACTCCAGGTGTACCAATAGAAGGAATACCCAACTCATCATCAATGCTCTGTTCTGAGCCACTGGATTCACCATCCACATAAGAGTGACCTGCATTCACATCAAACATGGGCTGATCTACCTTCTCTTTTCCTTTTCGTGAAACTTGCATACCACTATCTGCATTTTTTTGAGGAGATTCTCCTGATCTCAATCTGCCTATCCATGGTAAAGAATGTGAACCACTGCTAGAGGACACTCCAGGTCCACTAATATTTTGTGACTGCTGCTGTGAATTCTGTGTAGCATTACCATTTTGTGCATCTACATCATCAATCACATTTACTGGTTTATAGCAACTATTCATCTCATAAAAAATAGCATCTCTACTCATTGTAAACTTACGAGTAGAAGGGTTATAGCATCTATACCCTTTCTGCTACAGAGAGTAACCAATAAAGATACACTTCTCAGCTTTTGGATCCAACTTGGATCTCAACTCATCTGGTACATGAACATAGGCAATGCAACAAAAAATCTTCAAATGAGAAATATCTGGTTTCCTACCAGTATACCTCTCCTCTGGAGTCATCCCATGTATTGCTGCAGTGGGAGTCCTGTTCATTATGTAGACTGCTGTAGCAATTGCTTCAGCCCAGTAAAAATCTGGCAAGTCTTTTTCATTGAGCATAGCACGAGATACCTCTCCAATATGCATGTTTTTTCTTTCTGCAATTCCATTTTGTTGTGGGGTATGAGTGCATGAATATTAATATGCTGCTTTATGCCATGCTCCTGCAAGAACCTTGCAAACTCATTTGAGAGGTACTCTCCCTCTCCATCTGACCTTAGGCATTTTATTTGTAGGCATGTTTCTTTTTCAACCATAGCTTTAAGAGTTTTGAAATGCCCAAAAACTTCACTTTTCTTTTTCATAAAATACACCCAAACTTTTCTGCTATAGTCATCAATAAAAGTGACAAAATAATGATAGTCTCCAGGAGATGTAGCTTTAGTAGTCCACACATCAGAGTGGATTAATTCCAATGGCTTCTTACTCTCTTGAACATGTCTAGGAAATGGTTTCCTTGCCTATTTTCCAAACTGACAGGCTTCACATACCTTATGCACTTCTGCAACCTTGAATTTAGGAAATCCTGCAACAATATTTTGGGCTTGCATTGATTTAAGTCGTTGTACATTAACATGACCAATGCGTTTATGCCAGATATCAATATCTACAACTACACTGGTCCCATGTGCAAACATTGTTGTACTCAATTCAGGCATGTCTACATCCAACGTAAACATTCTGCCCTTCTTCTTTCCTTTTGCTATCAAGCGACCTTTATTTTTCATATCCTCAACAAAGCATCCATGAGAATTAAATCTGACCTCAAGCCCTGCTCAACCATTTGACCAACAGAAACTAGATTCTTGGTGATATTCGGGACATGAAATACATCTAACAGGTATTTCTTTTTCCCATCATGCATAGACAAATGAGTTTTTCCAATCTGCACAATAGGATGTGCAGTATCATCATCAGTTTCCACAAATCCTAGTTTTTCCATTTTCCTTGCATCCTGCATCCATTCTGCATGACCTGTCATGTGGTCTGACACACCTGAGTCAACATACCATACTTCATTGTTTTCTTCTACACTTGTCACATAATTGTTCATGTGCTGCACCATAAACAAATGCTCATTTCTGTCATCACCCTATCTACTAGAAGATGCATAATTCTCTTGTTGCAATTTTCCATTCTTGATGTCATTCTACTTTTTATAGCAGTCCTTAGCCATATGACCCATTTTTCCACAATAGTAGCATTCAACATTTTTGTTTGCATTTTGGCCTCTTTGCTATCCACCACGACCTCTTTGGCTCCCCGTGCCCGTAGAGTTACTACCTCCTCCTCCATAGGACTGGTTTTCTTGAGTTTGCTGCATATTCTGATTTCTACCACGGCCTCCAGATCGGCCTTCTCTACCTCTGCCTCTACCTCTTCCAGCATTTGAGTAGAAGACAGCTTCTTTTGAAGTTCCTCTTGAAGAAGATGCACCACCATTTCTCTGCTCCCTAGAAATTAGAAGAGCAATTAACTCCTCAAAATCAGGAAATCTTTCACAAACGGAAATGGATGTTTGGAACTCTGCATAATCCTTTCCTAGACCATTCAAGGTCACAAAAACTAAATCATCATCTTCCACTGGCGACCCAATGGAAGCAAGTGCATATGCAATCTTCTTCACCTTCATGTGGTAGTCATTGATGCTCATACTTTCTCTTTGCACATTGTGCAACTCTTACTTGAGCTGCATTTTCCTGGCTTGCGTATTTGTGCTATACATTTTTGACAAAGTATCCCATGCCTCCTTTGGCATACTTGCATCCTAAATATGCACAATCATAGAGTCTAAAATACTGATAGACAGCCAGTACATAACTTTTCTGGCTCTCTCATGCCATCCTTTAAATGCCTGCATTGGCTGTTGATTGGGAACATCAGGAAGAACTGGTTCTTCTTCATTTCCTGCAACGAATTCCCAATATCCTTTTCCCATAAGGAAATTCGCCATTCTAAACTTCCATGCTTGGAAGTTGTTCTTGTCAAGCTTTTCAGTGACAATCTATGAAAGAGAATCAGACGCCATTACAGATCACTGCAAAAAATTCTGTCACTGCAAAAAACACAGCTTCAGCCTCACAAGGGCAAATCTGCAAAACTAACGAAAGTGGTATTTGACCACACAGTCACTTCCTAGTGACGATTTTGCATCAACAAGAAACAAGGATGATTCTGTAACTCCCAATGTCTCTACGCACAAGCATATGATGCAATTTCTACAATAACTTTTCACCGACCTGTGGAACAGTGGTCGCACAGTAAAAAACATGGCCTTTTCCTAAGTGCATGCAAAAAACTTCTGCCTCCAAAACAGGTCCCGAAATGGGCTTAAATAAAAAAAACAGAGCAACTATGGGCTAAAGCCCTTGCCCGCAGCATATACTGCCCTCTTGCTATACTGCGAAGGGCATCTCAATCTGAGACAATGCACTCTTGGACTTTCCGACTGTGCTACTTGCAGAGACTTGCTCCCAAAAAAGAAAAATGAAAGCAACACTGGTCTTCTTACCAGAACACCGCGAACTTGGTTTGCTTTCTTGAGCTCCTTACCACGAACAAGGCTCTAATACCATGTCAAGATTTTGGGAGAGAAGGAAGGAGTCTCACTTGTAGCTTTCTCACTTGCACAATGGGGGAATACACACAAAGGTGGAGGCTGAAAAACAATTTTCCTCTTCTTAGTTGTGTCAGCCAAAAAGAACTCAAGTACATAGAAATAGAAGAACCCTATATATGGGTCTCAAACCAAACTCAACTAACTAAGGTGGCATACTAACTGAGCCACAAACTACAGTAGATAAGGATAGCTGTCATCTAGCTATTATTCATGGGCAGTGTACCAACCGCATCTACAGCTAACAAGTCGGTGACATAAATGCACAATGGTCACCCTAGCATATCATGAGTGGAGCTAGATATCTCAATAGTCTGCGATAAAGAGACACAGTTACAGGTGATGAGGGAGTTTCATGAGAGACCTTGGGCTGGTCATAGAGGAGTGTGGGCTACTTATGAGAAAATCAAGGAGAAATATTGGTGGAAAGGCTCGGAAATCTGATTTGTCAAGCCTGATATTGATGGTATCCAAGGTGCATGCCATGACATAGCGTTTTGACCAGACGGGTGGCAACTGATTGGTAGCAGAACGCTATGTTAGTCTATCAAAGACTTGGGCCGCTTTTCTGTAGAAGAAAGGGGCCACTTTTCTGAGTGCAGTAAATTGGGCCTCGGGGAAGAAAAAGTGAGAGGATTGAGAAGTTTTTGGGGGGGGAGAAGAGGATCGAAAGCCGTGGGGATGAACGGTGTTCCCTATCACTAAGAAAAAGCTCGTCTTTCTCAGGGATCAGTCCGTCAGGGAAAACCAGCATCATTACCAGATTTGTGTATGAAAAATTGGACAATACTTATCAAGCCACAATCGGCATTGACTTTTATCATAGACTATGTATTTGGAAGGTCTATCGCATTGCAGTGAGATGAGTTCAATAGTCTGACATTGAGAAGAGTGCAGATCAAGTGCAAGCAAAAATGGACCTTCTGCATGGTTTCTTCGTTCCCTTATCGAGTTTCAATTCCAACCCCGTCAATCGCTGGCAATGAGGTGATCGTGATACGTAGATGTCGAAGACGATGATAACAGAGAAGTATCTAATGGGGAGAATGAGGGAAGAGAGAGAGTGAGAGAAAAGAAGGTGAAGCAGGGAAAACACATTTTTGAATGTGGAGTCACAGTTGGGCGCCATAGTCAGACCTTCGAAGAAGAGAGGGAGAAAGCACAGAGAGAGAGTCATAGTTAAACCAGGCTGAAGAGGCTTTTGCAGCTCCAAACAGTTCTATGAATTGAATGTTGATGTTTCCTCCTTACTATCAAGTACCGTTTTCAGAATTAATGAAATGCAACAGGAGACAGAACCAACTTCTAAAGATGCACCTGAAAATAATCCTTTGTGTACTACTGTGTATGTTGGATGGTTTTTTATCTTTCTGCAGAGAAAGCTATTATTGAGATGACAAGAAAATGTCTTGGCAGCAGAGCAATCTGATGTAACTGGGCAACAAAAATTGGATGCTTGGACCTGGTCAAATGAATTTTGCATGTAACTTATTTAAAGCTATGGCTACTAGTTCTCTGCTGGACTCCTTTTATGACCAAAATTTGAGATTTATTCCTCATACATAAAGTTCAGGTTTCTAAAAGAGGTCTATGTAGAAGATCAATATGCAGATTTATTAATTTTCTTACAATCTTGGCTCATGAAGACCTGCCTGAACTTCCCAATTCTCACACTGTACATGAGGGCTTTCTCCTCTCGTGTCCATTGTTCAAATATGTGGCTAGTGGCTTGCACTCTTACTTTGGTTCAGCAAATTTATTCAGAGAGGGAGTGGTAGGTTGTACTTGTGAAGATGATCAAACATTGCCAGCTATGAATTAAAACATTGATGGAAATTCTCTACCATTTCATACCCTGACTTATGCATTCAGTTGTTTGAAAAGAGTTCTACCAAAGGCGACTGTAGAGAAGGTTGAGGGCATAACAAAGGGACGTGAAGAACTTCAGTTTTTAAGTAGCCAGTTTATAAATCAGATTTGTTTTCTTTATGAAGCTGAAGCTGTTGATGTTGAACAGGGTGGTAATTAAGTGCGATCTTGCTTGATTGATCTTCTATCCTGAAATTAGTCAAGGTCCTCTGTGGTCGCGACTGTGCTTTCGAAAACCCTTTGACAATGATTCGTCACGAGACTACCTATAGAGTCCATTCATTCCATGAGCTTCACCTTCACGCGAGATGGTAAGTGATTCGAAGCCCTTGATCTCAGCTTCACTCTAATACCACTAGTGTGCAAGTCGTATGTTGAATGCATGTGTAGCAAGTGCCGGAAGGTCCCCAAGAACAAAAGAAATCTACTAAAGCTCATAAAGCAAAAAGAAAGATTTGCACGACATGAAGAAAATAGAAAAATTTGGTACAATCTCCCCCCATACATTGTGTGAGCACTTCAAAAGGCATGTATTTATAAATTTATTCATCTTAAAGCTAAAAAATAACCCAATTTTATAATTAGTATACTTTGGCTTTTTTGTTTGCTTTTGTGTTTTCTCGCACAAGGAATCCACCTTATGTACGAGCCTTGACAAATAAATATAGTTTTACGGAATCTGCCGCAAAACCTTACGGAACCTCATGGAATCCACTGTGGTCTCACAAAATCTATCGTGGAATATGCCTCCTGGTATCAACTGACCCCTTTTACTTTACTAAGCTTACTGGATTTTTTCAATTTGCAATTAAAAACACCCTTTGGTAAATATAATCTTGTAAAAATTACTGAGTATAATACCTTTCCTTTCAAACTTACATGGTAGCTTACATGCTATATAAGGTGGACCCCTCAAGGTGGTGGGCTATCAAAGCAATGTGATGAGGAGGTGAAGGTAGTTGTATATTATTATGAAGGATTTGAGCAATTTGTAAATTTCTTCACAAAATGGATGAAAGATGGGATGAGGTCAAAATGTTAGAGAAAGTAGAGTCTTTTGTTCTCAATGACTTTGACATTTGGAAAGTTAGAATTGGGTCAAAATGTTGGAACAAGTAGTCTTTTGCCTTGTCATTTTCCAAGATGGGATATCTCCATTTAGTTGTCTTGGATAGAGTTCCTATGGTTTCATGGTAAGATATCTAGTTGTGGCACTTGTGGCTTGAGAAGATCTCTTGAAGGTCTCAATGTCAACTAGCCATGTCCACTTCTCTACTATGCTTTTGGCTATTTGAATGAGTACGAACATTATTCATGAGGGCAAGGGCTCCTTGAACTCGCCTCCTTCATCTAACTTAAAATGAAAAAGTATTCCAATGCTACATTCTTCCTACATATAAATTTTCTATATCGCCTTCTAAAGGTTTCCTTGCTCTTCTTCTAGTAGAAGCTCTAATGGAAGAAGAAAATCAATCACCTTCTGTGGTTGTGCTTTAGGCTCCTTGACCAAGGTGTTATTGGCTTCCTTTTGCTTAAGGGTTTCTCTATTTTGCTACTCCATTTGCTCTACAAATTCAAAATTTGATAGATTGGGAAAATCGATAGGTGATGTCATGATGATAGTTGGCTCCAAGGCAAGAGAAGACTCTGGTGGGGGGAAAACTCAATTTGTAGAAGTCCAAAGGCATGTAGCTCTTGGTCCCCTTATCCTTTTGGCTACAAGGTGACATATAAGGTCTTGTTTAGTTGGTTTGGTAGTCATTAGGCTAACTTCCTTTACATATTCCATGCTCTCCAACTATGCTTATGGTTGTCTCAAGTTGGGGGCCTTGAGCTAAGTAGGGTCCTCAATTTCTAGAACAAGGGATCCGAGTGCCACCTCCTTGTAGCTCACTTGCTCCTTATATTGAGGATGACCCTATAAGTGTCTAGTTTGACATTCTTTTGGAATCCCCCATATAAAGTATCCCCTACATTATTGGATATCTTTATCACTGTTGATTCCCACAATCTTTGTGCTTCCCCTTCTATTGAGTTTACTACTTGGGTCACTCTATTGGCCTTTGTCCTTTGCAAGTCTTCATAGGTAGCCTTACACTGTTCTTTCTCCTATAAGTAGTACATGTGATCTCTTTCCCTAAACTTCACATTTTTCTTTTCTTGAGAGAGATTGATTTGGAGTATCCTCAAGTGGCGGTTCATATCAAGCATTTGTTTACTCATGTTGTCCATTTCCACCAATGTTTGCTTCAGTGTCATCTTGTTTTCATGAATCTCTATGGCTTGCTCTTGCGATAACCTCATTTGTTTGCAATTACTTTTGAAGATGCTTCTTTAAAGCCACATCCTATTTACGGAGTTTTTGGACTTGTTCCTATAAGGAGTTCTCCTTCTCTTGCAAGTGCTTCTGGAATTCCTCCCTTAATAGTGGCTCTTTTTGACTCAACTCCTATTTCTTCTCCTATAAGGCCTTTTCTTCTTTTCTTGTAACAATTTCTTTTGGAACTCTAACTTATTTTCTTAGTTTGAATGATGAAATTCTTTTATTTCTGTTGAGCCTCCTCCAATTTCCTTATGTTTTCTACTTTTCTTTAAGTATTACTTTCTTGCTTTCCTTGATTTTTTTTTCCTAGAGTTTCCAGGCCACTCACTATACCTTGTTTCTTGGGATGGTTCGAAGTACTCTTGGCTTAGTGCTACTTTTCCTAGTGTACTCCAGGAGTGATGATTTCTATTATGGGTATGGCCTTAACTAACATCACTATCTATGTTTGAAACTATTGCAACTACTTCATCTGGATTTCCGTTTGGGTTTGCAAGTTGTGCATGATAGTTAGATTGGTTGGTGGAACCTCTTCTACTTTCTTATTTCCTCTTCTAGACTTGTCCTCTCCTTCTTCTGGCGAAAGATTAACCAATTTCTTATGCAATGACTCTTTAAAGAAAAGTCTTATAACCTGATGATACTCTTCATGTTCTCTTCTAATTTTTTCTTGTTTTCCATGTTCCCTCCTTGTATTCATCTATTGCTTAGGGACTTCTTTCAATAGAATTTTGTCTTCTTCGTCCTCATCATCTTTCCTCTATCTTTTTCATTGCCCTAATTTCCCTCCTATTTACTTTTCTTATTGTTTCTTTTCTAGCTCTTTTAGGCTTGGTGGTGGGAGAAGGACAATGTTTAATCCTATGAAGATGGCCATATGAGTAGATATGAGCTAGCTCAATGCACTATCATAATTTTACCAGCATTGCTCTTAGCTTTAGTGTGATACAATTTGTTGGTTGTATACTTATAGTAGACCTTTTCGACCTTGGCTAGGGATTCCATGATGCATTCCATCCATAACACACTCAAATCTTACTTTGTCAAGCTCATTGTCTCACAAGATTTCCCCCATGAGCCGCTTGGGTATTTTGGTCTAGCTAGTTGAGGGATTATTGTAGGTGAATAGATGATGGAACACATATGATGTGACCCTTAGCTCCTCATCCTATGCTCTTGGGATCCTTCCATTACTGTGGCACATCCACAACTTCTTGAGATTTTATGTATCTTCCTTACTTTACTTTTATCCCTAAGATCTTTTCTACCACCTCTAGGGTGAGCTCAAATGTGGATCTCCAAGTCACCTATTAGTCTTGCTTTGGATGTTGAACCTCAGCTTAAAGATTTACTTTTGGGGTAATAGTAGAAGATGGAAAATTCACATGCTAGAAAATGGATGATGCAAGTTATGGCTCAAAGGTAGGCTCCTAGTTCACATTTTGATATGAGTTCTCTCAGTCAATGGTAATGATTTAGTAGTTAATTCTTTGATATTGCACATGGTCTAAATCAAATGTAGCCCATTTCCCACATGTTTATTGGTATTTGAAAGCTATCATACTACTGGGTAGTGAAGATGGTTTTATCCTCATTAAGAGTCTTTGACAAGGATGGGCTTGGTTTGTACTCTTTCTTGTTCTAGTCCTATGAGATCAAGGACATTCTCATGAATTTTTTCAAAACGTTGAAATATCATTTCATATATAAATCTCTTCAAAATTTTGAATTCTAGATTATTTTTATACTTGGATACCATTACATGATGGAATTCATAATTCTTACTTGTCTTCTTATCATCATTACAACAAATTGTTACATTGTTGTCTCTCCATCATTACAATAAAGTATTACTTGGTTGGGAATATTGGTCATTGGTGTTTGCAAGTTTCTTTCTTGGTTAGAAAATCAATCTTTGTAGGTTGTAATAAAGGTCAATCAACTATCTAGAAGTGAGTGAGGTTGCGATGCTCAAAAGCATGAGAGGTTGACATGATTATTGATGGGCAAGGGTAGTAAGGGGGTTGTAGCTTCTCTGGATTGTATGCAAGAGAAATTTTAATGGTGACTTCTCATGGGTTACTCCCCTAATCTTTACATTATCAACTCTAAAGGCATTGCAAATTGGAAAAAAGATGTGACTTTAATGTTTCCTAGGTTTATATTTTACCTAGGTTTGGCAACCAAGAGGAATGCTAGTACAAAATGGGGATATGAGCCACACATTCTCCTCCTCTTCTTCTTCCTCTTCTTTCTATTCTAGAGATCTTTAGTTACTTCGTCGTGCACTTGTATCATGAGAGAGAGAGAGATACAGAGAGATGAGGCTTGGTGCTTGTAGGGCCAACTTGATAATAAAAAATAATTCCATAGACATCATGTTTTAACCTACATTAATCATCAATAGGCTTGCAACATCCTATTTAATGCATTATTCTATGGCAGCTCAAATCGCTAGAGGTAAGTAAGTTAATATGCAGGCTAGTTGTGGTACATTATAGCATTGTGCCCTACTTAATCGATTATTTTACATACTTAATCAATTATTTGTTGTTTATATCACTACAAGATATAGACCTTCTACTGATGTTCAAAGCGATGCAAATGTTCATTAAAAAATTTTCCCTCGTCATTGCTAAATGCATCGATATTAGCATCTCTAAAAAATCATCGCTATTTGGATTGCTATATTTCTCTCTTTTGTGATGCAAAAAATGATGCATATAGTGACATTTTGTGACATATATTGCAACACCAATAGCAACGTGGGTAGTAAACTTGTAATCCTAATAGCAACTGTTACAAAGAAAAAAACATTGTGGGCACCATGTGCTGTGTAATATTCTACAAATGAATTACATGTTAAGTACGCAATGGTTGTCAAGATGAGTGCAAAATATACTTGAACCCATAAGACTGATACATAGAATAAATACAAGATTGTTGATGAAAACTCATGGAATTATGGTAAGATACAACAGATGATAAGTACATCTAAGGAACAGTACATGGAAGATGCTTGCACAAATCAAATGACAAAAAAAAGAGGGTTTGTGATCCACGAACCCAAGTACGAGCTATAGATCCACACCATCAGAAAGCTCGTTCCGATGCAAATGAGCATCAAACAGCCTCTACAAAATGAACAACTAGACATCAGTCCACCATACATAGTGCGTTTATAAAAAAAAGTAACTATGGACAAGAAAGATGATTGACTTACTAGGTTGTCACGTGTGTACACTCTATCAATCAGTATAGTGACACCGTGTCTCTCTATATATCGAGTCTCCAAGCCATTGGGATCACGATTTGTAAAGGAGTGCTACAAAGAAAACTGAATATAGCTATTAGAAAGAGTATTTTCAATATAAGTGATATTACAAATAAAAAAGCAAGAAGAACAAAAGAAAAACTTACAAAATCCTCCAAATAAGTCCTATGATCACCACTCCCTAAATGATGCATGACCCTTGTCTCCAATCATGCCCTCGCTGCCTCCTGATGTTGTCCCCAACATCCTAGAGAATCTATAGCCTTCTCCCTGCATCTCCACCATTCATTTTTGTCTAGCTACGCAGGCTTTGATGCACCACTCTTGAGTGCCTTGTGTGCATTTGATCATCTATGTGACATGTATGTACGCATACACTCCATCATCCATCTAGTGGAAAATCTCTCTCTGCCATGATAAGTACGGGAAACTCCTCGTGCAATGATGCCACTATATAATCCTTGCTCTCCTTTGGTATATTCTTCCAATGTTATAAGATGTTGCATTGAAAAACTTGTTAGCACAACTCTCTCATGTGAGACATTACCCTCCTCCCCTCATCATTCATGATCGCAGCACCTGTCTTGTCATCTCTCAGGTATCCATACCCCTCAGGGGTATGTCTAAGGTGTGTCATCTCCCACTTATGACCACAATCCTATGATTAATTAGGAGACCCCTGTACATTTGGTGTACCCATAGGGGTAGTATCTCTCGAAGTAGCATCCATACGGGTGCCGCCTACGGACAGCTAGAGTCACTGGAGTAGATATCCCCACATGTGTGACAAATCCTATAGGTGACATGTCTCCATCAGAATGACGAGATGGAGACACTACATTGATGCCTCTACAACATGTCAAGAATCGAGTGATGGGAAAATTTGCTTGAGCTACTGCACCAAACACACATTGTATACACAAGAGAAATCTCACTCAAGAACACAAGAAGAGAGATGAATACCATATTGGGGAATATGGGAATTTTCCATAAGTTTGGGACATGTGCTCAAATCTTTGGATTTGTCATAATTTGAACACTATAACTCCAAATTGAGCGCTCTATAGCTTAATAGATTCTATTTTTGAAGTGTTTTCTAATGATAGGTCACATCATATGGTTTTGAGAAACTTATGGGCATGTTATTCGGGTGCCACCTTTTTAGAATTCAAAAAATGGGAATTGAGAGATTCCCAAACTTACTAATATTATGTTGATGGAGGCCAAAACGTTTTCTTGCTGGGTTGTTTCTTCTTCTTCCACACACTATACAATAATGTACACAAAGTATAGATAAGATACAACATAAAGGAAAGTGGATTTCTAAGTCAAACAGTGCATAACCGACTACACTAATCGATTGGCGCTATGTCTTTGCTAGCTGTAGGTAGGTGTAACAAACTAAATATAATAAGTGATAAGTCAGTGGGGGCCATGTGAGTATCATAATGACCACCAACATGCTAAGTGTAGGCATGCAGGCCCATCTAGCCAGGCGGTCCATCATCAATGTCCGCACTGTTGAGCTTGCCATCTCAACACTCCCCCTCATGCTCAACTCTATCTCAGCAACTCCAAGTAAGCTTCGGAACTTTCGAGGCTTCTTTACACCCAATGCCTTTGTGGAAATGTCATCTATCGGATCTTGTGTGCTGACATATACCAAGTCAATCTCTCATGAAAGTACCTTCTCTCTTACAAAGTGGTAGTGCACCTCAATGTGTTTTGTCCTAGCATGGAACACTAGATTCCTGGCTAGCTGTATGCTGCTCATGTTGTCACAATGAATGACAACTGGACCATCTCCTTGCACGTCCAAATCACCTAATAACTTTTGCAGCTATACCACCTCACATGCTGCCATAGCAGCACCTCTATACTTAGTCTCTGTACTCGATAAAGCAACTGTAGGTTTCTTTTTGCTGCTCCATGTAACTGATGCACTACCAAGGGAAAACATGAATCCAATTGTACTGACATGCTACCAGCCCAATCTGCATTTGTGTATCCAAAGACCTGTATGTTGTTACCTGCCTCATAAAAATCCATAATGTAAAGTTGAATTCACATACCTCAATATACATTTAACTGCATCCAAATGAGGCTTTCTAGGCATCCACATAAACTGACTAACAAGGCCAATAGCATAGCTTATGTCTGGCCTTGTGATAGTCATGTACATCAAACTCCCTACTATCCTCCTGATTATAGTAGGGTATTCTATCTCATCCCCAATATCAGCACTCAACTTCACATTTTGCTCCAATGGTACTGAAAGAGGCTTATATGCGGTCATACCATACTTGGATAACATATCCAAGCCATACTGCCTTTGGGACAGCCATATACCAAGAAAGTATCTCAGCTTGCCAAAATTTTTCATCTCAAACTTCTTCTTCAAGAAGTCCTTACCTGCATCTCCCTTTCTCACATAAAGTGAGTGATCAGTATCAGAAATAAAAAATCCAATATTGACAAGATACTCTCCAATATTGTTAGACCATGCTCTAGGTGCTTGCTTCGGCCCATAAAGCGCCTTCGTTAATGTGCACACATATGTGGGATGCTCTAAATCCTCATAACCTGCAGGCTTCTTTAACATGCACACATATGTGGGATGCTCTAAATCCTCATGACCTGCAGGCTCTAGGTTCTTGCTTCAGCCCATAAAGTGCCTTCTTTAAAGTGCACACATATGTGGGATGGTCTAAATCCTCATAACTTGCAGTCTGCTCCATATACACTTCTTCTTGCAATTCACCATGCAAGAAGGCATGGTTAACATCCTTTTGCTGCAAAATCCAACCTTTGGTTGTTGCCAAGGCAATCACACACCTAACAATTGCCATCCTAGCAACTGGACTGAATGTCTCGTCATGATCTATGCCATATGTTTGAGCATAGCCTTTTGCAACTAGCCTAGCCTTATACCTGCTAACTGAACCATCTACATTATGCTTAACTTTGTAAATCAACTTACATCCAATCGCTTTCTTACCCTTAGGTAAGGGTACCGAATCCCAAGTCATATTGGCTTCTAATGGAGCCATCTCCTCATCCATTGCTCCAGATGATATTTCTGGTCCACTAAGACTCTGTAATTCCTATTTATCTTTCTGCACATAGCTATCCAGATCATTATCATCATCCAAAACATCACCAGCAGGTGTATACCAACTTCCTATCTCATCAAAGATAACATCCATGCTCACTCTGAACTCACCTATGACAGGCTACTGTAAAGAGTATCCAATAAAAACACATTTTTCTGCCTTTGGATCAAGCTTCTTCCGTAGCTCATCTGGCACATGAACGTATGCAACACAGCCAAATACCTTCAAGTCTGATACATCAGGCTTCTTGCCAGTAAACCATTCTTCAAGAGTCATCCCATGAAGTGCAGCTGTGGAAGTTCTGCTCATAATGTAAATAACAGTATGGACAGGCTCAGACCAGAAATATTTGGGCATATTCTTTTCAGCCATTAATGCCCGTGCAACTTCTGCAATATGCCTATTTTTTCTTTTTGAAACACCATTTTGCTGTGGAATATACCTGCAAGTAAATTGCCTCTTTATCCCATGAGTCCTCAAGAAGCCACTGAAATCATTAGAGAGGTACTCTCCCCCTCCATCTGATCTCAAGCACTTTACTTTTAAGATTGTTTCTGTTTCAAAAGCTACCTTAAAAGATTTGAAGTGCTCAAACACATCACTTTTCTCCTTCATGAAGTATACCCATAACTTCCTTGAATAGTCATCAATAAATATGACAAAGTATTTGTTGCCACAAAGAGATACATTTTGTGTAGGGCCCCAAACATTTGTATGCACTACATCAAGTACTTTTCTACTCACTTCTCTATCATGCGAGAAGGCTTGTCTTGTCTGCTTACCAAACTGGCATGCTTCACAGACTTTATGCAATTCTGCAACTCTAAAAGAAAACAACCCTATAACTAATCCTGTGGACTGCATTAATTCCAACCTTTGCACATTTGCATGTCCAATACGTTTATGCCATATTTCAATATCTACAGCTACTCCTTTTCCTTTCGCATACACAGCAGCATCCATTGCAGGAATTCCAACATCTAAAGTGAACATTCGGCCAAATCTAATTCCTTTTATGGCCAACCTGCACTTATCATTAAAGTCTTCTACAAAACAACCTTTTGCATTGAATCGGGCCTACAATCCCTAATCTACAATTTGTCCAACAGACACTAGATTATTTGTAATTGATGGCACATGTAATACATCTATCAAACTCTTTGTCTGGCCATGATACAAGGCCAAGGGAACCTTTCCAATGTGTGAAATTGAGAGCATGAATCATCACCCATCTGCACATAACCTGGGTTTTGTAAGTCGTGCATCTCTCCAAACCATTTAACATGACTTGTCATATGATTACATGCACCTGAATTGACATACCATACATCATCATGTGTCCCCTTTCCTGTAATTGAATTCATCATATGTTGCATAACAAACAAACGCTCATTTTTGTCTTCATTTTGGCGTGAAGACGATGCATAGTTTCCTTGCTGTAGTTTACCATTGCGAATATCATCCTTCTTAGCATAACAATTGACTACAATATGTCTTGTTTTGCCACAATAATGGCAAACCATAGCAGAATTTCCAGAGCCTCTGTTCTGCCATCCACCTCTTCCTTTAAAGCTCCCCTTGCCTCTAAAGTTTCCTCTACCTCTAGAAACCTACATTTCATCAAATTGTTGATTGAACCTGTTTTGTTGGTTATCGCCAGCATGTCCTATACCACGGCCTCTCGAGGAGGATCTACCACGTCCCCTTCCTAAACTCGAATAAAATGCTTGGACCTTTTTACCATTTCTTTTAGATGAATCACCTTGCATATTGATCTCTTTAGTAATCATGACACTACAAGGGAATGGGGCAATAGCGACGGCCATTTGCGACGCAAAAAGGCGGTGTCGCTATTAGCGTCGCTATATCCGTCGCTATTAGCATCGCTTTATGCATCGCTAATATTAGCGACGCATATAGCGACGCTAATAGTGACGCAAATAGCGACGTCGGTCTAGGGAAAAATTTTTGAAAACCCGAGCGTAACATTCGTCGAGAGAACATTTGCGAGAAAGAATGAAAGAGAGAGCGAGAGAGCTTAAAGCTTTGCAAGGGAGAGAGAGAGAGAGAGAGAGAGAGAGGGAGCTCATCATCATGCCGCCGCTGCTATATATGAAGAAGAAAGAGAAGTGTGCAATGGAGAAGGGAGGGAAGGTGCAAAGAGAAGGTACAAAGGGTTTCATCTTCAAGCCTTTGAGGTAGGTACATTGCCTCTTCTTGCTTTATTTTTGTGTTATCTTGTTTTCTTTTTTTTGTTTTTCTTTGCAAAGAGATACATGGAAAGAGAGGGAGGGAGGAAAGAAGGGAGAAGAATGAAGGGAGAGAAAGAGAGAAAAAGGTAGAGAAAGGAAATAAAGAGAAAGAGGAAGAGAGAAATGAGAGATGAAGGGAGGGATAGAGGATGAGTGAGAGAAACAACGAGAGAGAGAGGGGGAAAAAACAAAGAGAGAGGAAACAAAGAAAGGGAAATAGAGAGAGGGGGAGAGAAATAGAGAGAGAGAGAGAGGACGGGGAGAGAAATAGAGAGAGGGAGAGGGAAGGAAGAGAGGAGGAGGACGTAGAAAAGAAGGGTGAGGTAAAGAGAGGAAGGAGAGTGAAAAGAAGAGAGAGAGAGGGAGAAAGAGAGATAGAGAGAAAAAATAGAGAGCGAGAGAGAGGGAGAGGGAAATAGGAAAACAATGAGAAAATGAGAGAGGGGGTTAATAAAGAAAAGTAAAGGGAGAGGAGGGAGAGAGAGATAAAGAGAGGTGGGGTGACATTTCTTTCAATATCTTTGTTTCTTAAGCTTTTTATTTTCTATCTTTGATTGTCTTTGCAATGAGATAAGTTGAGTGAGAGTGGGGAGGGAAGGAGGGAGAGAAATAGAGAGAAGAAGGGAGGGGAAGGAAGAGAGAGATGGAGAGAAATAAAAAACAGGAGAGAGAGGGGCTTCATAAAAATTTGTCAAAACCCGAGCATGGCATTTTACAGGTTTGTAAACAAGCAAGAGAGAGAGAGAGAGAGGCCGTTCCCACTGCCACCATCCATGAAGAGGAAGGAGACAAGTGTAAAGGAGAAGGAAGGAACTCCCGAATGAGAAAAAAATGAGAGAAGTACGAAGGGATTCTTCTTCAAGCTTTGAGGTAAGTGCATTATCTATTCTCTCTTTGTTTTTCTCTTTTCTTTACTTCTCTCTTTCTTTTTGTTGATGAGTGTATTGAGAGAAGAAGTGAGAGAGATCAACATGTACAAGGGAGATTGAGAGAGAGAGAGAGAGAGAGAGAGAGAGAGAGAGAGAGGTCACTGCCACCGCCAATCCACCACAAAAAGAGAGGGGACAATTGCAAAGAAGAAGGAGGGAGCCCGTGAAGGAGAAGAAGAAGAAGGAGAGAAGCACGAAGGGATTCTTCTTCAAGCTTTGAGGTCAGTGCATTATCTATTCTCTCTTTGTTTTTCTCTTTGAGATAAGTGCATTATCTATTCTCTCTTTGTTTTTCTCTTTGTTCTTCAAGCTTTGAGGTAAGTGCATTTTCTCTTCTCTCTTTGTTTTTCTCTTTTCTTTACTTCTCTCTTTCTTTTTGTTGATGAGTGTATTGAGAGAACAAGCGAGAGAGATCAACATGTACAAGGGAGATTGAGAGAGAGAGAGAGAGAGAGAGATCGCTGCCACCGCCAATCCACCACAAAAAGAGAGGGGACAACTACAAAGAAGAAGGAGGGAACCCGTGAAGGAGAAGAAGAAGAAGGAGAGAAGCGCGAAGGGATTCTTCTTCAAGCTTTGAGGTAAGTGCATTATCTATTCTCTCTTTGTTTTTCTCTTTTCTTTACTTCTCTCTTTCTTTTTGTTGATGAAGAGTGTATAGAGAGAAGAAGGGAGACAAATCAACACAAGGGAGATTGAGAGAGAGGGAGAGAGAGAGAGAAGCTGCCATTGCCACTACCATTGCCACCACATCCACTAAAAGACAGGGGACAACTACAAAGGAGAAGCCAACCTCTGTCTCTTCTCCATCTTGCCCTCCTCGAGCTTGCATGGCAGGCACCAAGCAAGCATGTCCCTGTTTCTCGGCCATGGAGAGGCCTCATGCAAAAGCCCGCCACCTGGAGTACAAGGTGGAGCCTCCTCTAGTGCAGCAACAGGTACTCCCCATAGAGCACAATGACCACTAGAGAAGAAGAGGATATGGAAACCAGGCACGAGTGTGAGACAGCCCACCAGTAGGAAGGTAGACTGCTATAGCTATGACAATAGAAAGAAGAGCCTACATGATGTACTACGTGTTAGATATGATCAATGCCCCACCCTCATTAGGTGCTACCAATGATCCATGGTGCTCAAAGTTGTAAGGCCCCCATTATGAGGAGAAGCCAAATGTGAGCCCGGACATTGGTTGAGTCCTGACTTGTATATCAGATGAGGTCTATGTGACCGGATGGCAAAAAGGTGACTGTTGTGGGTCTAATCTTTGGGTTAGATGGAGTGGTTAAGTTGGTAGCAACTCGAGGCACATTGCATTGAGTTGCGTGGTAAGGGAGTTAAAAGGCAGCGCCCCCGGCCCAATGGTAAATGGAATATTCCTTGGAATATTCCCTGGCCGACTAGTGGAGGCTCATATGGTAGGTCGGTCAGCAGGCTGACCTAACGACCTTCACGGGCTATAAAAGCTAAACCCCTTCGTAGCCATCACTCACTCATCTTTCACCCAGTTAGAGTTGTTGTTCCAGCCAGCCTTAAACTCTTCACCTATCTTCTGTCTAGATCGCCATCTAAGCTTCACACAGTGGAAGCGCACGGGTGGACAGAGCCATCTTTGTATCAGTTGTTTGGAGTTAAAGAATTTACTGATTCTCCTCTTATCTGTTGTGTACTCTCTATCTCTTTCTCAGATTCTGTTCGCTACGCCGTGTAATATTTTACATGGTATCAGAGCCCAGGGGGCTCTAGAGATCGGAGAGCGTGCAAGAGGCAAAGGCTTCAACAGCAAAGAGAAATGATGTCGACTCCGGGAAGCAGTTCTGGCGCATCAGGAAGCGGTGCAGGAGGTGGTGCTGCTATACCGGCTATTCAAACACTGAGAATTCGTCCACCAACCTTCAGCGAAGGCAAGTTAGATGGTACAAACTACACCTTGTGGAAGTTCAAAATTACAACTATCCTCGATTCTTATGAGCTTCTGGAGACTGTGCTGGGGACTGACTAGAACCACAGCCTACCCCCGACCTATCAAATCCTAGTGTGATGATTCCTCCGAATGCAGATCTTCTACGAGCTTGGAAACGAAGGAATGCAGATGCATTGTGTGCCTTAGTTACAAGCTGTTCTGATAGTGTTTTGACTCTGATTCAGCATACAACCAAAGTGTCAGAGGCTTGGAATGTACTAAGGAGTCAGTATGAAACACGAAACCAAACAAGGATTCAAAACTTGGAGAATCAACTAGCAGCGGAGAAGTTTGCTGAAGGAGAGACGGTTGAAGCATTCATCACTCGGATTAATAATCTGCGCGACCAGATGGCTGGCGCTGGGATACAAAAGACTAGTGAAGAGCTAGCTCGGAGGTGTCTTCGGATTTGTCCACAAAAGTTTGATGGACCAGTAACTGCCCTTAATACTCAGGTGAGACCTCAAGCTTTGACTTTTGAGGAGTTTTGTGCATTATTAATGGAGGAGAAGTTGAGGCTGAAAGCCCGAGAAGGAAGCAACAATGAAGATGTTGCATTCTCTGCCAATGCAAAAGGCAAAGGTGTTTCCTCCACCAAAAATGATGGTGACAAAAAGAAGAAGGGCGGCAAGAAGAAGTTTCAAGGAGAGTGCTTCTACTGTAAGAAGAAAGGATATGCAATTGCAGATTTTGGTGTCAAGAAGGCAGATGAAAAGAATGGTACCCTTAAAAGTAAAGGGAAAGAGACAGCCAATACGGCTAAAGCAGAGTTGGAATTATTCATGGCAACCATTGAGGAAGTGTGCTCCTCGGCGCAAGAAGAATCTACCACTCACTCATGGGTGTTGGATAGTGGGGCCTCCTGTCACATGACCAACAAGAAAGGTCTATACAGTTCTATGCAGCCTCTACAAGAATCCATCACTGTGACGGTTGGAAATGATGCTAAATGCCCTGCTGCGGGCACAGGTACTATTTCTTTTGTTGCTGCAAATGGTGAAGTCAAAAAGCTTTCAAATGTGTTGTATGTTCCCGAAATCAGGAGAAATCTCTTATCAGTTGCTGCCATAACTGATCTTGGTCATGAAGTGAGGTTCAAGAAGACAGGTGCAGAAATTATTGATAGTGCTGGTACAATTGTTGGCAAAGGAGAAAGAAGGAACAACCTGTATGAGCTAAGCACTCTTACAGCCACCGCTGGAGTGGGCACAAGTAAGCTTTGGCATGAAAGGTTTGGACACATCGGATTTGCAGTATTGAAGGAGATGCAAAAGCAAGGTATGGTTGCTCACCTACCCACAATAACTGAATTGAAGAAACCATGTGAAGCTTGTATGATGGGCAAGCAACAGAGAAAGGCATTTCCACAAGAAAGCAAGAATAGAGCACATGCTCCTCTAGAGTTGGTGCATGCTGACTTGTGTGGTAAGATGCCTACACAGGCCTTGGGGGGATCTTCTTATTTTATGTTGATTGTCGACGACTACAGTAGGAAGATGTGGGTGTACTTCCTTCGTGATAAGGCTCAAGCTTTTGGTAAGTTTAAAGAATGGCTAATACTTGTTGAGAATGAAACAGGGAAAAGTGTGAAGAAATTTAGAACAGATGGTGGTGGTGAGTTCAACTCAAAGGAGTTTGAAGGCTTTTGCAAGAGCAAAGGGATCAAGCGTCAATTGACGATGCCTCACACACCTCAACAGAACGGTGTTGTGGAACGCAGGAATCGCACCATTGTGGAGATGGCAAGATGCATGCTAAAGGGCAAGGGATTGCCTAACCATTTTTGGGCTGAAGCTATTAATACTGCAGTCTACATTCTAAATCGGAGCTATACAAAGGCTCTCAAGGGAAAAACACCTCATGAGGCTTACACTGGTAAGAAACCATTTGTTTCACATTTCAGAATTTTTGGATGTGAATGTTATGCACATGCTCCAGATGAGAAGAGAAACAAGTTACAACAAAAAAGCAGCAAATGTATCTTCTTGGGTTATAGTGATGAGCAGAAGGCTTACAAGTTATATGACCAAGAGGCAAAGAAGATCATCGCGAGTCGTGATGTGGTGTTCAAGGAGGAGCCGCATATAGTGGAGGAGGAGAAGGCAAGTTCTTCCACTTTATCATCAAGTGAAGAAGTAGTCCATTATGAACCTGTCTCGAGAGCTATCCCTATCCTTAAGGAGGAGGAAGCATCATCTTCAGATGATGAGGAAAAAGTTCACCAACCTGACATCACCCCACCGGAAAAGCCATTGCCGCGCTGGGTGAAGCAGCTCTATGACCACAATAATCCTATGCCTGCATCTGTTGAGGAGAAGGCAGACGGACCAAGGAGGTCTCAGAGAATAGAGGAGCAAAGGAGGGCTTCTGCTCACATAGTCAATATGGCCTTGATGGTTGAGATTATGAGAGAAGTAAAGGAGCCAACTGACTTAGAAGAAGCACTTGCAAATCCATCATGGAAGGATGCTATGCAGGCGAAGTATGACAGCATAATGAAGAATGACACTTGGGAGCTAGTGGATCGACCAGCAAAGCGGAAGGTTATTGGCACCAAGTGGATCTGGAAGGTAAAGTACAAGGCTGATGGTACCTTAGAAAAGTACAAAGCTAGACTGGTTGCCCAAGGATTTTCACAAGTTGAAGGGTTTGATTTTCAAGAGTCATTTTTCCCAACTGCCAGAATGACCACTATTCGCACAGTACTTGCAGTGGCTGCCCACAAGAAGTGGCCAGTGTACCAAATGGATGTTAAGTCAGCATTCTTAAATGGTGACCTCAAGGAGGAGGTGTACGTGGCTCAGCCACCAGGGTTTGAGGCCCCCCATTCTGAGAACAAAGTGTGTAAACTGAAGAAGGCATTGTATGGGCTGAAACAAGCCCCCAGAGCATGGTACCAGCGGATAGATAGGTTCTTTTTAAACCTAAACTTCAAAAGATGTGCCTCAGATGCTAACTTGTATGTTTACAGGGATGGTAAAAAGTCTGTAGTGATTTTCCTATATGTGGACGACCTTCTTATTACAGGTGACTATGAAGATATGATCAACCAAACTCGAAAGGCTTTGAGTTCTGAGTTTGAAATGACAGACTTGGGCTTGTTGCACTATTGTTTGGGGATTGAAGTCTGGCAAGAGTCAGGAAAGATCTTCATCTCTCAGAAGAAGTATGCATGGGAGATCTTGAAGGCATTTGGCATGACCGAGTGCAAGGAGATAGCTACACCTATGGAGGTGAATGCAAAGTTATCCGTTGAGGATACATCAGCATTAGCAGACATTGGGAGGTATAGGAGGTTGGTCGACAGTCTGATCTACTTGTGTAACACTAGACCAGATATCAGTTTTGCTGTTGGTGTTTTGAGCAGGTTCTCAAACAAACCTCATGAGAGTCATTGGAAGGCTGGGATGCGGGTGCTCAGATACTTGAAGAAAACTCTTGACTATGGTATCACATACAGTTTTGGAACTTCTCTTGTGGGGAACTGTGACTCAGATTGGGCAGGAGACATTGATTCCAGGAAGTCAGTTTCTGGTTATTGTTTCTCTTTGGGTTCAGGAATTTTCTCTTGGATTAGTAAGAAGCAACCAACAGTGGCATTGCTTTCTACCGAAGCAGAGTACAAGGCAGCTTGTTTTGCTGCATGTGAGGCCGTATGGTTGAGAAGGATTCTATGGCATATGGGAGTGCAGGATGAAGAACCAACTGTGCTGAGATGTGACAATCAGAGTTGCATCGCCATTGCCAAAAAATCCAGTGTTTCATGCACGCACCAAACATATAGAGATCCAGTATCACTATGTGCGTGATTTGATGGAGGATGGGATAGTGGAATTGGTCTACTGTCCAACAGAGGAGAATGGAGCAGATATCTTCACCAAAGCACTTAGGAAGGATCTGCTTCAAGTTCATCTTCAGAGACTCGGCATTGGGCCGAGGAGATAGTTCACCTATGGGTGGACATTGAGGGGGGGTGTTAGATATGATCAATGCCCCACCCTCATTAGGTGCTACCAATGATCCATGGTGCTCAAAGTTGTAAGGCCCCCATTATGAGGAGAAGCCAAATGTGAGCCCGGACATTGGTTGAGTCCTGACTTGTATATCAGATGAGGAGAAGCCAAATGTAAGCAACGCCCCCGGCCTGATGGTAAAGGGAATATTCCCTGGAATATTCCCTAGCCGACTAGTGGAGGCTCATATGGTAGGTCGGTCAGCAGGCTGACCTAACAACCTTCGCGGGCTATAAAAGCTAAACCCCTTCGCAGCCATCACTCACTCATCTTTCACCCAGTTAGAGTTGTTGTTCCAGCTAGCCTTAAACTCTTCACCTATCTTCTGTCTAGATCGCCATCTAAGCTTCACACAGTGGAAGCGCACTGGTGGACAGAGCCATCTTTGTATCAGTTGTTTGGAGTTAAAGAATTTACTCATTCTCCTCTTATCTTTTGTGTACTCTCTATCTCTTTCTCAGATTCTGTTCGCTGCGCCGTGTAATATTTTACACTATGTGTAACTTCTATTACCAAGAATCTATTGTCGATTGGATAGATGGCATAAGGAAATTTGCAAGAATCTAGTGTCAGTTGGATAGATGATTTCAACTGATATACATGGCTGTACATTCAGAAGTACAAGGATGAGGTACTCGATGTCTTTAAGCAAATGGGTTTATAAAGAGAAATGCAAGTCAGATGGTTCGTTGGAAATGTATAAAGCCCGGCTCGTTACAAACGGATATGCACATCAATACAGCCTAGATTATGAGGAGACTTTCAGCTCCGTTGCTAAGATGGAAATGGTGAGAATAGTCATTGCATCGGTGGCTTCTAGTGGTGAAAATTATGAAAAGTGGATGTCAAAAATGCATTCATGAATGGTGACTTGCTTGAAGAGGTATATATGGAGTAGCATGAGGGTTATGTATACAACCTGAGGTGTATATGGATACTAAACTAACTAGCAACCCCGTCTATCATGCTAGATCCAAACACATAGAGATTCATTACGATTTCATCAGAGAAATGGTACTTGTAGGACAGATTGATCTACTTCATGTGAAGACACAAGACCAGGTAGTTGATATCTTTACCAAATCACTTGGTAAAGAGAAATTTGTTTGTTTCATGGATCTACTTGGAGTACAGTAACTAATCTGAGCTCAAGAAATGGAGTTTGAGAAGGGGGAGAATAAGCCGGAGTAAGCAAAAGATCAATGGGACTTATTCATACCTCAGGGTTCTGACTATAATGAAAGCTTGAAGTGAAGCTCTTCTTCTTGGGCCTAACAAGTGATAAAAAAGCTCCTTGATTAATACTTTTTTGAATTGATTATATCTAGCTTTTGTAATCACAATCTCTTTTTCTTCTTGGGCCTAAGAAAGTGATGAAAAAGGTCCTTGTGAAATACATTTTTGAATTAATTATATCTTGCTTTTGTAATCAAAGGATTCAGTTTTTTTTAAATAATTTGATACACAAATTTTAGACATTAGACATAGCTCACATTGGCAAATGAATTCTGCAAGAATATTTAGTGCATATAGCTAGAAGGGTGGCAGGGCTGTATGCCCTACCACCTATTTTTTTTCCCTTTGTAACCATTGCTATTTGCGTCGCAAATTTACTCTGCAACGGTTGCTATTAGCGTCACTATATGCGTCGCTATTAGCGTTGCTATTTGTGTCGCTAATTGGATTTGCGACACAAATAGTGACGTAAATAGCGACGCTAATAGCGATGCATATAGTGATGCTAATAGCGACGCTAATAGCGATGCAAATAGTGACGAATCGATCGCGTCGCTAATAGCGACGCGAATAGCGATGACGGGGATAATTTTTTCCATGAATAATTCCGTCGCTTTAAACGTCGCTATTGGGTCTATATGTTGTAGTGTGAGAGAGTTTAGCTCATTAAAATCTGGAAATGGCTTCCATACATATACTGAAGTAACAAATGATTTTCATCCCTTCTCATTGTTAAGGCCACTTAGAGTGGATGAAATCATATCATCATCATTCGACATTGCATCAATTGCTGCTAAAGCATCTACAATGCTTCTCGCCTTCAACACATACTCATTGACATACATTTTCCATTTCTTCAAGGCATTCAACTCTTTGCTTAAGTTGAATCTTTTGTGCCTTTGTATTTACTAAAAACATGCTCTCAAAAATTGTCCAAGCTGCATGGCCTCAAATTCCCAAAATAACTGCGGATTTGTAGAATATGTAGTGATTTGTTTGCACACCAAATCTCACTACAATCTGAGATTTTTGCTTGACCCTGCTTCCGGTGCCTCCACAAGCACTATCCAAGAGAGAGAGTGGAAGAATGGGAGAGCTTTTTACATGTTGCTTGCTTGCTCGAACCTTGCTTCTTCTCCTTCACATCAGCCTTCAAAATCAACCTCTCTGAGTGGTGTGGCTCTGATTCCATGTCAAGAATCATGTGATGGGGGAATTTGCTTGAGCTACTATGCCAAACACACACTATATACACAAGAGGAGTCTCACTCAAGAACACAAGAAGAGAGATGGAGGCCAAAACCAGTTACTAAGTCAAACCGTGCATAACCAACTATACTAATCGATTGATGCTATATCTTTGACAGCTGTAGGTAGGTGTAGCAAACTAAATATAATAAGTGATAAGTCAGTGGCCATGTGAGTATCATGATGACCACCGACGTGCTAAGTGTAGACGTTGGACCCATCTAGCTAGGCGGTCCATCATCAATGTCTGCACATGTTGAGGTTGCCATCTCAACACAACACCCACCTGAGCCACCTTCTCTAGAACCTATACGAGAGCGAGGAGTAGCACCCCTATCTCGATCCAACCACGGGCTCACATCATCCATATCTATGTAGGACCCCCCAAAACCACTGCCTCCATTTAAGCTTAGTCGGAAGCATCGGCCTCAAAGAGTGCCGAAGTAGTCTCCCAGATGGTATTCGAGACAGCTTCTCGTCTGCCATATCTCTGGATCAGGCCATCTGATCTAGAGACATAGCCTGCAACTCCTTGTCACTCATTCGTTGACTCATCTTGCTCTCCAAATATTATCAAAGCTAGCCTGTACAGATAGAAGGTGATGTTAGTATGATCAATATAAAGATTCAAGTAAAGCACAGTAATTTAACTCTTAAAAAATGATGCTACTTAAAATGCATATCTAAAGTACCCTGACAAGTGAATCATCAATGAATTGAGTAGGTGGATGAAACAAGTATGACGTAGCCTAAAGTTTCATATCAAATCTCCTAGCACAAGTGTGCATACAGTGAAATGTCTATAGATAGGTCACCACAGAAGGAGGAGATCCACATAAATTACAAAAATAAGAAATGATCCATCATGGGCTTTCTTCATGTGAAGACACACATCCATAGCACTCGTATTGTAGCTTTGTGACTGCATAAAGGCATCAAACTTATGATACCACTCCCTAGGTGCCTACTTCAAGCCATAAAGGCTTTTCTTCAATTTGCAAACTAGGTGCTCCCTATAAGGTTCTCCAAAGCCCTTAGGCTGCTCCATGTAAATCTCATCATGCAAATCCCCATGAAAGAATGCAATCTTGATATCCATCCGATACATGTCCAAGTCAAGTTGCATGACTAATGCCAAAACCAAGCGTAGGGTGGTCATCTCAACCATAGGAGAAAAGATTTCATCAATTCCATGCTCTTGTTTAAAACCCTTAGCAACAAGTCTTGCCTTATAAGCCAACTTGGGGTGTCCAGGGATACTTTTCAACTTGTACACCCATTTGCATGGCAAAATTTTCTTTCCCTGAGGCAATGCAACCAAATCCCAAGTTATAATCCTGTGCAAGGAGTTGATCTCAGACTGCATAGCTCTCTCCCAGGAATGAGTGTCACCCCTATGCATAGCCTCATTATAGGTGAGAGACTCTCTTGTATCTGTAACCAAGACATAATGCGTCGAGGGCTCAAATCTATTAGATGGATGTCTATCTCTAGAAGATAGGCTCTACTGCATGTCCAACACTCTTGCCATGTATACCAATTGCTAATATAGGCTGACCATTTGGTTCAGTAGGATCTACTAGAGCACGAGGCTCCTCTTGGAATATAACTATGCATATCTCTACTACCTTCTTAGGCTACCGATGCATGTTGTCTTGATGGAAGACTACATCATGGCTGCAGATGACTTTCTGCTCCTGTGGATCCCAGAGGTGGTAACCTATAGCCAAGGAAAATGCATTTGACACTCTTAGGATCCAGCTTAGTATGCTTTTTCCTAGGCACATGGCAGAATGCCTCACATCCAAAGACACGTAGATGGGTATAAGATGGAGGTTTCCCAGTCCATACCTCCTCTGCAACCTGGAAATCCAAACCACTGGAAGGTGATCTATTTATGAAATGCACAGTTAAAGTGACTACCTCAACCCAAAAGCTCTGTGGTGGTAGGCATGCATGGCTAAGCATACTGCGTACATACTCCTAGATGGTTCTATTCATCCGCTCAGCCAAACCATTTTGGGTGGGGTATATGTCAAGATTGTGGGAGAGAAGGAAGGAGTCTCACTTGTAGCTTTCTTGCTTGCACAATGGGGGAATACACACAGAGGTGGAGACTGAAAACAATTATCCTCTTCTTAGTTGTGTAAGCCAAAAGAACTCAAGTACAAAGAAATAGAAGAACCCTATATATGGGTCTCAAACCAAACTCAACTAACTAAGGTGGCATACTAACTGAGCCACGAACTAGAGTAGATAAGGATAGCTATCATGTAGCTATTATTCATGGACGGTATACCAACCGCGTCTGCAACTGACAAGTCGGTGACATAAATACACAACGGTCACCCTGGCGTATCATGAGTGGAGCTCGATATCTCAACACTCCCCCTTGAGCTCAATCCCAATTCCTGCACACCAAGTAGGTCTTTGAACTTGCGCAGCTTCTCTGCGCCCAATGCCTTCGTGAATATGTCAGCTACCTGATCCTCTGTGCTGACATAAACTAGATCTATAAGACCTAGTAAAACTCTCTCTCGCACATAGTGATAATGCACCTCAATGTGCTTTGTTCTAGCATAATAGACTGGGTTATTTGCCAAGTGTATACTATCATGTTGTCACAATAAATGACAACTGGTCCATCTGTAGACTGATGCATATCATAAAGTAGCTTATGCAACCAAGCTACCTCACATGCAGCCATTGCTACACCCCTGTACTCAGCCTCTGTGCTCGACAAGGCAACTGTAGGCTGTTTCTTGCTGCTCCAAGTGACTGCAGCACTCCCAAAAGAGAACACATATCCACTGGTAGATCATCTATCAGAAACACTACCAGCCCAATCAGCATCAGTGTATACATGCAATTGTATCTGAACCCCAGTCTCATAAAATAGTCCATACTGCAATGTCGACTTCGCATACCTGAGTATGCGTCTAGCCGCATCCAAATGCGGTTTCCTTGGAGCCTGCATAAACTGACTTACCAATCCAAAAACATAGCTCAAATCTGGCCTCGTAATAGTCATATAATTCAAACTTCCTACTATGCGTCTATACATAGTAGGGTCTTCGAGAAGCTCACCTGCATATACGCTCAGCTTCACATTCTGCTCCAAAGGAACTGAAATAGGCTTACAGCTTGTCATCCCATATTTGGACAGCATGTCCAATCCATACTGCCTCTGCAAGAGTTGTATCCCACTTGGTGATCTAATCACCTCAATACCCAAGAAATAACGCAACTCTCCCAAATCCTTCATTTCAAACTTCTGATTCAATAGCATTTTCACATGAAGGATATCTTCATCACTGTCACTTGTCACAATCAAATCATCAACATAAATGACAAGTAGCATAATACCTTTCTCTGTTTTTCTCACATAAAGTGAGAAATCTGCCTTGGAAATCTGAAAGCCAATAGTGACAAGATACTGTCCTATCTTGTCACACCATGCTCTAGGTGCTTGCTTCAAGCCATACAAGGCTTTCTTCAACCTGCAAACAAACTCAGGATGAACAGCATGCACATAACCTGGTGGCTGCTCCATATAGACCTCTTCTTGCAAATCACCATACAAGAAGGCATTCTTTACATCCATCTGATGTAAAGACCATCCCTTTGATGCAGCCATAGCAATGACTGCTCTTACGGTTGCCATCCTTGCAACTGGACTGAATGTTTCTTCATAGTCAATGCCATATGTTTGTGCATACCCCTTGACTACTAATCTTGCCTTGTATCTGTTCACAGAACCATCTTCATTGTGCTTCACCTTATAAACCCACTTACAGCCAATTGCATTTTTACCTTTAGGAAAAGGTACCAATTCCCATGTAGCATTTGCTTCCAAGGTATCCATTTCTTCATCCATGGCTTTCTCCCATTTTTCTTTTCCCATGGCTTGCTCAAAAGAAGTGGGTTCTGGTTCCTGTATCACTTTGACCATATATGCATAGTGAATGGCTGTAAATCCATCATATTTCAGCCTATCTACAGGATACCTAGCTCTCGTAGACCTGCGCAAAGTAGGTTCACTCCCAGGTGCTCTCAAAACATCCCTGGTCTTCCTTACTCCAGGTGTAACGATAGAAGGAATACCCAACTCATCATCAATGCTCTGTTCTGAGCCACTGGATTCACCATCCACATAAGAGTGACCTGCATTCACATCAAACATTGGCTGATCAACCTTCTCTTTTCCTTTTCGTGATACCTGCATACCACTATCTGCATTACTTTGAGAAGATTCTCCTGATCTCAATCTACCTGTCCATGGCAAAGAATGTGAACCACTGCTAGAGGACGCTCCAGGTCCACTAATATTTTGTGACTGTTGCTGTGAATTCTGTGCAGCATTACCATTTTTTGCATCTACATCATCAATCACATTTACTGTTTTATACCAGCTACTCATCTCATAAAAAACAACATCTCTGCTCACTGTAAACTTACGAGTAGAAGGGTTATAGCATTTATACCCTTTTTGCTGTGCAGAGAGTAACCAATAAAGATGCACTTCTCAGCTTTTGGATCCAACTTGGATCTCAACTCATCTGGCACATGTACATAGGCAATGCAACCAAAAATTTTCAAATGAGAAATATCTGGTTTCCTACCAGTATACCTCTCCTCTGGAGTCATTCCATGTATTGCTGCAGTGGGTGTCATGTTCATTATGTAGACTGTTATAGCAACTGCTTTAGCCCAATAAAAATCTGGCAAGTCTTTTTCATTGAGAATAGCACGAGATACCTCTCCAATATGCCTGTTTTTCCTTTCTGCAATTCCATTTTGTTGTGGGGTATGACTGCATGAATATTGCTGCTTTATGCCATGCTCCTACAAGAACCTTGCAAACTCATTTGAGATGTACTCTCCCCCTCCATCTGACCTTAGGCATTTTATTTGCAGGCCTGTTTCTTTTTCAACCATAGCTTTAAGGGTTTTGAAATGCCCAAAAACTTCACTTTTCTTTTTCATAAAATACACCCAAACTTTTCTGCTATAGTCATCAATAAAAGTGACAAAATAATGACAGCCTCCAAGAGATGCAGCTTTAGTAGTCCACACATCAGAGTGGATTAATTCCAATGGCTTCTCACTCTCTTGAACATGTCTAGGATATGGTTTCCTTGCCTGTTTTCCAAACTAACAGGCTTCACATACCCTATGCATTTCTGCAACCTTGAATTTAGGCAAACTTGCAACAATATTTTGGGCCTGCATTGATTTAAGTCGCTGTACATTAACATGACCAATGCGTTTATGCCAGATATCAATATCTGCAACTACACCAGTCCCATGTGCAAACATTGCTGCACTCAATTCAGACATGTCTGCATCCAACGTAAACATTCTGCCCTTCTTCTTTCCTTTTGCTATCAAGCGACCTTTATTTTTCATATCCTCAACAAAGCATCCATGAGGATTAAATCTGACCTGCAAGCCCTGCTCAACCATTTGACCAACAGAAACCAGATTCTTGGTGATATTCGGGACATGAAATACATCGGACAGGTATTTCTTTTTCCCATCCTGCATAGACAAATGAATTTTTCCAATCTGCACAATAGGATGTGCAGTATCATCACCAGTCTCCACAAATCCTGGTTTTTCCCTTTTTCTTGCATCCTCCATCCATTCTGCACGACCTGTCATGTGGTTTGATGCACCTGAGTCAACATACCATACATCATTGCTTTCTTTTGCACTTGTCATAGAATTGTTCATGTGCTACACCATAAACAAGTGCTCATTTCTGTCATCACCCTGTCTACTAGAAGATGCATAATTCCCTTGTTGCAGTTTTCCATTCATGATGTGATTCTTCTTTTTATAGCAGTCTTTAGCCATATGACCCATTTTACCATAGTAGTAGCATTCAACATTACTGTTTGCATTTTGGCCTCTTTGCCATCCACCACGACCTCTTTGGCTCCCCCTGCCTCTAGAGTTACCACGTCCTCCTCCATAGGACTGGTTTTCTTGATTTTGCTGCATATTTTGATTTCTACCACGGCCTCCATATCGGCCTCCTCTACCTCTGCCTCTACCTCTTCCAGCATTTGAGTAGAAAACAGTTTCTTTTGAAGTTCCTCCTGAAGAAGATGCACCACCATTTCTCTGCTCCTCAGAAATTAGAAGAGCAATCAACTCCTCAAAATCAAGAAATCTTTCATGGACAGAAATGGATGTTCGGAACTGTGCATAATCCTTTCTTAGACCATTCAAGGTCACAGAAACTAAATCATCATCTTCCACTGGCGACCCAATGGAAGCAAGTGCATCTGCAATCTTCTTCACCTTCATGTGGTAGTCATTGATGCTCATATTTTCTCTTTGCACATTATGCAACTCTTGCTTGAGCTGCATTTTCTTGGCTTGCGTATTTGTGCTATACATTTTTGACAAAGTATCCCATGCCTCCTTTGGCGTACTCGCATCTTGAATATGCACAATCATAGAGTCTGAAATGCTCATAGATAGCCAGTACAATACTTTCCTGGCTCTCTCATGCCATGCTTTAAATGCCTGCATTTGCTGTTGATTGGGAACATCAGGAAGAATTGGTTCTTCTTCATTTCCTGCAACAAATTCCCAATATCATTTTCCCATAAGGAAATTCGTCATTCTAAACTTCCATGCTTGGAAGTTGTTCTTGTCAAGCTTTTCAGTGACAATCTGTGAGAGAGAATCAGACGCCATTACAGAACACTGCAAAAAATTCTGTCACTGTAAAGAACACAGCTTCAGCCTCACAAAGGAAAATCTGCAAAACTGACGAAAGTGGTTTTTGACCACACAGTCACTTCCTAGTGACGATTTTGCATCAACAGGCAATAGGGATGATTCTATAACTCCCAATGTCTCTGCGCACAAGCATACGTTGCAATTTCTACAGTAACTTTTCACCGACCTGTAGAACAGTGGCTACATAGCATAAAATTGGGCCTTTTCCTGAGTGCATGCAGAAAACTTCTGCCTCCAAAACAGGCCCCGAAATGGCCTCAAATAAAAAAAACAAGGTCGCCAAGGGCTAGCGCCCTTTCCCGCAGCATATACTGCCCTCTTGCTTCACCGCGAAGGGCGTCTCAACCTGAGACAATGCACTCTTGCAATTTCCGGCTGTGCTACCTGTACAGATCTGCTCCCAAAATAGAAAATGAAAGCAACACTGCTCCTCTTACCAAATCACCGCGAGCTTGGCTTGCTTTCTTGAGCTCCTTACCATGAACAAGGCTCTGATACCATGTCAAGATTGTGGGAGAGAAGGAAGGAGTCTCACTTGTAGCTTTCTTGCTTGCACAATGGGGGAATACACACAGAGGTGGAGGCTGAAAACAATTTTCCTCTTCTTAGTTATGTAAGCCAAAAGAACTCAAGTACAAAGAAATAGAAGAACCCTATATATGGATCTCAAACCAAACTCAACTAACTAAGGTGGCATACTAACTGAGCCATGAACTAGAGTAGATAAGGATAGCTATCAGGTAGCTATTATTCATGGGCGGTGTACCAACCGCGTCTACAATTGACAAGTCGGTGACATAAATACACAACGGTCACCCTGGCGTATCATGAGTGGAGCTCGATATCTCAATAGTATAGGGGGTGGTCAACTAACGCTTAATACCCCTCTCGTCACATAGTTGCTCAGAGGCATGTGACACATATTCTCTCCCATTGTTATTCCCAAGGCATTTCAACCTATGCCGAGTCTAGTTCTCAACCAATTCAAGCCATCTATGGAACACAACCAAGACTTCTGACTTATGCTTAATGGGGTAAGCTCAGACTTTACATGAAAAATCATCAATGAACATTACAAAATACTTTGCACCACCTATAGATTGATAGGGCATGGGCCCATAGACATCCAAATGTACTAATTCCAAGGGCTCACTCATACGTATCCTACTAGACTTCTTATGCGTATTGCTAGTCTGTTTGCCATAAAGACAATGCTTACATGAATCAAAACATGCATAGTCAAGGGGCAGTAAGTACTGCAAAACAAAAAGCATTTTCACTCCCTTCAAGGATATATGACCCAAATAGGCATGCCCAAGAGATACATGTGGGATGGAACATACTCACAAAACAGGGTCAATATAGGACCCATCAACTACAAGAGGATACAGGCTACCAGCCTTGGCACCTCTAGCAAGCAAAGTCTACCGCCATGGGTGATCTTTGAGGTAGAATCCCCAAATGAAACATGAAATTGAGCATCATCAAGTTGCCCTCTTGCAGACATAAGACTGCATGTAAGTACACATATGTGACGTACATCCTGTAACAACAAAGTATTGCTAGTAGAGAACTATAGCCATACATTCCCAATGCCAACAATAGGACAAGTGACCTGTCATCACCCAAGTGAACTAAACCAGAGACAGTGCAGTAGGAATGGAACCACTCATGGCATGATGAAGAGAGGGTTGAAGGCCACAAACAACCCACTTCTCCGATCACGCAATATTTCTCAAATTATTTTCTCTATATTGCCTATTTTCATGAGAGGAATGGTTGCTTGATTGTGGAGTTCCAAATCTAGTGTTTCTCTCTTCTCCATCTCTCTCCTCTAAGAGACCATTCATGTGGGAAATAGAAAGAGAATAATGGGATGAAGAATGCTTGTATAATAGATGCAAGATTGAGAGGATTCAGTAAGGACTGATGTCCAATGTGGTGTGGAGATTGATGGTGGGTTCGATGTCTATCGATGCATTCAATTTTTGTGATCCACAACACGCAATTTAGCCGCATGTCCATTTTATGAAGAAAATTTGCTTGTTTTTGACATTTTATTGTCCAAATGAGGTGCATATGGGATGAAAAATTGTATGAACCTTATTTGACATATCTTTGAGGGCTATGAGTGATAATTGCAAAACTCATAGTTAAATACGATCATTATTAATAATTTAAAGTTTGAAATGTTGTATTTCAGTAGAACAATAAGGGTTTTTTATTTGGGATAGAAGAATCATGTTCTTATGGTATGAAATGAAAGATAGTGGTGAATCTGAATAATCCTAATTAGGTTGAATTAGGAAAGTAGAAAATAATAATAATTAATAATTAATAAATAGAGAAAAAATAAATTTTATACACAAAGAAATTACAAAAATTTATAAATGTCTTGGTAGATTTATGGTGGGTCTAAGGCATGAGATTTAGCCTTAACTTAACCCCATTTCCATGTTCTAGTGCATGGATTATTGCTTTTTGGATAAGAAAATTATATGAAAATACTCTCCACCTACCACTTCAAGCATAACATTAAATGGTAGTAGGGAGAGAGGCAATTTATGAGTGCTGATCATGGTTTTAAATTTGATTTATTCATTGTAGTTTGCATATAAGATTCATTTGGTTTAAGTGTTAAGGGGTTAAGTAACACGAGTATGCTTAATGGTGTGCCCTATGTAACAAAGAAAATTTGGTTGTACACATCCACATTATTGATTTGATTAAAAATTATTCGTACACTCATGGGAATTTACCTTTACATTGCATTCCATATACATGGTATTGCAAGAATATCAACTCCTGGATTGCATAGCACTTGGTTTTCTAAATATTGACCCCCCATATTGAAAGTGTGAGAAGTTCAAAGTTGTCTAGGTTTAGTACGTTTGTTTCTTTAGGGATTGAGTCGATGAGGATTATACTTTATCTCTTGGAATTATTCTTATACACAGAGAGAAAAATGTGTCGTATGTATTTTATATTTGAGGATGGCACAACTTGGAGCCAATCCCTGAGGTGCAAAAGAGCTATACTGGGGCCACAACAATCAAGAGTTGAGGAGGGATCCATTCGACTATGAATGGTACAACACATGTATAAGCTAGATCAGTGTGGTTAGCCTCTAGATGCTCCTATCTGCCGTGAGGCGATGGGATGTTTTGGTTGAGCATAGTGGCCCAACTACCGGCTAGAGCCTTAGAGTTACTGCTATGGGGCCCATTTTTTATCCTGTCATGGAATCGGAGAATCAAAGAGCTTTACAAGGCCTTTGTGAGAAACTCAAACCTACAAAGGGATGTACTAGATAGGGTCTTTGAAAAATCCATACGTGTGGATGATGTGCTCAAGGAGAGAAGCTTAAGATCCACACCTTGAGATAGCATTGCCTCTAGATCCTTAGAGAGAGCTATGACTATTAGTGAAAGATCTAGCCCCAAAGCATACAAGACAAGGAAAAGAGTGTCAAGGAGTTGGCAGACATGAAGCTAGAGTTCACTAAGGTTCAAGAGATGATGAGAAGGCCCACACAACCTCATGCACAATGCATGGATTTCAGAGAAAATCACCTTTTGGCTAAGTGCTAGATCCTAGATAGAGACCTTGTGCTAATGGTGATAGGATTGGCCACAATGCGATGCATTGCATATTGCTAAGATGATTCCCATATCTGCAGCCATACAATCAATCATATTACATAGTCTTGAGATATTTGCAATCACACCTACTGTAGCCTCTTTGTATGAGGAAATTCTGGGCTTAGGACATGGAGGCAGACTGAATCCCATATGCACAAAAAGGAAAACTCTTACCTATCTAGCAACTATAAAGCATTATACTTGACTCCCACTTTTTCATATATGATGAATGAACTATCACGATGCTTTCCTATTTCAGTTAGTGTCTTGGTCATTGTCAGTCTCGTACTCAAGATTGTGTTTATGAGTCCAAGCTTTCATCTTGGAGCATAATTCAGTTGAGTAACGGTTGGTCTCCTCATTCTATGCCATAATGAATAGTCTCTTTATGTTCCATCTGCCATAGTCATGCTCTAGATCCCACATGTTTTTGCATGGTACCAGGGGCATGGTTCAGCTCGATTTAGCTCTTTTCTCTCTCTCTCAACCCCTTTTCAACATTGGTCAACTTAGTTCTAGCCCATGACTTCATCTCTCAACTCTTGCTTTGACTTGAGCTTCCATGGCAACCATAGCCAACTGCATCCTATTAGCTTGAAGCTCTTATATCTCACTCCATAGGTCAAATATCCTAGAGCTTCCTTTTAAAAAAGTGTTTCTCTGTTTCTAGAGCTTCTTCTTGTCACCTCAATCACTGACATCAAATAACCATAGGCTCATCATTGTCAAAATTCTTAGTCATTGGCATAGCTTGCAACTGTGACCTGTAGGGCATACCCTGCTTGGAGTCCTGGATCTCACAATAAAGGCCATTCTAGCTCATGATTTCTTTAAGGATCTCTTCATCACTTTAGGGCGCTCCTCGTACATCACAGCATGACATTGAGCCTCCCTAACTCCAGCATTATGTGGATTGTCCGTCGCTACCCTCTTTGCACCTGCATGTTGTTCGTACTCACAAATTGTCTTCTATGCTAAGCGATTCTAGCCACCATCATAGGGCTTTGATAAAGCATCAAGTCAGCTTCCTTTTCATAAAAAAAGTTTCAAAAACCATCAAGTATAGCTCCTACAATGTCAAGAAAACCAGGCCACTGTCAGAAACCCTAACTATGAATCCATAGCCAGTTTCACCTAAGCTCAAAAATCTCATCATTTTCTCTCTCCTACAACTTGGAGCAACCCATTTCCACTCTGATCTACTATCCTATCATCAAATCAAGGAGGGGAACGACCTAGAAAGATCAAAGAAGGATCAAAGACCCCGAACTAAGAGAGTTCAAGTTTGACATTAACTCAGACATAGTCTTTAGACCCCGAACTAAGAAGAATCTGTAATATTTCCGTTTGAGTAAAAATATTACTAGACCAATCTCCCGCGCACCATAAATTTGTGAAAAGATTATCTCCAGTACTGATAGTTGATCTATAACCGTACACGAGAAATGGTGTACTCCGCATTGGTCAACCGAGACCGAGGATCAAAAACTGCATCATCTCTGGGGAAACATCCTCTTGAGAGGAGGTTAAGAGGATAATGATGGAATTATTGCAAATTTTTTTTCTTACCTTCCCCCATCCGATGCGTGGTTGAGGGAAGGGGATGTGCTATTATGGAAACTTGAGGAGGTGGAAGGGAAGAAGCAATGCGAGGGGCCACATAGGGGGGGAGGTCCTCTCTCCCCCCAAACTATAAATACAACCCTCTAAGGGGGTGAAAGGAGGGTGGAGTGACGATTCACCATGTTGCGCCGACTGTAATGTGTGTGGGAGGAAGGAGGGGAGAGTGACAAGATGCCATGCTACGCCATAGAGAAGAGGGAGATGCTGGTTCAGAACGCCGCCTGCCGACTGGTGTTGCTGCTGCCATTCTACCTCACGGCCGCCATCAAGATCCTCATCGTCCACGTAGCCATTAATCCCTTTTTCTTCCACGTGACCATCACACACCCCCTAGAAGCTTCTTGGAAGCTTCTAAGGGGGCTTCTCTAATCCCCCCTTCCCATTGCATTCCCACACAAGCCATATTAGCCCCGGCTTAAAGCCCCCCTTCCCCTGGAGTCCCCATAAAGCCCATTTTACCCCCGGGATTTTTAAGTCCCCTTCCCATTGGATCCCACATAAGCCATTACCTAGCCCGGTTTTAAAGCTCTTCCCTTTAGATCCTCAATAAGCCCATCTCGGGCTTTGAAGCAAAGGAAGCTACTAAGGCCCTAGGCCCGGTTCTTCGTAAAGAAGAAGAGGGGTTTCTCTAAGCCCTTTCCCACTCAGTTTCCCCCATAAGCCCATTGAAGAGGATTTCCTTAAACCCCCTTTTCCACAAGATCTTTACCCTAGGATTTTAAAGAAATTCCCTCCAATCATCCACAAGCCCCTAGGCTTGGGATTTAAAGTTCCCTTTTCCGCAAGGTCCACAAAACCATTCTTAGCCGGAATTTCAAGCAGAAGAATCTCTCAAGCCTCCGTTTCTGCAAGAGACTTCACAAGAATCCTAAGGCCTTCCAAAGCCAAATTTCGCAAGTCGGTGCTTCAGTCAAGGAAGCCGTACCTCAAAGGGAATTGCACATACGAGGGAGACGGGCCAAGATCATAAGACTGCGAGCCAAGGCAAGAAGTTCGAAATCCACGAAGGCTAACCGAATGTCGAATTCACGATGGCCCCTAAAAAGTCACAAGACGCAACCGTAGGAGGATCATCTCCTAACATTCATGTGGACATTTCATCGAACCCACAAGTCCAGGTTTTCTTCCTATTTTTTATTTACATCAAAGTATTGCAATTATGCATGGTTAATTCATGGAAATAGGATGCACTTTTGCAATTGAAATACTTTGGCTATTTTAAAAGGAAGTAACTCACGATTGAAGATCGATCATTTGTATTTTTTTTATGGAATGAACGAAAAAGAACATAAGATGTCTATGCATTCTTAGCAAGTTGTTTTTGTGCATTGTAAAGTAACAAACCTAGATCAACTAATGACTATCATTACAAAGTCGAAATTATTGTAGTATACCTTCGATTATGCATGGAAAGATTAAATCGCATGTCACATTATTAGACAAATCTTTCTTCGTAATGATTCATTAAAAAGTCATTATCAACCATAGGAAACTGCAAAGCATGGAAAGATTCTAAAGTTGCATGAAGTAGGTGAACTCTAGCTTCAATTGGCATAAATATCATATAACTGCGTAGTAGTTAGGAAAGGTTGTGTAATGCTCATTCAGCGTACAAATATTTCATTCAAAAATGTAGTTAGGGAAAGGCTCCATTTTAGCAAAACGTTTCTATCTTTAGACTTACTAAACCCCCATTGGCTATTTGACCCCCTATTAGGATCAATGGAAATTATGTCGTAACTTAACATGTGCTTTGATCTTAACCAGAAAAGTTAGGGTTTGTAAATCTAATATATGTAGAGCAATGACTCGTGTGCTTAAGAGAATTGTATTGTCATGCAACTAGTTTTTCTCCTCTTTGATCAAGACAATATATTTAGGAATAGTTCGTCCTTGTCGTAAGACAAGTAAACTGGATTACCCAAACACCTAAACCACAAAGGATTCGCTTAGGATGGTTAAATCGATACAATATACTCCAAGTGCTAGCTAGGGTTTAGCACATTAAGGACTTGGCCTAGACGCACTTATTTCCAAGTCGAAACTCTCATACCCTAAGTCCTACCCACATTCACGGAATATAGGGACAATAGGACGTACTTGCAAGAAACAATCTAAGGTTTCTACCCTAAGGATCGCTCGTTAAAAAGATGAAACTCGGATTGAGTTGGAACCCTAGGACCGACGATGTCAGCCTAGTGCAATCGGGAATGGATTGGATATGAAGACACCCTAAACCATGTTTCCTATCTAATCATGATTCCGTGATTAGAAGACACTGTTCGATGGGTAAAATAGTCCCATGGATTAGATGTGACACTTGTGCAACAAGTTGCAACGTCGCATGATCTTGTGGTTTGATCACAAGAGAATGGCTAATTCCTTGGAATGAGATTGGCAGATTCTTGCACAAGTTTATCTTGCAAGAGGATGAGTAGTCATTCTCATATAGCACCTTTCTTAGGAAAAGTGACCAAGATAAGGGGATTAGATATTTGCTTGGAAGCAAAGGACAAATCAATAATTTGGAGCAACATATTTACGGTTAATAGAACTTAAGGTATTGGTTAAGTTGGGTTAATAGGGTACAGCCCTAACCCAAGGACATAAGTGTTAACAAACAAACCCTTGAGGATCTTGCCAAGTCGCAATTGATCTCGGTTCGAATGTTGGATGCATTCGAAGAGAAGGATTCACTCCTTAGCAGTTGGCCAAATAATGACCACTGGAAATGATTGTGCTGGTAACAGATTTAAGAGCACTATTCACTTTGTTTGCTCAAGGAACTAAAGGATGAAAATATATTTAATGCTTCAGGTTGAAGGCCTGAAGGGAGAGGCAGCCTCAGTTACCCCCGACTGTCTGCCTAACCCTAACCAAGGGGGTTGTTAGCCGTGCTGGGAAGGTGGACCGAACCCGCCACGTGAGGTCTCTCTATTGAGCGCTACTTGGAGCAGGAGGACACTTGGGTGCCAAGGGGGCTCTAGTTGTAAATCCCTCGCCTTCCGAGCCCTGCACAAGAGGCCAATGTGATTTGGGATTGGATCTCGAGGCCCGCATACTAGTCTATAGGCAGAATCTTGGATTAGTAATCCTTGTGGATTGCTGGATAGCCTTCGAGTGGATTATGGATAAGCATGCAGGCTGGACTTTATGAATGTATTCCAAAGATAAATATAATAACATGTTGAAAGGGAACTTGTTTGATACTGTTTTTCTATGTCAAGTGCTAAGATTATGTGAAGGAATCTGTGTCTAATGGGCTAATTAAGGAAGCTACTTGATGCCTGTCCAACTAATTATGATAGGTAATTAGACAACTAAAAAAACCTGAGGAAAGTGTGGTGGATGTGGCCATGGGTCCATCCTACGGATGGGTAGTCCCGGTTGGCCGGGAACTTTTCTCAATCATAAAGGACATCAATGAGATCTTCTTAAAGAAAATGAATAGCAAGGGTGCTGAATCCCGGTTTACATTATTTTAGGGGAATGGAATGGGACTATGCCTTATGGCAGAAAGGTCGAGCCTTGCATCCCTCTCATTTCCTATTCTCCTTGAACCAAGTGCAACGGGAATCCGCTTCTTCCTTGACGTTTCTACGTAAAGTAGTTCGCTCGGGGTTCGACGCTAGTTGCCGTTTAGGAAATGACCATTAGGAAAAACCCTGATTCAAGTCGGTCCTAAGTGGGAACGGCCATAATACTTTCGCTATGTGGCAGACGCGGAAAGTCCTAGATCGTCGGGCAGAGCTTTCTAGACCTCCTTTCTATTACAACTATATATATTAGCTCTCACTTGACTTGGGTCTCACCTATATATACTAACTCTACATCAATATGAATCATTCTTTGGGAGTATGTCTTGTGTATCTCTCTCGTACTCTCTCTCTCTCAACATGTTACAACTATATATATCATCTCTCACTTGACTTGTCGTAATCAACGTCATTAACGAAGATGAGCGATTAAAGAATTGTAATTGGGGATTAACAAAGTATAATTAGAATTAGTTTTAAATAAAGAATTGCATATTCGAGCAGAATTGTTGTCTTGAATCTTGAACTATCATAACTTTTGATTCAAAACTCCGATTGACAAGCACTTTTGACAGGATTCGAGAGCACGGGGAGAGCTACGCACCCAGACAAAATTAACTAATACTTCTAATTAACTAATACTTCTAATTTGCACAAGTTCATGTATCAAATCATCACTTGTGCAAAGAATTCTTCCCCACTCAAACAAAGGTCTCTAGCTGCGAGTGAAAAAACCCTTGGGGAGAACAAGGGAAAAACCCGAGCCCCTACACATACCTATGATACAAAAATGATTTACTATAAAGTTTTCTTGAATAAAATGATACATGCCTCAACCAGTGAGACAAGAACTTGGAACAATACCAAGTGCATGTCTTAATGAACTAAAGTGAGCTTCACTAAGAGCTTTTGTGATGATGTCTGCAACCATTTCATCACTGGGACAATGCTCCACCATAATGGAACCTTTCTTGACTTTATGTCAAACATAGTGATAATGAATAGCAATATGCTTTGATTTACTATGTTGTATATAGTCTTTGGTAAGACTAATAGCACTTTGGTTGTCGCATCGAAGAGGTGTACTCGATGATGAAGGATGTCCCAAATCTGCAAGTAGTTGTCGAAGCCAAACTAGCTCGTGAGCTACTAATGGTGTAGCAACATATTCGGCCTCAGTTGTAAAAACCGCAACACATTGTTGTTTCTTGCTAGACCAAGAAACCACACATCCATTTACAAAGAAACAATTCCCACTTGTAGATCGCATGGATAAATGTGAACTTGCCCAATCAGCATCTGTATATCCAATAAGGTCAAGAGAAGTTGAAGAAGATAAAGAAGAATCCTCTCGATGATGATAAATAAGACCAAACTCCGATAGAAGCTTCTTCATAGCATCCAAGAAAGCAATATTATTTGACACAAGAATAGTATCATCAACATATAGAGCAAGAATAATAAAACATTTGTCCTCCCTTTTGATGTAAAGATTTGGGTCAGCAAACCATGCAACGAAACCTTTAGATGTGAGGAACTGATCAATCTTAATATAACAAGCACGACAGGCTTGCTTCAATCCATATAATGCATGATGAAGCTAGCATACAAGATGCTCCTTTCCTGCAATCATAAAACCTTCAGGTTGGGAAACAAACGTTCGCCAGACGGATATCCGTTAACAATTACGCAATTGGCCATGCCTGTATATCAAGAGAAAACAAATAAGATGAGATCACAGAATCTGCAAACCATGAACAAGACGAGTGTAGTTGAGACGTGTGACAATCAAAATAGGGAGATGCACCTAAGAACGACGAAAAGTATTGAGTGACTAAAAAGAAAGCCTGAAATAGAGAGACATAATGTGCAAGACGAGATGATGCGTATAAGAAAAGTGCTATTTCGGTCGAACAAAGAACGTGAACGAGAATAAAACATCGCTAAAAATAGCAAGATGTTTGCTTGTCGTAATCAACGTCATTAACGAGGCCATGTGGCTTCTAATTGCTAGGAACGTCAATATGATGAGAAGCATGGAGTTACTACAAAGCAACCTCACTCGTCCAAAAGTTTTTCTCCTTGTGATTATTGTGCACATACAGATCATCCATCTCGTCATTATTATAAATGTAGATATGATGAAGAATGTTCTCGAGCTTATATTGTTCAACAAACTACAACTGATGATGATCATACTCATCAGGAGCTCAATTTCGTCCATCATGATATCTCTCTAGAAAAGGTACTTCATGTTCATGATGGTTCTCTATTCATCGTTGATTCAGGTGCCACTGGAAACATGACATACCAATCGCAGTGGCTTCACAATTATCATTCTCTTCCTGTCAAGAAGTTTTGGAGTTCTAGATCACATAGTGTTGCAAAAGCCAAAAGCATACAAACAGTTGTGGAGCGCACAATGGGAGAAAATGTTTCTTGATAATCTACTCCTGCAATCTGCGAGTAACCTTTTGCAACAAGTCATGCTTTGAACTTATCAAATGAGCCATCAGCTTTGGTCTTGGTTTTATAAACCCATTTACATTGTTAGAATATCAACCTCATAGTATGTGTGACTGACATTAGTCTTGTCAAGCTGTATCAGCAACAAGTGTGAAACATTAAATAAGTCGATGGTCTTAGACCCAGTGTGAATGGTCCTACGAACCTTAGTACTATTGTATACACTTATCCTTTGTGTGTGGTTATGTTAGAATGAATGAATGAAGACGATGAGAGCATGCTTGCTCCTCTCTCCGTCTCTGCCTCTCTCAATCTCAACATGGTATTAGAGCACCCATGACTGGTCTTTGTGGAGTGAAGAATTTGGGAGTGAAGACATTGGTTCTTGAAGTGAAGAGGGCTGACTGCCATTGACTGTTATTGTCTGTGCAACAAGGTATGCATTTTTTATCAGATGGAGTCTGTGCTTCATGTTAGTGTTTGAGGCTTCTATGGGAGCTTTGGGGAGCACCTTTGAGCATATTTGAGTGCTCGTCATCACCATTACCATCAACAATATAGCTGCTGGTCCAAGATTAGCAAACATCGTTATTGCACATGTTTATGTTGCCACCCTCATGGTCTGCAAATCATCAACCCCATCATTCATGGACTAACACACAGCTTGTCTATGCTCTCTGGAAGGTCATTGAAGTCTTGGATATGTGAGTACTTGATCATGAGCTCATCTATGAGCTGTAATAGTTGACCACAGATCTAAAAATAGTGAAGACTTGCTGTAATCAGTGAGTATACAGCATAAACTTGACTCTACTCAAGAGCCTTGAGCTTCTTGGAATGCTCAAGAGAACTTGTTGAAGCATATACATGATTTGGGAAACATATGCATTGTCTGCCATGGTTATGGACTGAAATTTTTGACTGAAATGCTCAGTTTTGGGAAGCCAATGACAGGCTGAAAACTTTCATAAAACTATAAATAATATATATACTCATTGGCCTTGAAGAAGTACATACCTTCTGTTACCTACAAGGAGTAGTATGGTATGGGATATGAATGTTGAATGCTATATGCATTGATATGAGCATTGGAAGCTCTTGAAAACTGAAACTTTAATCTAGAAACAAATGTATTCACAGGGTATTGGTTGGTCATAAATAGTGAATGCATAATATGACATTGCCTCTTACAGATAGAGTGTCTACGGATGCTTGTTTGGTCATGTATTGACCTGTACACACAGTGGCATATGTATGAAGTGGTTTGAGGTTCTCTTGGGCTGAAATACATCTTGGTTTGACAGTTTATTGGCTTTATACAATCTGTGAGCATATTTATGTCACTTGTACTTGCTAGATATGTACTGTTTTGTGCCGTATGGTTATGCTTGGACTGCTACATGTACTAGCAGTTGTCTATGAATTTTTGGGACATGTATGACATGGATATGACTCAGTTTTGGCTTTGAATAAACTACTAATCACTAAGAGTTTACTGTTTTCAGAGTGTATGTATTTACCCTGGCAGTGAGGTTGCGGGAGTTCAAGCTGAAGCAACTCCAAAGCATATGTCTTGACTCTTATACTTGTGAGTTAGACCACTGGTTGTGGAATATTTTGAGCTGTCATTGGGATGAAATACCCTGGTTTTTTACTGCAATTAATTGTAGAAAACTGTCATAAACAGTTGAGGATTTGACTTGGTCAGTTGTACTTATTGGCTTGCAGGAAGTTAGGCAGTGACTAAATAGTGTCTAGTATAACATGGCAAATGCAGAAAGGACTGACAACATAACCCAGATAGTGGGGGAAAAGCTTGACATTAACAATTATGCCATATGGAAGTTTCTCATGGAGAACTTCTTAATAGGGAAAGGCTACTGGGAATTGGTGGCTGAAGCGGAAGCTGAACCTGAGCTCCCAGATTGACCTACGATTGATCAAAGACGATTACACCAAGCTTGGACAGAAAGATCTCGTAGAGTCTTGCACTGGATCTCTTTATGTATCTCAAATGCCATGGTAATGCAGATAGTGAACTGCAGCTCTCCTAAGGATGCATGGGACATTTTGCTCAAGTATTATGGCACAACCACAACTGCCAGGAAGATATAGTTGAAGCAGAAGTTCAACAACATGGAGAGGAAGAGCGAATCTATACAGGATTATGTCATGGAGGTTAAGACCATTGTGGATCAGTTGGGATCTGTTGGTTCACAGGTTGAAGATGAAGACATGGTTGCTGTGACCTTGAATCGCTTGGGGCCTGAGTATATTTTGACACTTCTGTGTCTGTGCAGGCTGAAATGCCTGATTTCAATAAGCTGGTTGCATTGCTTATCCATGAAGAGGTTAAGCTTGGTTTGGCTGCAGGATCTAGCAGTTCTAAAAACAAGGATGCAGTTTTTTATTCCAATCAATGTGGCCGTGGAAACCGTGGTCGAGGCTATGGATTTGGCAGAGGAGGCCAGCAAAATGCATCATATGGCAATAACAACCAGTTGGTATTGAATGCAAGAGGTGGTGGAAATTTTAGAGGCAGGGGGAGATCTAGCCCTAGAGGTAGAGGCTCCTAGCAAAAGCAGCGTCCTTCTGATAATCCGAACAAGGATAAGGATTGTCATTACTGTGAGAAGTATAGGCATATTACCAAGGATTGCTGGAAGAAGCAGGGCAATAAAAAAGGCAAACAACATGGGCATTTTGCTACATCTAGTAAGGCAGATGATACTTCAGGAGATAGATTGTTTGCCATGTAGTATGTAAAAGACAGAGTTGTTGAAAAATCCACTGATGATGCAATTTGGTATATTGATTCAGGGGCATCAAACCATATGACTCCTCATGGTGATTGGTTCACTGATATGGTGGTTTAAAAAAGTGGCTATGTCTGTATAGGTGATGACACGCAGCATAGCATTGAGCACAAAGGCAAAGTGCCTCTTGTGGTTCATGATGGCAGAAAGAAAAATTTGCATGATGTATTGAATGTTCCTTTGATTACGAAGAAACTACTATCTGTTGGTCACGGAGAAAAACCTACAGGTTAGATTCAACAAGCATGGTTGCTTTATTGAAGAGTTTGGTAATGGATGCAAGTCTATAGCTCGCGGTCACAGGAATGGCAAAATGTTTACTCATGATGCTACCTTGCCAGAGCTGAATTCAACTATATTTTCCCATGGTTCTGGCACTATAAGAGACTTGGAAATTTGGCACAAGAGAGTGGGGCATGTAAATTTGCAAAGGTTGCAAATCATGCAGAAAAAATAGCGTTACAGGTTTACCCAAGTTCCAATATTCAGATATTGGTCATGTATCTGATGCTTGCCAGTTTGGTAAGTAGTCGAGATTGCCATTTGTCAGGCATGTAAGGCAGAGTACACATCTGCTGTAGTTAGTGCACTTTGATGTTTGGGGCCCAGCCCATAATGCATCCATGGGAGACTCGAAGTATTATGTTACATTCATTGATGATTACAGTCGCTATACTTGGGTTTACATTCTGAAGACAAAGGATGCGGTGTTTGCTGTTTTTTAGGAGTTTAAAAAGCAGGTTGAAAAGAAATTTGACTGTTAAACACCATATTGGGGAATATGGGAATTTCCCACAAGTTTGGGACGCGTGGTCAAATCTTTGGATTTGTCATAACTTGAACACTATAACTCCAAATCGAGCGCTCTATAGCTCAATAGATTCCATTTTTCAAGTGCTTTCCAATGATAGGTCACATCATATGGTTTTGAGAAACTTATGGGCATGCTATCCGTGTGCCACCTTTTTAGTATTCAAAAAATGGGAATTGGGAGACTCCCAAACTCACTAATATTGTGTTGTTATATCTCTTGCTTAAGATCAGATAGCGGTGGGGAGTATGTATCAAATGATTTTGACAATTTTTTGGCTCAAAATGGCATATGCAGGCAGCTTACCTTGCAACTACACTCGTCAACAGAATGGAATAGCTGAAAGAAAGAACATGGTCTTGATGGAAGCTGCTCATGCCATGATGAATGAGAAGAAGATGCCACTCTATTATTGGGCTGAGGCAGTTATGAAAACCATGTATATCTTGAATTGGACTCCCACTGCAGGTATTCATAAGAAGACACCATTTGAGAAGTTGTATGGCTATAAGCCATATGTAAGTCACATGAAAGTCTTTGGCTATCTTGCTTATGTGCATATTCCAGATGAAAAAAGGAAGAAGATGGATCCAAAAGTGCATAAGTGTGTTTTCATTGGATATTCACAGGAGAAGAAGGCATACAAATGCTATGATCCCTCTACCAGAGAGACCTTGGTGAGTAGGGATGTTATTTTATATGAGATGGGTTCTTGGTATGTATCACTGGCAACAGTGCCATTGGATATGCCTTCCACTCATGTATCCACAGTTGATATGCAGTAGAGTACTGCTATGAAAGGACCTATTAGTCAGACAGTATCCCCATGGACAGGGAGATTGAGGAGCTCACCGCCCACTTACACCAGTATGTCAGTGAGGGGGAGATATGATGTCGTGGTGTAATGTTTCCAAAACAAAGACACGCATTCCGCATACCAATCCCCTCTTAGGAGGCTATAAGGATTAGGATAATGACAATTTTTTTTAATTATTCCCCTTATCCCCCCAGCCGACTAGCATGCTAGAGGGGGAGGGGAATAGAAGGTGTGATCAAGCTCCTCGATGGAGCTTGTAGGGGGAATGAAGGCATGCAAGATGCCACACAGGGGAGGGAGGATCCCCTCCCCTCACCTATTTAAATCGGGGATGGTGGGATGATGAAAGGAGTGTGGCTACTGCCATAAGAAAAAGGGCTGCCATGGAGTGAGAAGCATTGATGCTGGCCATCAGAGGGAGAGGAGTGGAGAGGAGAGTGCAGTTGTGACACTGCAAACTGTCGCCATGAGCGAGGAGGTCTCCGCCATCTGTCACCAAGGTCGCCGCCACCAGAATCATGCGGCCGAGCTGCCATCTGTCAACTGCCTCCACCCCCACGTGCTTCTTTTTAGAAGCTCTAGAAGCTTCTAAGGGGGGATCTATAAGCCCCCTTCCCCCCCCCCCCCCCCCCCCACCCCCCAAGAAAAATTCCTTCTTAGCCCCTTTTATACCTTTGTTCCCCCCCCCCCCCCCACACAAAAAGAAAAGACCCCTCTATAAGCCCCCCTTTCCCCCCCCCCCCCCCCCCCCCGCCCCCCGACATTTAACTTGAAGGGCCTTCATAAGCCTTTATGTTACACTTTTCCCCCCCTCCATAAATTACCCTTGTAGGCCCTTGTTCATGTGGGCGTGGTAAAGACCTTTTCCCCCCAAATTTGATTTGAAGGGTCTTCATGTGCTTTCTTTAAAGCCTTTTCTTCCCCACACGCAAGATCCCCTCCTAAGGGCTCTTTTAGCCTCTTTTCCCCCCACACACAATCCCCTATATCGGAAGCCCTTAAATCCTTTCTTGTGGTTCTTTCTGAAAGGCCCTATCATCGTTCTTATACCCCTTGCTCTCTTCGGGATTCTTCCACCCAATTTCACGTGAATTCCACCTAAATCCCTTTCCGTGTTCACTAGGAAGGAGACGGACAAGATCGTAACTCCACGCCCAAGGCGAAAAGGCTACATTCGCGATGGCTCCTAAGAAAGCCCAAGGCGCAACCGCAGGAAGATTGTCTCCTAGCATCCACGTGGACATCTCACCACAAGTCCAGGTTTTCCTTCTTAATTCTTATGTTGTTATAATTCAATCGTGCAAGGATGATTTTTGGAGATAAGAGGCATTTTTTGTCTTAAACACTTTGGTTAATTTAAAAGAATTAACTCACGATGGAAGAGTTCGGTCATTAATATTTTCAAGAATCGAACAAAATAAAGTAAGCAGAAGATTCATATGCATTTCTAGCAAGTAGTTTTTACGCATTGCAATGAATTAAAAATTAGATTGATGTCCATTTTTTTTACAAAACGGAATCAGGATAGTGCATTTCGTTTAGGCATGGGAGTATATATTCCATGTCGCATTATTACAACATATCTTCTTCGCAAATGAGTCACTATGGAAAGTGCTAATAACCCATAGGAAATTGCAAGGCATGTAATGATTCTTACGTTGCATATCTCTAGTCAGTTATCGTTTTTCAACTCCATAATTATTAGTAAATGGTTGCTTGTTTAGCATGCATCTTGTTTGCAAGTTATAGGATGATTAATTGGAATTAGGTTATAACCTAACCTATGCTTGATCTTAAATCGAAAAGTTAGGGTTGAAAATCAACTTACGCATAGACAATGAGTCATGTGTTTATGGAAATGATAGCATAATTATCTTCAAGAATGAAACAATTTGGCTTAAACCTAAACAACCAAAAACCACGAAGGGACTCGTTTAGGAAGAGTTAATTCAATTCCAAAGAACTAAGTAGGATTTAACACGTGACCTAGCCACTCATATTTCCAAGGCTGGAACTCCTATACCCTAAAGACTTGCCCACATTCATGGAATGTAGGGGCATTGGAACATACTTGAGAAGTGATCTAGGGTTTGTCCCTAAGAATCTTTCGCTAAAAAGATGGAACTTGGAGCCCTAGGACTGACAATGTCAGCCTAATGTAATCAGGGACAGATTATTTCCTGACTCCATTCGAAGGGTAAATAGTCCCAAAGCTTGATGCAACACTTGTGCTACAGGTAATAGAGTCTCACAATCATGTGAATTGATCTCAAGGAAATGTCCAAATTCCTCGGAATAAGGTTGGCAGATTCTTACGTAAGTTATCTTGCAAGAGGATGAATAATCATCCTACCATAGTATCTTTCTTGCATAAAGATAATTGCTTGAAAGCAAAAGACCAACCAATAAATTGGGATAACATATGAACTTAAGGTATTGACCAAGTTGGGTTCATAGGGTGCGGCCCTAATCCTAGGATATAGGGGATGTTGCCAAGTCAAAAGTTCCCGGATCGAGTGCTGCATGCATTCGGAAAGAAGGATTCACTCCTTAGCAGTTGGAAAACAATAACGACCAATGGAAATGATTGTGCTTGTTATAGATTTAAGAGCACTGTTTTTCTTTGTTTGATAAGAGAATTAAAGGATAAATGGATATCTAATGCTTCAGGTTGAAGGCATGAAGGGAGAGGCAGCTTCAGTTACCCCCGACTTCCTACCTGACCCTAACCAAGGGGGTTGTTAACCGCACCAGGAAGGTGGACCGAACCCGTTGTGAGTGGTCTCTCCGTTAAGTGCTACCTGGAGCAGGAGGACGCTTGGGTGCCAAGAAGGGCTCTGGCCGTAAATCCCTTGCCTTCCGAGCCCTACACAAGAGGCTAACGTGACTCAAGATTGGATCTCGAGGCCGACATACTAGACTACGGGTGGAAACTTGGATTAGTGATCCTTGAGGATTGCTGGATAGCCTTCGGGCAGATTGTGGATAAGCCTACGGGCTGGATTTTATGTATTTCAAAGATAAATATGATAACCTGTTAAAAAGGAACTTGTTTAACATTGCTTCTCTATGTCAAGTGCTATGATTAAATGAAGGAACCAGTGCCTAACGGGCTAATTAAGGAAGTTGATTGATACATGTTCAACTAAATGTGTAAGGTAATTAAATAACTAAAACAACTTGAGGAAAGTGCAATGGATGTGGCCATAGGTCCGTCCTACAGATGGATGGTCCCGGTTGGCCGAGAACTTTTCTCAAATCATGATAAACAGACAAAAGATCATCAAAGAACACGAACAAAAAAAGCGTTTACCTAGAGTTATAATTGATCCTGATTTACGCTATTTTAGGGGAATGGAATGGGACTATGCCTTATGGAAGAGAGGTTGAGCTTCGCATCCCTCTCATTTCCCATTCTACTTGAACCAAGTGCACGTGAATCCACTTCGGACTTGGCGTTTCTGCATAAAGTAGTTCGCTTGGGTTCGACGCTAGTTGTCGTTAGGAAATGACCAATAGGAAAAACCCTAATTCAGGTTGGTCCTAACTGGGAATGGCCAGAATACTTACGCTACAAGACACATGCGAAAAGTCCTAGATCACAAACCTTGTAACATTCCATGGGAGTGCCAGACGGAGCTTTCTAGACATCCTTTCTGATGGACTGCTAAGACGTGACTTGAAGATAACAGGTGGACATGTTACAGTTGGTATCAGAGCGAACCAACAACGAAATTATTTTTATGAAATCTTGATAAGATGAAGTAAAGCAAATGTTGTTGTTCCAAACATTTCCTTACTTTCAATGTTGTCTTGTAGAACTATGAAGCATGGAGATGTTTTTTGGTATTTCGAGTCATGTTTATGACTGCGATGCATTCCCCGCATTATCGACAAAGGGTTGAGATGATAAACATCCTATAGTATATCTATAATCCATCACCTGTGTACATGGAATAAAGATAGACGAGTGCCTCAGGAATCTACTATATAGCTATCCACTGGTCTGCATACCTACAGACCAACCTAAAGAGAATCAAGTGGTTGGAAGACCTAAAAGTTGTGAAGCTTTTCATTTTTATGGAAGCTCATGTAAATTCAACTTTACATATTCGAGGTCGGAGGGTTGAGCTGAACTCATATGTGTATAAGGAAGTGACTCGTGTAATCCTTGCCGACATGATTAAAGTGCTGGGGTGCCATGAGAAGAATGGGTTCCAAAGGAAAGGATACCCTAAACTTCCAATGATTTACCAATTCCTGAAAATCCATGACCCGAAACCATACTATTATACAGTTCCTGTAGATAAATGTAATACAACATTATTCTCCCAAAACTAAATGTAAAAAGTTGGCTTATCATCCCAAGACATGTTGTACTCCGAAAGGGCTATGCCCATATAAATACAAATGAGACTTCTTTTTTATCAATGTCTAATTGTGCATGAGAATTGATAAAAAGTTAAGTGGTTAGATTCCTTGGTTGATAGCGGAGATGGAGATGAAATATAAATCAATAACGATTAACGAGTATAACATTAAGAAATCTTTATTCAGGCACAACCCCAAGTACCGAATCCCAGTTCACCTCCTACATCAAGTGCTGCTATAATCCAAGAGAAGAAGTTTCTTCTCAAGCAGATTAAGCCGCGTGAATTTGATGGGAGAGGCAGATCCATCCAAGCAGATGTTGAAATTTGGATTGAATCCATGGAGGGTTACTTTGAAGCAGCTGGTACTACACCTGCCAATCAAGCTATACTCGCCAAGCTAAAGCTCACCGGCGACGCCAGGCTTTGGTGGAACCAATGGTGTAGGGATCAAGGGATTGCAGAAGGATCCGTTACCTGGGAGAAGCTGAAGAAACTGGTGCAGGGAAGATACTTACCATGTGCATATCCCACACAGAAAAATGAATGAGTTCTACGAGCTCAAACAACTAGGACTCACTCTCGACGCATACTACTCCAAATTTGTCTCACTACTTAAGTATGCGCCACAGGTGGACATGACACAACAGGTGTCAAAATTTTGTGCTGGCTAAAATCCATCAGTAAATACCCGTCTCAAATCTATGCGTCCGTTAGATCTTCAGGATGCTCTCATTTGAGATGCGCCTATAACTCAAGAGGTGCAGGCTAGACCAAGGGGTAACAAAACTTGGTCTTATAATGACCCGAACAGAGGAGCATTCAGGCCTCAAATGAAGAGAGTTGAAGATTAGAATCAGGAACAAAGAAAGAAGGCAAGGTCTAATAACATCAACAACTTTGTCTCTACTCAAAGCAATGGCCGAAACCTCCATTGTTTCCACTGCAATGAGCCCGGTCATTTCAAGAGGCAATGTCCCAAGCTTGAAGGAGGACATCGCCAAGAACCTTTCCAAGGAACGGGCTGTGGTCAGGGAGCCGCTACCCGAGGCAAAGGAAGAATTGCTTGCATTTCCAATAGGCAAATGTGCAAAGAAGAAGAAGATCCTACCATGGAAGCAGAATTTGAAAGGGCGATAGTCCATGCCTTCGACACAAGAAAGGGCCGAATCGCCAGTTCTTGGTGATTCCAGACTACCAAGGTAAAAGTTTCAAGACCTTGATTGATTGTGGCAGTACACATTCCTTTATCTCACCAGCTTGTGCAAAAAGATTAGGAATAGCCAAAGTAGTAGCACCTATCTTGCTTGTGGAATTGGCAAATGGTCGTGAGGTTACTTGTACCAGGAAAACTGCTAAGGTAGAATTCTTTCTGGGAGGATAGACGACTTTGGTAAAACTCAGAGTCATGAATTTAGGTATCCATGAGTGTCTACTCGGAATGGATTTGGCTTAAGCCTGATGATGCCCACATTCATTGTGGAAAGGGCCAAATTTCCTTTCGAAACTTTGAAGGGGATTTGGTCACAACTTGAGGTAAGGCTGGAGTGCCAAAAATTCAATTGGCCAAAGCATCTCGGATCATAAAAGGAGTTAGAAAAGGACTACCTGTCTACTTGATTAAGCTCAATAAGTTAGATCAGAAGTAGGAATCTAGTGAAGGACCTTCATGACTAAAGGAATATGTGGATGTATTTCTTGAAGAATTAACAGAACTGCCGCCTCAAAGAGAAGTGGATCATGAGATTAAGCTAGTACCAGGAGCTGCACCAATTCCAAAGAGACCTTATATGATGTCTATACCATAAGAAATTGAGCTGAAGGAACAACTCAAGCAACTGATAGATCAGGGCTACATCCATCCTAGCAATTCACCATGGGGAGCTCCAATACTGTTCCAGAAAAAGAAAGATGGAACACTTCGACTATTTATTGATTACAGAGGGTTGAATCAATCAACTATCAAAAACAAGTACCCTATTCCTAGAATAGATGAGCTTCTTGATCATCTTCAGGGTGCAAAGATCTTCTCCAAGATTGATCTCAGGTCGAGCCACTATCAGATAAGGATCAAGAAAGAAGATATCCCCAAGACACCCTTCAATACAAGATATGGACACTTTGAGTTCCTAGTTATGTCATTCGGGCTTACAAATGCACCTGCCACCTTCAACAGGTTAATGCAAGATATTTTTAGGCCATATCTTGATGACCTCATGCTCGTCTTCTTCTATGACACTTTAGTCTATTCTAAACATGGAGAGGATCATGAACCCCAACTTCAGATTGTCCTTGAGACAACGAGGTCACATAAATTGTATGCTAAAATGAAGGAATGTGCATTCTTCAAGTGTCAGATTGAATATCCGGGATTCATCGTATCAGCGGAAGGAATCTCACTAGATCCAGCCAAGGTCAGAGATGTGATCGAATGGCCAATACCAACAACTGTTAAAGAAATACACAGCTTTATGGGATTGATACGATGGTATAGGGTCTTCATAAAAAACTATGCTTTGATTGCAGCACCTCTGACGGACTTACTGAAGAAGCAAACATCCATTGCATGGTCAACTCCCGAACAAACTAGCTTCGATAGGTTGAAGCAAAGTTTGGTATCAGTACCTATCTTGAAACTTCCAGGCCTTAGTAAAGAGTTTGAGGTAGTAACTGATGCTAGCACACTTGCCTTGGGATGTGTGCTCATGCGGGAAGGTCATCCTGTAGCCTACTCTTCAAGGAAACTGAAGAGTCATGAGAAGAATTATGCTACCCATGATCTGGAATTATTAGCTGCCATCCATGCTCTAAAACTTTGGAGACCCTACCTGTTGGGTAATAAGTTTACTCTAGTGACTGATCATAAGAGTCTCAAGTGGATCTTTACCCAGAACGAGCTAAACATGAGGCAGCGTCAGTGGATTGAAGTGATGGAGGAGTATGACTTTAAAATCAAGTACCGACTAGGAAAAGAGAATGTAGTTGCCGATGCACTTAAACACAAGGCATTCCTTAATTCTATAATCTTGCAAAATCCATCAACAGCTAGATCTCTAGCTACAAAAGTATCTATGCCAAACGATCCAATACTTGAGTTAGCTGGAAAGAAAGCATGCCATGATTGAGCCTATCAAAAGTTGCTAAGGGAAATTTCTATCAAGAATCAGGACCAAAATCTGTAGGCTAAGTATCATGAATTCTCTGTCAATAGTGGACTTGTCTACTATAGAAGGAGGCTATGCATACCGGCAAGCCAATCACTTAAGCAGAAGATATTGTGGGAAGCTTATGATTCCCCTTTCTCAGGACATCTTGGCTATGCCAAGACTCTCAATGCAGTTAGGGAGAGCTACCATTGGGAGAGGCTTAAATGTGATGTTCTCAAATATGTCACCAAGTGTTTATCTTGTCGACGTATTAGAGCCAAACATGTCAAGATGCCAAGGAAGCTGCAACCGCTTGACATTCCCCAAATGAAATGGGAATTCATCAGTATGGACTTTGTTGTTGGCCTATCCCAAGTTCAAGGAGGATACAACTCCATCATGGTTGTGGTTGACATGCTAACTAAGGTTGCACACCTTATTCCAGTAAAGACAACTATAAAGCCTTGGACATTGCAAGATTGTTTATCAAGGAGATATTCAAGATACATGGGCTACTGAAAAGAATCATTAGTGATCGTGATTCTCTCTTCACATCACACTTTTGGAGAGCTATATTTGAAGCCATTGGGACTAAACTCTGTTTTAGCACAGTTTACCATCCCCAAACGGATGGCCAGACAGAATGAGTCAATCAACTCATCGAGGACATCCTGAGGGCACACTGCCGTCGTGAGCCAAAAAGGTGGATTCAATACCTGCCTTTGGTTGAATTTTCCTACAATGCTTCTTACCAACAAAGCATTCAGATGATATCTTTCCAAGCATTGTATGGTCATGACTGTCGAAGTCCCCTAAACTTCTTAGATCCAACCTTGAGGGTTGAAGCTTCAAGGCAGATGTTGGAAGAGATGGATGACCAAACAAAGTCAATAAGACAGGACATCGAAGCTGCCAAGGATAGACAGAAGGCATATGCGGATTTGAAGCATCAAGATAGAATCTTCAAGGAAGAAGATATGGTCTTCATTCACGTACGTCCAAAGAAGAGTTCTCTATCCTTAGGAAATTGCACGAAGCTAAGTCCAAGGTATTGTGGACCATATAAAATCCTCAAGTGCCTAGGACCTAATGCCTATAGACTGCAACTCCATGAGAACCTAAAGGTTCATAATGTATTCCATATCAGCCTATTGAAGAAATATGTATCTAATCCTAACCATGTACTTGATGACCAACAAGTTGTAATGCCTAGTCAAGGAGTCCTTGAACTAAGGCATGACAATATCTTAGATGTTAGGGAGAGACAACTGAGATCCAGAACCTTGAGAGAAAGCCTCGTCCAGTGGAAAGATTATCCCGAGGAGGATGTCACATGGATAGATGAAGGCACTCTCAACCATCAATATCCCCAGTTTATCTCGAGATGAGGATATCTCGATTCCTCTAAGGGGGAGAGAATGTAACGTTTCCAAAACAAAGACACACATTCTGCATACGAATCCCCTCTCAAGAGGCTATAAGGATTAGGATAATGATAAATTTTTTTAATTATTTCCCTTATCCCCCTAGCCGAGTGTCGTGCTAGAGGGGGAGGGGAATAGAAGGTGTGATCAAGCTCCTCGATGGAGCTTGCAGGGGGAATGAAGGCATGAAAGATGCCACGCAAGGGAGGGAGGATCCCCTCCCATTACCTATTTAAATCGGGGATGGTGGGACGAAAGAGGGCTGCCGTGGAGTGAGAAGGATTGATGCTGGCCGTGAGAGGGAGAGAAGGAGTGGAGAGGAGAGTGCAGTTGTGACACTGCAAACTATCGCCGTGAGCTAGGAGGTCGTCGCCATATGTCACCAAGGTCGCTGGCACTAGAATCACGGCGCCGAGCTACCATCTGTCGTCTGCCTCCACCCCCACGTGCTTCTTTTTAGAAGCTCTAGAAGCTTCTAAGGGGGGGCTCTATAAGCCCCCCTCCCCCCCCATGAAAAATTCCTTCTTAGCATCTTTTATACCTTTGCTTCCCCCACCCCCACACAAAAAGAAAAGACCCCTCTATAAGCCCCCTCCCCCCCCCACTACAACAAAAACGAGGCATAGACGCGCACGTTAGACGTGCAAAGTTGGGCACATTAGACGTGTCTATCAGAGCGTCTATAAATGCGTGTAAACGTGCGTGTAAATAGACGCGAATTCTGCGTATATATATCCGCGCAAATAGATGCTAATATAGACGCGCTATCAGACGCACAATTATTTAACCACCTAAAATTAGCAATTCACATAATTGAAAAACCAAAGTTAATAATTATTTAACCACCTAAAATTGATTTTTGAGCATGCACATGTGCGCATGATAAAAACCATAGAATTAAGAATACACATTGAATCATTGAATTAAAAAAATAGAGTTAATAATTACTTTTTCATTGCTCTCTAATGAATGGCAATTTCTCCAGTTGACAAGCCTGATATAAGTAATTAGCAGCAAGCGACAGAAACCTTACAACTAGTAGCAAGCATTGCAATATGTATCTTGTAATTTCTCTATGTAATTGAAGATGATAAAAGATACTTCCTTTTTATTATGGAAAATTCAATGCTTGCTTTAAAATTGACTATTGATTCTTGAATATGCACGTGTGCACATGATAAAAAGCATAGAATTAGGAATACACATATATTGAATCAATAAGCAAATTAAGTATGTTACAGTGAATTATCCATCTCATCTTCAATGAGATCAGCCCTTTCTAAACTATCTACTTCTAGGTCTATGTTACCAAGAGGTAACGAAACAAATAAGTCTATCCCACTATCAGATGTGTTGCTATATTGCTCAATAACTTCATCAATATCATCGAAAATCACAATATTGTCTTCTTCTGCGTTTCCTTGAACATCATCGCAAGGTTCATCTTGTACTATATCACACATATCATCCATTATGGTGTCATCATGCACATCATCATTATTTGTTGGATTGTCATCTGCTATCTCCATGTCAGTAATATTACCATATAGATATAGGGATGACATACCACCATCGGTTATTGTTTACCATTGGATGAGACACAACCTATATTTGAAAAACAAAAGCAAAAAACTTAAGTACTTCTTATATTGTGTATATGTATCACATGTATACATATAAAAAAATTAGCCTTTTCATATATACATGCTCGCATTGTTGAGGTAGTACTAATGTGTCATTCTTGTTTTGGTGAAATTTTGTCGAGTCAATGATTACAAAACCACTTGGATGACGTTTGATTGTGCAATGCTCACCATTTGTTACCACTTCTTTAAACCACTTCACATCCAGTTTATATATAAAGAATCGTCTGAAGTCAAGCTTCAGAATATCTTGGATCAAGCCACAATAACCTTCCATGGTACCATTGGCAGCCTCGAAGTGAGCAAGGACACCACAATCTTGGGTATTTCTCTTTTCATCTATACGTTGAGTTCGAAGATGTTTACCCTCACACCAAAGTGCATTGAATAATGTACACTAGTAGTAAAAGATAAAAGATCAAATATGTCAATTATTTATATAAAATAAAACTTATAGAAACAAATTAATTGATAGTATGTCTCACCTTTGATAAGCAACCTTGTGCGTATTCCCACTCTTCTTGAGATATATTAATTTCCTCCTCTTTTTTCATTCTCTCCATTTCCTCATGTAACCAATCTATGTCAATATGGCGTGGGAGCACATTTAGATAATTTTTATTTTCCTTTGGAGGAAAATTATGACATATGATGAGCATTTATTTTTTGCATCTGTGAGATAGATTCATTCGAATGACTAGGGCTTGTTGGAGTAGTTTCTTGTTTATCATCTGAAGTTAAATCATCATCATAGGAAACAGAGTTATGCAATTCATGGCATGAAGCACTACTCTAGAATCATCCGATAGAATAGATTCAGTGACATCATAAGAGGAATCATTATCAGTAACAGAATCATAAAAATTCTCAAAGTAGCTTGAGGAAGAATTGGAAGAAGTAGAAGAGTCTAAAAAATAATGGTGCAAATTGGACACTTTGGGTTTATCATCCTTGGTTGCTTTGATATTGTCTTTGTCCTTTTGTATACCATTTTTGGCCAAGTGATTTTTGCTTCCACATATATAACATTTCAAAACCTTTTTGTTTTTGTAAAACTGAGAGCTTTTATACTTATTGTGTTTGGATTGATCAATCGACTCAAATATGGACTCATTAAAATATCTATTCCGATGGTGATGTCGATCTGATTTGGAAGATCTGTGATGAGATTTGTAGGGAGCTCTTGAAGAGGATTTCCAAGAAGAGTTGTTCCATGGGGAACAGCTCCATTTATCATCACAACCAAAATCTTTATAGAATTTCTTGCTATGTTTGCATACCTCTAAGGGGAATTTTTTATGAAGAGTAATGAGTTTCTATTGGTGATACACTTCACTACAATAGAAACGAGGCATAGATGTGTTAGATATGATCAATGCCCCACCCTCATTAGGTGCTACCAATGATCCATGGTGCTCAAAGTTGTAAGGCCCCCATTATGAGGAGAAGCCAAATGTGAGCCCGGACATTGGTTGAGTCCTGACTTGTATATCAGATGAGGTCTATGTGACCGGATGGCAAAAAGGTGACTGTTGTGGGTCTAATCTTTGGGTTAGACGGAGTGGTTAAGCTAGTAGCAACTCGAGGCACATTGCATTGAGTTGCGTGGTAAGGGAGTTAAAAGGGGCCCCTATTGTGGGGTCCGGGGGCCGCGGAAGCGGCCCCTGGCTGGGGGGTCCCAGGGGGGCCAGCGGCCCCCCTGGCGGGGGTCCGGGGGCAGCGCCCCCGGCCCGATGGTAAAGGGAATATTCCCTGGAATATTCCCTGGCCGACTAGTGGAGGCTCATATGGTAGGTCGGTCAGCAGGCCGACCTAACGACCTTCACGGGCTATAAAAGCTAAACCCCTTCGCGGCCATTATACACTCATCTTTCACCCAGTCAGAGTTGTTGTTCCAGCTAGCCTTAAGCTCTTCACCTATCTTCTGTCTAGATCGCCATCTAAGCTTCACACAGTGGAAGCGCACGGGTGGACAGAGCCATCTTTGTATCAGTTGTTTGGAGTTAAAGAATTTTACTGATTCTCCTCTTATCTGTTGTGTACTCTCTATCTCTTTCTCAGATTCTGTTCGCTGCGCCGTGTAATATTTTACATGGTATCAGAGCCCAGGGGGCTCTAGAGATCGGAGAGAGTGCAAGAGGCAAAGGCTTCAACAGCAAAGAGAAACGATGTCGACTCCGGGAAGCAGTTCTGGCGCATCAGGAAGCGGTGCAGGAGGTGGTGCTGCTGTACCGGCTATTCAAACACTGAGGATTCGTCCACCAACCTTCAGCGAAGGCAAGTTAGATGGTACAAACTACACCTTGTGGAAGTTCAAAATTACTACTATCCTTGATTCTTATGAGCTTCTGGAGACTGTGCTGGGGACTGACGCAGAACCACAGCCTACCCCCGACCCATCAAATCCTAGTGTGATGATTCCTCCGAATGTAGATCTTCTACGAGCTTGGAAACGAAGGAATGCAGATGCATTGTGTGCCTTAGTTACAAGCTGTTCTGACAGTGTTTTGACTCTGATTCAGCATACAACCAAAGCGTCAGAGGCTTGGAATGTACTAAGGAGTCAGTATGAAACACGAAACCAAACAAGGATTCAAAACTTGGAGAATCAACTAGCAGCGGAGAAGTTTGCTGAAGGAGAGACGGTTGAAGCATTCATCACTCGGATTAAGAATCTGCGCGACCAGATGGCTGGCGCTGGGATACAAAAGACTAGCGAAGAGCTAGCTCGGAGGTGTCTTCGGATTTGTCCACAAAAGTTTGATGGACTAGTAACTGCCCTTAATACTCAGGTGAGACCTCAAGCTTTGACTTTTGAGGAGTTTTGTGCATTATTAATGGAGGAGGAGTTGAGGCTGAAAGCCCGAGAAGGAAGCAACAATGGAGATGCTGCATTCTCTGCCAATGCAAAAGGCAAAGGTGTTTCCTCCACCAAAAATGATGGTGACAAAAAGAAGAAGGGCGGCAAGAAGAAGTTTCAAGGAGAGTGCTTCTACTGTAAGAAGAAAGGACATGCAATTGCAGATTGTCGTGTCAAGAAGGCAGATGAAAAGAATGGTACCCTTAAAACTAAAGGGAAAGAGACAGCCAATACGGCTGAAGCAGAGTTGGAATTATTCATGGCGACCATTGAGGAAGTGTGCTCCTCGGCGCAAGAAGAATCTACCACTGACTCTTGGGTGTTGGATAGTGGGGCCTCCCGTCACATGACCAACAAGAAAGGTCTATACAGTTCTATGCAGCCTCTACAAGAATCCATCACTGTGACGGTTGGAAATGATGCTAAATGCCCTGCTGCGGGCACAGGTACTATTTCTTTTGTTGCTGCAAATGGTGAAGTCAAAAAGCTTTCAAATGTGTTGTATGTTCCCGAAATCAGAAGAAATCTCTTGTCAGTTGCTGCCATAACTGGTCTTGGTCATGAAGTGAGGTTCAAGAAGACAGGTGCAGAAATTATTGATAGTGCTGGCACAATTGTTGGCAAAGGAGAAAGAAGGAACAACCTGTATGAGCTAAGTGCTCTTACAGCCACCGCTGGAGTGGGCACAAGTAAGCTTTGGCATGAAAGGTTTGGACACATCGGATTTGCAGTATTGAAGGAGATGCAAAAGCAAGGTATGGTTGCTCACCTACCTACAATAACTGAATTGAAGGAACCATGTGAAGCTTGTATGATGGGCAAGCAACAGAGAAAGGCATTTCCACAAGAAAGCAAGAATAGAGCACATGCTCCTCTAGAGTTGGTGCATGCTGACTTGTGTGGTAAGATGCCTACACAGGCCTTGGGGGGATCTTCTTATTTTATGTTGATTGTCGACGACTACAGTAGGAAGATGTGGGTGTACTTCCTTCGTGATAAGGCTCAAGCTTTTGGTAAGTTTAAAGAATGGCTAATACTTGTTGAGAATGAAACAGGGAAAAGTGTGAAGAAATTTAGAACAGATGGTGGTGGTGAGTTCAACTCAAAGGAGTTTGAAGGCTTTTGCAAGAGCAAAGGTATCAAGCGTCAATTGACAACGCCTCACACACCTCAGCAGAACGGTGTTGTGGAACGCAGGAATCGCACCATTGTGGAGATGGCAAGATGCATGCTAAAGGGCAAGGGATTGCCTAACCATTTTTGGGCTGAAGCTGTTAATACTGCAGTCTACATTCTAAATCGGAGCTACACAAAGGCTCTCAAGGGAAAAACACCTCATGAGGCTTACACTGGTAAGAAACCATCTGTTTCACATTTCAGAATTTTTGGATGTGAATGTTATGCACATGTTCCAGATGAGAAGAGAAACAAGTTACAACCAAAAAGCAGAAAATGTATCTTCTTGGGTTATAGTGATGAGTAGAAGGCTTACAAGTTATATGACCAAGAGGCAAAGAAGATCATCGCGAGCCGTGATGTGGTGTTCAAGGAGGAGCCGCATACAGTGGAGGAGGAGAAGGCAAGGTCTTCCACTTTATCATCAAGCGAAGAAGTAGTCCACTATGAACCTGTCCCGAGAGCTATCCCTATCCTTAAGGAGGAGGAAGCATCATCTTCAGATGATGAGGAAAAAGTTCACCAACCTGACATCACCCCACCGGAAAAGCCATTGCCGCGCTGGGTGAAGCAGCTCTATGACCACAATAATCCTATGCCTGCATCTGTTGAGGAGAAGGCAGACGGACCAAGGAGGTCTCAGAGAATAGAGGAGCAAAGGAGGGCTTCTGCTCACATAGTCAACATGGCCTTGATGGTTGAGATTATGAGAGAAGTAAAGGAGCCAACTGACTTAGAAGAAGCACTTGCAGATCCATCATGGAAGGCTGCTATGCAGGCGGAGTATGACAGCATAATGAAGAATGACACTTGGGAGCTAGTGGATCGGCCAGCAAAGCGGAAGATTATTGGCACCAAGTGGATCTGGAAGGTAAAGTACAAGGCTGATGGTACCTTAGAAAAGTACAAAGCTAGACTGGTTGCCCAAGGATTTTCACAAGTTGAAGGGTTTGATTTTCAAGAGTCATTTGCCCCAACTGCCAGAATGACCACTATTCGCACGGTACTTGCAGTGGCTGCCCACAAGAAGTGGCCAGTGTACCAAATGGATGTTAAGTCAGCGTTCTTAAATGGTGACCTCAAGGAGGAGGTGTACGTGGCTCAGCCACCAGGGTTTGAGGCCCCCCATTCTGAGAACAAAGTGTGTAAACTGAAGAAGGCATTGTATGGGCTGAAACAAGCCCCCAGAGCATGGTACCAGCGGATAGATAGGTTCTTTTTAAACCTAAACTTCAAAAGATGTGCCTCAGATGCTAACTTGTATGTTTACAGGGATGGTAAAAAGTCTGTAGTGATTGTCCTATATGTGGACGACCTTCTTATTACAGGTGACTATGAAGATATGATCAACCAAACTCGAAAGGCTTTGAGTTTTGAGTTTGAAATGACAGACTTGGGCTTGCTGCACTATTGTTTGGGGATTGAAGTCTGGCAAGAGCCAGGAAAGATCTTCATCTCTCAGAAGAAGTATACATGGGAGATCTTGAAGGCATTTGGCATGACCGAGTGCAAGGAGATAGCTACACCTATGGAGGTGAATGTAAAGTTATCCGTTGAGGATACATCAGCACTAGCAGACATTGGGAGGTATAGGAGGTTGGTCGGCAGTCTAATCTACTTGTGTAACACCAGACCAGATATCAGTTTTGTTGTTGGTGTTTTGAGCAGGTTCTCAAACAAACCTCATGAGAGTCATTGGAAGGCTGGGATGCGGGTGCTCAGATACTTGAAGAAAACTCTTGACTATGGTATCACATACAGTTTCGGAACTTCTCTTGTGGGGAACTGTGACTCAGATTGGGCAGGAGACATTGATTCCAGGAAGTCAGTTTCTGGTTATTGTTTCTCTTTGGGTTCAGGAATTTTCTCTTGGATTAGTAAGAAGCAACCAACAGTGGCATTGTCTTCTACCGAAGCAGAGTACAAGGCAGCTTGTTTTGCTGCATGTGAGGCCGTATGGTTGAGAAGGATTCTATGGCATATGGGAGTGCAGGATGAAGAACCAACTGTGCTGAGATGTGACAATCAAAGTTGCATCGCCATTGCCAAAAATCCAGTGTTTCATGCACGCACCAAACATATAGAGATCCAGTATCACTATGTGCGTGATTTGATGGAGGATGGGATAGTGGAATTGGTCTACTGTCCAACAGAGGAGAATGGAGCAGATATCTTCACCAAAGCACTTACGAAGGATCTGCTTCAAGTTCATCTTCAGAGACTCGGCATTGGGCCGAGGAGATAGTTCACCTATGGGTGGACATTGAGGGGGGGTGTTAGATATGATCAATGCCCCACCCTCATTAGGTGCTACCAATGATCCATGGTGCTCAAAGTTGTAAGGCCCCCATTATGAGGAGAAGCCAAATGTGAGCCTGGACATTGGTTGAGTCCTGACTTGTATATCAGATGAGGTCTATGTGACCGGATGGCAAAAAGGTGACTGTTGTGGGTCTAATCTTTGGGTTAGACGGAGTGGTTAAGCTAGTAGCAACTCGAGGCACATTGCATTGAGTTGCGTGGTAAGGGAGTTAAAAGGGGCCCCTATTGTGGGGTCCGGGGGCCGCGGAAGCGGCCCCTGGCTGGGGGGTCCCAGGGGGGCCAGCGGCCCCCCTGGCGGGGGTCCGGGGGCAGCGCCCCCGGCCCGATGGTAAAGGGAATATTCCCTGGAATATTCCCTGGCCGACTAGTGGAGGCTCATATGGTAGGTCGGTCAGCAGGCCGACCTAACGACCTTCACGGGCTATAAAAGCTAAACCCCTTCGCGGCCATTATACACTCATCTTTCACCCAGTCAGAGTTGTTGTTCCAGCTAGCCTTAAGCTCTTCACCTATCTTCTGTCTAGATCGCCATCTAAGCTTCACACAGTGGAAGCGCACGGGTGGACAGAGCCATCTTTGTATCAGTTGTTTGGAGTTAAAGAATTTTACTGATTCTCCTCTTATCTGTTGTGTACTCTCTATCTCTTTCTCAGATTCTGTTCGCTGCGCCGTGTAATATTTTACAAGATGCGCACGTTAGACACGCAAAGTTGGGCGTGTCTATTAGAGCGTCTATAAATGCATGTAAACCTACGTGTAAATAGACACGAATTTTGCGTCTATATATCCACACAAATATACGCTAATATAGACGCGCCAGCAGACACACAATTATTTAACCACCTAAAATTAGCAATTCACATAATTGAAAAACCAAAGTTAATAATTATTTAACCACCTGAAATTGATTCTTGAGCATACACATGTGCGCATGATAAAAACCATAGAATTAAGAATACACATTGAATCATTGAATTAAAAAAATAGAGTTAATAATTACTTTTTCATTGCTCTCTAATGAATGGCAGTTCCTCCAGTTGACAAGCCTGATATAAGTAATTAGCGGCAAGCGACAGAAACCTTACAATTACTAGCAAGCATTGCAATATGTATCTCATAATTTCTCTATGTACTTGAAGATGATAAAAGATACTTCCTTTTTATTATGGAAAATTCAATGCTTGCTTTAAAATTGACTATTGATTCTTGAGTATGCACGTGTGCGCATGATAAAAAGCATAGAATTAGGAATACACATTGAATCAATAAGCAAATTAAGTATGTTACAGTGAATTATCCATCTCATCTTCAATGAGATCAGCCCTTGCTAAACTATCTACTTCTAGGTCTATGTTACCAAGAGGTAACGAAACAAATAAGTTTATCCCACTATCAGATGTGTTGCTATATTTCTCAATAACTTCATCAATATCATCGACAATCACATTATTGTCTTCTTCTGTGTTTCCTTGAACATCCTCGCGATGTTCATCTTGTACTATATTACGCATATCATCCATTATGGTGTCATCATGCACATCATCATTAATTGTTGGATTGCCATCTGCTATCTCCATGTCGGTAATATTACCATATATTGGTTTTGAACGATTAGATATAGGGATGACATACCACCATCAGTTATTGTTTACCATTGGATGATACACAACCTGTATTTGAAAAACAAAAGCAAAAAACTTAAGCACTTATTATATTGTGTATATGTATCACATGTATACATATAAAAAAATTAGCCTTTGCATATATACCTGCTCGCATTGTTGAGGTAGTACTAATGTATCATTCTTGTTTTGGTGAAATTTTGTAGAGTCAATGATTACAAAACCACTTGGATGACGTCTGATTGTGCAATGCTCACCATTTGTTACCACTTCTTTAAACCACTTCACATCTAGTACATATATAAAGAATCGTCTGAAGTCAAGCTTCAGAATATCTTGGATCAAGCCACAATAACCTTCCATGGTACCATTGGCAGCCTCGAAGTGAGCAAGGACACCACAATCTTGGGTATTTCTCTTTTCATCTATATGTTGAGTTTGAAGATATCTACCCTCACACCAAAGTGCATTGAATAATGTGCACTAGTAGTAAATGATAAAAGATCAAACATGTCAATTATTTATATAAAATAAAACTTATAGAAACAAATTAATTGATAGTATGTCTCACCTTTGATAAGCAACCTCGTGTGTATTCCCACTCTTCTTGAGATATATTAATTTCCTCCTCTTTTTTCATTCTCTCCATTTCCTCATGTAACCAATCTATGTCAATATGATGTGGGAACGCATTTAGATGATCTGGAAATGAAACATTACGTCCATATCTAGTGCGAAATTCTTGTCTTTCGCTTTTTCTTCTTGCCCTTGCTTCATTATATAGTGTCACCCATTTTTTCATAACATCACTATTGAGCACACAAAACTATTTAACTTACGAAGTTCTTCTTTTGTTAGCACTTTACTCATTCCTTTTCCTTGAGGTACTATAGAGGTCATCCTCAAGTCTTCATCATCTTTCCATAGTCGTGGTGGAGAGGGATCCACTTCAGCAAGATATTTAGAGATATAAACAAGGGATGATTGCACTAACCAACCCTCAGCCATGCTTCCCTCAGGCCGTGCTTTTTGCCTCACAAAATCTTTCAAGGTTTTCATGAAGCGCTCAAGAAAAAACATTCACCTTACATGAACTGCCCCACAAAGTGGGATCTCATCAATCAAATGTACGAGTAAATGTAATTGAATAGTCAAAATGGATCGAGGAAAAATTTCCTCCACTAAACAAACCACCTCAACAGATAATACTCGAGCATCTTGCAATGTGTTTGGATCAATTTCCTTCGAGCTCACGTATCTGTCAATATGTATTTGAGAATTGTTTATTTTTTTGTAGAAATTCAAAGATATATAATGAAAAAATACAATGTATATACATCTCACAAGCTCTCCCATCTTGTAAATGATATCACATACATCTTTGGAGGCACAATGGGATATGCTAGTAGGAAGTACGAACTGAATGTAAACAATATTCATAGATCAAATGACTAGTTGAGAAAAAAGTCATCATACCCCAAAGTTTACACATAGTTACTCCACTAATTACTATATTCATGGTTAGAGATACCCTTACTTGAATCATTTTGTGCCAATCGTGGGACTTCAAACCAGATAGTTGCTCCACACCTATTTTCTTTTTCTTTATGAAGGCTCCCTTGAGACATCTCATACATCCTGTGGGTGTTCGAAAGCTATATATTTGTTCCTTCACTATTTTTTCCTCGTTCTTTGACAACATCCAAGGTGCATGGGGTAGCTCAATCTTTCCTCTAGGTCCAATGCATGGCCAGGCTCGTCTCATGCAACCAATGTTACGTAAATCCTCCCTTACATTAACTAAATCACGAGCCCCTATCAAGTGATCCCATAATGTAGATACAACATTTTTGAATATGTGCATGGGGTCCAACAGGTGATTGATCTTGAGTTCAGTCCAGTACGGAAGATGAAAGAATATAGAGAACCTAACAAACAAACAATATATTATGTAAACAATTCATCATGCTAAATACTTTAAAGTCAATCGAGAGAAATGCACTTCTTACTGACTCATGTCGAGTGGAGGGTGGCTGTCGGCATTAATCCATCTCTCCTTCCAATATCGAATGGTTAGAGATTGTGGAGTCATTCCATTAGTAGGGAGAACATATTTGGGATGGTCAATAGGAAGAAATCGATGATGATTGTCGTAGATAACCTTCTTTAAACGTGCCAGCCTAGAGGAAACTAGAGAGGGACCGCAAATAGGACATGCATGATATCTTGACGTGGTTAAACTTGAAAAAACAAGTGAATTAATAAAATGCAATTGATTCAAGTCTTGAATTTCAAATATAGAGTTATATACATGTACCTGAACACTCTATGTATCCTGTAAAGTTGTGTATGGTCCACAACAACATGGCCTTCAATGTGAAATCTCTAGAGGATGCAGATGCACTTGTATCTTGCACCTCAATACCTTCCCATAACATTTCTAACTCTTCAATCAAAGACTCTAAGTAAATGTTCATTTTTTTTACCTTGTGCTTTCCAGGAATGAGAAGGGACAACATCACATGTCCCTTTTTAATTGCCATGGATGGAGGAATATTATAGTTTACCAATACCACTGGCCATACACTGTATGATGTGCTTTTGATGCCAAATGGATTGATTCCATCCATACCTAAACCAAATCTCAAATTTCTTAGCTCTTCTTTGAAAACGGGCAACAAATTATCTATATGTTGCCATGCGGGTGTGTCTGCAGGGATCCTCCATTTTCCATCACTTGAACGATGTCGTGCTGCTGCGCATTCGAGGTGTGAAATCCACCAAAGGCTGTGTGCATGACATTTGTTACTTTGTACATATTTAGTTGTTGTGTTTACAGTTTTGTTCTGCATGGGCAGTATAGGGAGAGAAGGCTCCATTAGTATGCTATTATGCAGCATGTAGGCAATACATTAGTGGACATGTATGGCAAAGGTGGCTTGCTCCCAGAGAGATGCACCTTTGCCCACTGTGAGGGATTAGGGTTTTCATTAGGTACCGCCGTTTCATGAGACGATGGTGGTACAGAGCAGAGGAGATTGGAGTTCTCGCCTCCTGGCAGCAGTGTTTTCTCCTCCGGTTTTGTTGGGATTTCAGCAAACAGTTCAATGAGCTATTAGAAGACTTCTAGGTTGTCTAGAGCTGCCAGGCAGTATATATGCAGGAAGGAGAAAAATTTGAAAAATGCAGGAATTTTGGAGGATGATGAGCACATAGATGGGATGTATGACAGTGTGATTTGTGCAGATACGATGACATAGATGGGAGATATGCTGAAAACTGATATGCAGAGTTGTCACAGTAATGTATTAGTGCAGTCCCTCGATATGTTTCATGAAATTGCAGATTTTGTGTCACAGATTGAGTCAGAGGCTGAGGTAACTCAGCAAAGAGTGTTGAGTGCTGAAGAAATTCAGCAAACAGAGTTTCCAGCTGGTTATGATCAGCTTTCAGAGACACAGAGGGTTGAAGATTTTCAGCCAACAGAGTTTACTGCTGAAATATTTCAGCATCCAGAGTTTAGGGCTGTTTCTTTGCAGTCCATAGAGCAGAGGGCTGAGAATATTCAGCCATTGGAGTGCAGAATTGCTGATTTACAGCAAGATTTGAGTAATGCAGAGGATCATAATGAAGCCAGGGTTGACACGAAATACAAGACTGTGAATAAGAAGGTGGATTCTATAGGTAAGATTATGGAGTATTGTTCTACCACTTTAGAGATACAGAGATTCATTGGAGCTTGTGTGTTTTACATGATTTGGAAACCCCATTTTGCACACATAGCAGATTGTTTATATGAGCTGTTTTGAAAGGGGCAGAAATTCTTTTGGGATGAGAGCCACACTAGAGCCATGCGGAAAATGAGGAAGTTATTGCAGATTTTTTGGAAGATGGTGAAAAGATGGTTTGGGTTGTATATAGTCAGACATGTCTTTGATAATGCAACATATGAGTTGACAGAATTGGATGGGATAGTGCTTAGAGTGCCTATTGCAGGAAAAAGAATTAAGATTTTTAAGAAAAGAGATGATGAGGATTATACATTGGAAGAATTTGCAAGAGAAGAGCAACGAGAAGAAATTTCAATGGAAGAAACATATGATATGACAAATAATCTTGTTGATATACTAGAGATGCATAATGAAGAGATTGATCTATTTGTGGATCTTAATGATAATGATCATGGGTAGTTGGCCCATCCGGAGGATGCGCAGGATTAGAGGCGGTGGATGTCGTGTTGCTGCGCATTCAAGGTGTGAAATCCACCAAAGGCTGTGTGCGTGACATTTGTTACTTTGTACATATTTAGTTGTTGTGTTTACAGTTTTGTTCTACGTGGGCAGTATAGGGAGAGAAGGCTCCATTAGTATGCTATTATGCAGCATGTAGGCAATACATTAGTGGACATGTATGGCAAAGGTGGCTTGCTCCCAGAAGCACAAAACGTATTCAATGGATTGCAAGTTTGAGATGCAAACTCATGGAAGGCAATGATTGCTAGATACTCCAAATATGGGCTTAGTGAGGAAGTGTTCAACTGTTTCAGGGACATGCAATAAAAAGGTCTATCCTTGGATGCTGGCACATATTTGTGCAAAGAGAGAAATATCTCATATTCTGATAATGGTGCTATGCTGACTCATGATTGTAAAGAGGCAAGGGAAAATGATATACATATTTAAGAAGCCCAACAGTCAGTGATTGACCTGCATACTGTTGCTATGTCATAAGTGCTACCTTCAGCTACAGCTGATGCTAACTCCTAATGCCACAACTTTGTGGAAGTTGGAAATATTTCTGCAAATGGTGAAATCTTGGCAGGAGCTAAAGATTTCAAAGAAGAAGAGGGAAGAGAGATTGTTGTCACGCAGGAAATGAAGCACCAAATTCTTCGATTGGAAAGAGAAGCAGTTGGATAAGAAGAAGACCATTGCTTTTCTGAGGGGACCGCTTTTCTGGAAGGGAAAAAGGGGCTCGAAATAAAAAAGGACCTGCTTTGGTATGGAGGCCTGGGGGAGAAAACGAAAAATCAAGCGGGTCAAACAACCACCAACTAGTGTTAAAGATGACTTCTCAAATTTCCAATTGTTTTCTATAACAATAAATGCACCAAACGACTTGGAGCCACCAAACCCTTTTTTATCGTGGTATGAAGAAATTATGAATTTCTTGGAAAATGGCATATACCTCTGTCCCATCTCTCCTAAATGAAGGGCCAATGAAAATGATTAGCTCTATAGAGCAAACATTTTGAAACTGTCATAAGACAATTGTACTGCCACACCCTCTCTAGAAGAGTGCTACAAATTGTGATCCTTCCTATAGGGAGTAGCTTGCTTTCTTGGAGAAAGCCCATCAAGGCTCTCATTTCACTGTTGATATTACGACCCACAAAATTTAGCAAGTTTGTTGCGTGGTGGTTGATCATACATGGTGATCTTCACAAATGGGTCTATCACTATGATTCCTATCAATAGCTAGGTCTTCTTGGAGCCAGAGAGACCATTTGTTGCTTCTTCAGCAAGCTCCTACCTCTAAAACCCTTTCAAAAGTGGGGACTAGACTTCATTGGTCCCATCTCTTTGGCTGAAACATACATAAGAAATAAGTATATCCTGATGACAATGGAATACTACACCAAATGGGTAGAAGCATGGGCCCTATTGGACAACATTGCTAAGTCAATTGCCAAATGTTTATTTGAGGATATCTTCACTAGATATGGCACTCTAATTGAACTGGTAAGTGATAGAGGTACAAACTTTGTAAATAAAGTCATCAAGGAGCTCACATCATTCTTTTTTATTGTCCGAAGCTCCTACCTTTATCTAACAAAGTGGATGAGCCGGACTCCGATGCCCTAACCACTCCCCCTTTAAGTGTGGCAGCTCATGGTGGAGCATTGCATGGTGCTGAAGCAATAGAGTGTAAAATCAATAGAGCACATTGAGGTGCTTCAATAGGAAGTGTTGGACTTGAACTAGGATTAGAAGGCTAAATCTAACCTTTGGCAATACATCCAAGAGAAAGAGTAGGCTAGAGTGGCCCTTGCCATGAAAAAGAACATGGCCAATGCATGATTTATTAGTAGATGCACACATTGCCCCAAAAGTGCTAAACTTTGATCCTGAATATAGTCTAAGGTGGCTGCAATAAAATAAGAAGCACACCAAAATGTATCAAGATTGTGGGAGAGAAGGAAGGAGTCTCACTTGTAGCTTTCTTGCTTGCACAATGGGGGAATACACACAAAGGTGAAGGCTGAAAACAGTTTTCCTCTTCTTAGTTGTGTAAGCCAAAAAGAACTCAAGCACGTAGAAATAGAAGAACCCTATATATAGGTCTCAAACCAAACTCAACTAACTAAGGTGGCATACTAACTGAGCCACGAACTAGAGTAGATAAGGATAGCTATCATCTAGCTATTATTCATGGGCGGTATACCAACCGCATCTGCAACTAACAAGTCGGTGACATAAATGCACAACGGTCACACGGGCATATCACGAGTGGAGCTCGATATCTCAACACTCCCCCTCGAGCTCAATCCCAATTCCTGCACACCAAGCAGGTCTCTGAACTTGCGCAGCTTCTTTGCGCCCAATGCCTTCGTGAATATGTCAGCTACCTAATCCTCTATGCTGGCATAAACTAGATCAATAAGACCTAGTAAAACTCTCTCTCGCACATAGTGATAATGGACCTCAATGTGCTTTGTTCTAGCATGGTAGACTGGGTTATTTGACTCTCCCCCTCCATCTGACCTTAGGCATTTTATTTACAGGCCTGTTTCTTTTTCAACCATAGCTTTAAGAGTTTTGAAATGCCCAAAAACTTCACTTTTCTTTTTCATAAAATACACCCAAACTTTTCTGCTATAGTCATCAATAAAAGTGACAAAATAATGACAGCCTCCAAGAGATGCAGCTTTAGTAGTCCACACATCAGAGTGGATTAATTCCAATGGCTTCTTACTCTCTTGATTATGTCTAGGGAATGGTTTCCTTGCCTGTTTTCCAAATTGGCAAGCTTCACATACCTTATGCATTTCTGCAACCTTGAATTTAGGTAATCCTGCAACAATATTTTGGGCCTGCATTCATTTAAGTCATTGTACATTAACATGACCAATGCGTTTATGCCAGATATCAATATCTGCAACTACACCAGTCCCATGTGCAAACATTGCTACACTCAATTCAGACATGTCTGCATCCAACGTAAACATTCTGCCCTTCTTCTTTCCTTTTGCTATCAAGCGACCTTTATTTTTCATATCCTCAACAAAGCATCCATGAGGATTAAATCTGACCTGCAAGCCCTGCTCAACCATTTGACCAACAGAAACGAGATTCTTGGTGATATTTGGGACATGAAATACATCAGATAGGTATTTCTTTTTCCCATCCTGCATAGACAAATGAAGTTTTCCAATCTGCACAATAGGATGTGCAGTATCATCACCAGTCTCCACAAATCCTGGTTTTTCCATTTTCCTTGCATCCTCGATCCATTCTGCATGACCTGTCATGTGGTTTGATGCATCTGAGTCGACATACCATACATCGTTGCTTTCTTCTGCACTTGTCACAGAATTGTTCATGTGCTGCACCATAAACAAATGCTCATTTCTGTCATCACCTTGTCTACTAGAAGATGCATAATTTCCTTGTCGCAATTTTCCATTCATGATTTCATTCTGCTTTTTATAGCAGTCCTTAGCCATATGATCCATTTTACCACAGTAGTAGCATTCAACATTGTTCTTTGCATTTTGGCCTCTTTGCCATCCACCACGACCTCTTTGGCTCCCCCTGCCTCTAGAGTTACCATGTCCTCCTCCATAGGACTAGTTTTCTTGAGTTTGCTGCATATTCTGATTTCTACCACGGCCTCCAGATCGGCCTCCTCTACCTCTGCCTCTACCTCTTTCAGCATTTGAGTAGAAGACAGCTTCTTTTGAAGTTCCTCCTGAAGAAGATGCACCACCATTTCTCTGCTCCTCAGAAATTAGAAGAGCAATCAACTCCTCAAAATCAAGAAATCTTTCACAGACGGAAATGGATGTTCAGAACTGTGCATAATCCTTTCCTAGACCATTCAAGGTCACAGAAACTAAATCATCATCTTCCACTGGCGACCCAATGGAAGCAAGTGCATCTGCAATCTTCTTCACCTTCATGTGGTAGTCATTGATGCTCATATTTTCTCTTTGCACATTATGCAACTCTTGCTTGAGCTGCTGTATCGCAGGACTCAACAACTTGGTTTTTGAAAGATTAACTTTGTCATCTTCATCTTGAACAATCAGGATAAGCATCAAAGCTTTCTTTCTCAACTTTTGAACTGTGTCCCATCAATACAGTTTGCTTAAAGCCACTATGAACACCACGAACATCTTGAAGGATTACTTTCCTGGGCTACTGAATACTTTGGAGAAAGATGTCTCTGGAATACTGGCAAAGCTGCTTAATCTCTCCCTCAGAAAGCTGAACCTGTTTTCCAAACCTGGTAAATCTGACCTTGTTAAAAGATACCGGCAAGTACCTCAGGGATGTGTTGCCACACACTACAGAAAATGAAAAGATGACACTAAGAGCAATAATCTTCAAAAGCTGCTGCTTTGACAAGATGTACTGCATTGGCACAATCTCTAGCCATGCTATTGCAACATAATTGTAGACAGCACATATGCACATGTGAAGCATGGTAAAAAATATGGGGTACTTGTAGCCATAGATTCTCAACAGGTACTTGTTAAGGAGCAAAACCCCAATGTTCGAGAAGGGGAAGGCAGCATACTTTCTCTCACCATGAGTCGGAGTTGGAGGAATGTCAATCACTTCTGCTTCAAACTTTGTGGTGCTTCCTCAGCTGATCCATGTCTGAGTCAGTGTTTTCCCCATCTTACAGTGTGCAGTGCGAAGCAGAAGTGCAAATCCACAGCGCAAGGGGCGCCTCAGGACTCGCAGAAGCTCAATGCAGATCCACAGTGCAAGGGGCGCCTCAGGACTTGCAAAAACTCAATGCAGGTGGAGGAGGAGCCTTACGTTGAGACATAAGCTTCCTGGCACAACGCAAGGTGCGCCTCAGGACTTGCAAAAGCTGAATGCAGATCCACAGCACAAGGGGCGCCTCAGGACTCGCAAAAGCTCAATGCAGGTGGATGAGGAGCCTTACCTTGAGACATAAGCTTCCTGGCACACCCAGACTCTTCTGAATTTCAGCTCAATCGAAGCACGGTCGCGGTGACTGGTGGTCCTGCTACTGGCCACGACAACGGTGATCTCCCTGTAGTCTCTCTTTAGCTGCAAAGGCCAACATGCTAATACAGAAGCACCAGCATCTGCTATGATTGCGAAGTGGGCGACCCACAGGAAGGCAGATGATACCACATGCAGATTCTCTACCATGGAAGGAGCCCAAACACTTTGCAACAAAGAGCGAGCATAGACACGCAGATCCTCTACCATGGATGCCTATTGAAATCTTGAAATCATGAAATCACCCAAATTATTTAGAATCAAGCAACTGTAGCTTCAATTATGCTACTTGGAAGCCTGGCTCCCTTAGCAACTTTGCTAACTCATTCAATCCTAGGTAAATAAACTTGCTTTTGCTCACATTAGTTACAACCCTAGATAGCTTTAGAAAACTTTCATACATTTTCATCAACTACATCTACTAGTTGCTTCTCTACTTGCACAATATTGGTTAGTTATTATTGGCAAAGAATTGGGAGACCAAGTGTTTTCTTAATGGTTGGTGATTATGGTGGCAAAGAGTAATGGGGCAATGAGACACCCTTTCACATCGACCTCTTTACCTCAAATGGGCCTAAGCATAGACCATTTACAAATACATTCTAAAGAGATTGAAACATCCCTACAGAAATTCCACGATTCCTCCTTGATCATCTATCATAGTGATGAACTCTTGTTGCTTCTTTTACCTCATCAATTTATAAAATTAATTGGTTGAAGCACCAACCCCATAAGATACCATTTTCCTTAGACTAAATTTTGGCAACTTCACCTTTATGTTTTTGCAAATCCTTCATGTAATGCTCCACTTCTTTGAGAAGTTGATAAAACATCCCATTACTAGAACACTTAGTAAGAGTCGTAATAATATGCTAACTACATTGCTAACTACTAACATGCAACCCTCTTTAAAGTCAATCCTGATTTTTGCCATACATATTAATCTCAATGATGGTATATATGGATCTCATCTAGTTCTACATTGGATTAGCCATTGGATTGTTGGTTTGTTTCCAAGCATCCTTTAGCTATAGGTTGAATCCTTCCCTTAAATCTAGAAAGGAGCTGTTGAAAGAGAGGGGCTTCCATTTCTTTCTCCTACTAAACTCATCTAGTTTGTAAGGGGCTCAGATAACTTTTGATAACAATTTGTGCTTGTATGGATGCTAGGTATATCCCACACTTCAGGGGAGATTTGAGGGGAATTTCAAGATTTAGAGCTATGTCATTGAGTTGACTTGAGATTCTTCTTTGTTTTAATGTGATAAGGAAATATTTATATTGTTAAAAATGATATTTTATTTGTGGATGTGTAAACGATTTGTGCTATGTGAGTAAGAATTAAAAGTTATCAAAATGCACAAATGTATCTTACAACACATGTACATTTTGGATGCGTACAAACATATCCATTACAAGTGTGTATTGACATTGTCTTATTTGAGATTGACTACATGGCTAATGGTTAAGCCTATCAATTGTGATGTGTTATTACTTAACATGACTATATAAGCATGACTATGTTAGAAGTTATATACAATTTTTTTTATTTACTGTGCATGCACATTATCCTATGATCCATAGCTTCATAATTTTGTCCAATAAACATGGCTATATCATGTGATATATAGAAATTTACCATGCTTTACCATATAGACACTTATTTTACTAGTTATAACTTTATATCTATCTAGTAAAATTAAAAACCTAGTTCCAATTTAAAAAATCCTAGTTACTAACTAGAAAAAATTGTGCATTTACTAGATATAAAGCTATTAGTATCTAAAGTTCCTTGTGGGGGGCTCGTTGAGGTGGGCATCATCCTCCTCGTGGCCGTGGCGATGTTGGGAGGTGTCATCGTCTGCGACCATGGCGACAGGACAGGGGAGGCAGAACAGGGGTCAGGGGCAGAGGAGGGCGCGGCAACTTCACATATTCGCCAACAAGAAAGGGAGGCAGCGGTCTCTCCTCTCTCACAGCCCTACCATTGCCGCAACCTGCCGATCCTGGCTGTTGTGCACATGCTCAGGTGCAGCGACTTCACATATTCACTAACAGGACAGGGGAGGCAGAACATGGCAGGTAGGGGCAGGGGAAGTGGTCAGGGGCAAAGGAGGGCGAGAAGGAGTTTGAGCATAGGTCCCTGTCACATCATTTACTTGTGAAGGAAGGTCTTCAACATTAGCACCATACTTTTTCCTAACACCAAAAGAACGATCAAGTTTCAAGCAATGTACATGAAAAGCCCACAAGAAAACCATTACATGATTTGCCATACCAGGCTGTTATTCTTAGACTTTCCTCGTGAACAGGTGGTGGTGTGATGAGAACAACAAGCGTGGCATCAAAAACACTCTGAGAAACAAGCCAAGAATAAGACTTTGAAGTATTTAAGATCTTAGAAACTTAGCAACTAACAACCTCGCTATGATACCATGTTGAACAGTACGCAAGGGAGATGAGGAACAGAGGAAGAGAGAAGAGAAGAGAGACACAAGACACCAGAAGTGGAACCCCAAAAGTGCATCAAGTGAGTACACATAGTTGGAATATATAAAGGAGACTAGGGATGCTATATATAGACAAACTATATGTAGCTAATACTTCCCACTAGCAAGATTGAGCATGTTCAGCTTCTTATCGTGAAACCATACAAGACAAATAACTTAACATATTAGCCAATCATGTTTCAATATAAAACTTGTGGTAACCTTCCATGAAAAGAACTTCCAACCTGTCCAATAGTTACTGCTATCTTGTTGTATGGATCAATATCCATATCATAAACTATGCCACGAGAAGCCATTTCTTGATGATAATGTGTACTCTTGATGCCCATTGTTATTACCTCTATGTTGCAAAACCCCACTAATCTATAGGTAAGTGGTTTTACAATTGAGCCAAAACAAAATAGACTTGAGAATCTAAAAATTCAAAGTAAAAACCATGACTTTAGGAGGAAGCCATACTTGTCCGCACTAGCATTCAGCAAATTGAAACCACCACAAGCAAATTTTGCTGCACTGATTGAAGCTGAATGATCATCTCATGTCTTGATGACATCAAAGTTCCTAAATTCAAAAATCAAGCATGCTCAAAGAAGTTCTCTATAAGACAAACTCTTCAATAGCATAAGACAAAAAATATATCTACCTCCAAAACATGAACTTTGAAAGTGAATTAAATGACCACCATGTTGACAAAGGAATGATAGACTATGAATGTAGTCACAATAGCTGCATAAATCCACAATGTCTAAGACATGCAAAAGCATAACTGAAGTTACAATGATCTTCATTTAATATTGGCCACTGGCACACCTTGAGCATGAAGATTGTAGCAGAGTTTCTAAAAAGATACAACCAACCTGTGCTGCCTTTGAATAATCTCTTGTCAACAGGCTTATGGATGTATGGTACGTCCAAACTCTGGATGAGGTTGCACAGCTCAGCAATTTGGAGGCGACAATGTGGAGGCAATCAACATATACAGCAGGAACTGCATCCTTCTTGCTCTGTAGCTTTGCACCATCTGGTTGCACATAAGAATGTGAATGACCTTGGAACTTGGTTCAAAGAGAGTGAGAAGTGGAAGAGAATAAAATGTTGATCCCCTTGCGGATAAGGCATCATCTCACATTAGCCCCCCAAAAATGAAGTTGAGCCTCATATATGTCCTACTGAATTTGGAGGATCATGTATTAATAACTCCATCTAATGTTTAGAAAATCTACCCAAATTATTAGGTCCATCTAGCCATAGATGATTGGTCATCAGGATTGAGGTATTCTCACGTTCCTTGATGGGATTTATTTTACTTATCTAATTAGCAAAGGTACCATACTATTACAACATAAAAAAGCAGCTTCCTTTTATTATCATGTTACATAGGGTCCATTAACACAACATCTAGCACATGACAAACACTTTGGAAAACAACATTCTATTGCATAAAAGATAATATATAAAAACACCATTCCATGAAGTAGTATAAAATCCATCTCCCTACAGAGAAAACAATTGTCTAGCCTAGGATGTGAGCTTCCAACCCCATAAGATTGGGTTGTATGTGATTATACTACTTCTGTCAACAACACACAGTAGGGAACTTATTAACTTAGAGCCATGATAAGCTTCCCTCAGCATTAAAGGTATCCTATATAATAGGTTCACTTGGCCTTTTGCCTTATCAAGCACTCATGTAATCAAAAACACCTATCTCGTAAAAGATCATGGGATCCCAACCCACTAGTGAGTATTTTGGCATCTTATAGGATGCTAAGTGATATTGGGATGGAAATGCCAATGGCTTGAACTACAATGATAAAAATTTTGTCAGATTGTTCCATGAAAAATAATAATTTTAGAGAATAATTTCAAAATATTTGTTATAATTAGACAAAATGATAATTTTATACAGTAATTTTAAAATATTCGTAATAATGTTTTTTGGGGCCATAAATATAGTCGTTGGGATATGATCTTCACAAGTATATATGAATGGTCTTGCTAAAAATTCATGTGTCTATTATTTCTAAGGGTAGAAAAGGGATATGATAGTGCTCATGAATTTTCTTGAGTTGTTCCAAGATTTTTGGGAGCTTTGAATTACCTCTAAGGCTTGACTTATAGGAATAAGGGCTAGAGCAAGTTAGGAGGGATTAGAGGGTAGCATAAATACACTTGTCATGGATGTTACACTTGGTGTTTGTTATGACCACAAGATGATACTAGCCAAATAGGTGCCTATAGGAGAAGTTGCTACACAAGATTGCACACATCATAATTTTTGAATTGCCAAATGCACAGAATGATTGAAATCCTCACGGAGAGTACATTAAGATCCTCGAGGGGTTCAGCCTCTCTTGTAGAGATTCAAACCTATGGTTTTTCACCCAACATGGAAGGTTCAAGATGTATAGGATAGAATAGCCCAACATGCTTTCCTCCCCTCCTTGCTTTTTATAGTACTCTATTTTAATATTGGCCTTGTTGAGCATGTTCTTAGCACAAAAAGCATGCCTTTCTTTTAGCTCTCTTATTTTTTCTCAAAAGATAAATTCAAAATTTTTCCAATCTTAATTTGTTCTTCTTTTCCTCTTCTGTTTTCCTTTTATTATGATGCACTTTCAATGTTCCATTGAGAATTCGCAAGAGTTTCTACATTGTTTGAATTATTTCACCTACCTTTGATATTGATAAGAATTTGATATGCTCCCATCGATAATTTTCTATGGAATTTCTCAACTTCAAACCCTAATAAAATGAGAATATCCAATTAGGATTTCTTTGTTTTGGAGCACTAGTTCTTTGTAAAGGTAATATACTTCCACCCTTGTAAGGCTATTTAGGTGTAGCCTTCTTGTTATTCAAGTCACCTCATAGTGAACCTTAAAGTAGCTTCCCATCTATCATGTTGCAAGCTTCCACATAGAGCTAGCTACAATAGTTGGAAATCACTAGAATCCTTGGTACTTATATTTTTGTGTTAAGACATGAAGTTTATAAGTTTAGTGCTAGTTTGAAAGGTGATAATATTTCATCATACAACTAGCAATGTAGTTTGCTTTATTTTCTATAGCCACATGTTTTGCGCAATGCAATTTAGCTTTTTCTCAATATGGCTACGCGCTTTGCCTTGGTGGTTCTTTTTTTCCATGTGCACTTCCATGACCAATATGGTCATGCACTTGGTAATGTGCTTTCCTTTTTAATATGGCTATCTAATTTTCATGATGGGGTATATATGATTGTGTGGTTTTCTTGCCATGCACTTTGAATGTTTGCTCTTGTTGCTCATTTGGACAGTAGGGAATATGATGTTAGTGTGTGGAGTTTCTATTTAATCCATTGGTGCAATATGCTTTTTTCTCACTAATATAATCATGAGCTTTGCAATAAGATGGATGTCATGGCCATGATATATGCTTGGTCAATGTGGCCATGTACTTTGCTCAACATTGTAAGTGTTATTGTTGCTAAATGCAATGACTCTGTTGTTGGGGCCACACAGTTTGTGTTATTCATGTGTACTAAACATCTTTCTTTTAATTTTCTTTTTTGTTATTGTGATTACCTTTCAACAATTGTGGTCTTGCTTTTGTGTCAATGTGAAAAGCTTAGCTGTGAGTAAGTATTATACAAATGTAAATGTCTAATCAATGAATACTTATTTACTAATTATACCTAGAAAAATCATGAGTTCCAAGTTAACTTGATATAATATCTATAATTCCCTAGTTAGAGGATAGTACTTGCTAGTTATGACCAGTAAAAAGTAAAATTTTCTAATTAGGTTGATATTTTTACTAGTTATACAATAACTTGCTAGATAGGGCTTGAATTTTCTAGATACTATCTAGGAAAAGGATGTTACTAGTTAGAAGAGACTAGTGATGGCAAAATTATCTAGTTATAACTAGAAAATTCTACATTCTTCCTAGTTTGGTTAGTAATCTTCCTAGTTATAATGTGAACTTTCTATATAGTAAGTGGTTTAGAGTTTCTTGTGACCTTTGTCCTTACCTTCTCGAAACCATTATTATCAACTTGAATTGAGAAATAGAGAATTGTGATAAACATCATCTTTATCTTATCCTCATTGTACCTTTAATTCCCTATTACATAAAAGTAGGCAATCACATCCTTATAATTCCTTATGTAGGGATTTTCAAAGGAATGTGGGGAATGCTCTATATTCCCTATTATAAGATGTAGGGAACGTAGGGACTTTCAAAGGAATGTAGGGAATGCTCTATATTTCCTATTATAAGATGTAGGGAACGTAGGGACTTTCAAAGGAATGTAGGGAATGCTCTATATTCCCTATTATAAGATGTAGGGAACGTAGGGACTTTCAAAGGAATGTAGGGAATGCTCTATATTCCCTATTATAAGATGTAGGGAATGCAATTTTCTAGTTATAGATGGGGAATACACACTTTCTCTATGTGGGGAACGATTGAAAGTTCCTTGTGTTAGGAAGACCCCCTTGGAAGCTTCAAAGGATTCCAGAAGCCTTACAAGGCCACCCGGAGGGGGTTTGGAGGCCGTCAGATGGCAACGAAGATCAAGCGGCTGGGCGCGGCAGATGGAAGACAGCGCCCTCCTGGCGACGACTTGCAGCACCTCCTCTCTCTCTCACAGCAGCAGCAACACGTCAATGTCCTCAACCTCTCTCTTCCTCACAATATTCACAGAGTCTGGGCTCCTTCTGCTCCTCCAAGGCTACCATAGCCACTAGCTTTATAGGGAGAGGGAGGGGTTCCTCCCTCCCCACGTGTCGAGGTGCATGATCCAAGGCCTTAGGCAAGCTCCAACAAGGAGCTTGCCTACCATACTATTCCCCTCTTCCTCCAACTCTACAGTCGCTTGGGGAGGAGAGGGAAAATAATTAAAAAATTTTGCTTTTATCAACTAAATTATCCAAATCCAGTTTATTGAGGTAGTTCATGTCAAGATTGTGGGAGAGAAGGAAGGAGTCTCACTTGTAGCTTTCTCACTTACACAATGGGGGAATACACACAAAGGTGGAGGCTGAAAACAATTTTCCTCTTCTTAGTTGTGTAAGCCAAAAAGAACACACATACAGAGAAATAGAAGAACCCTATATATGGGTCTCAAACCAAACTCAACTAACTAAGGTGGCATACTAACTGAGCCACGAACTAGAGTAGATAAGGATAGCTGTCATCTACCTATTATTCATGGGCGGTATACCAACCGCATCTGCAGCTAAGAAGTCAGTGATATAAATGCACAATGGTCACCCTCGCATATCACGAGTGGAGCTCGATATCTCAACACTCCCCCTCAAGCTCAATCCCAATTCCTGCACATCAAGCATGTCTCTGAACTTGCGCAGCTTCTCTACACCCAATGCCTTCGTAAATATGTCAGCTACTTGATCCTCTGTGCTGACATAAACTAGATCAATAAGACCTAGTAAAACCATCTCCCGCACATAGTGATGATACACCTCAATGTGCTTTGTTCTAGCATGATAGACTGGGTTATTTGCCAAGTGTATACTACTCATGTTGTCACAATAAATGACAACTGGCCCATCTGTAGGCTGATGCATATCATAAAGTAGCTTATGCAACCAAGCTACCTCACATGCAGCCATTGTTGCACCCCTGTACTCAGCCCTTGTGCTCGACAAGGCAACTATAGGCTGTTTCTTGCTGCTCCAAGTGACCATAGCACTCCCAAAAGAGAACACATATCCACTGGTAGATCGTCTATTAGAAATACTACCAGCCCAATCAGCATCAATGTATCCATGCAACTATATCTGAACCCCAGTCTCATAAAATAGTCCATACTGCAATGTGGACTTCACATACCTAAGTATGCGTCTAGCCGCATCCAAATGTAGTTTCCTTGGAGCCTGCATAAACTGACTTACCAATCCAACATCATAGCTCAAATCTGGCCTGGTAATTGTCATATAAATCAAACTTCCTACTATCTATCTATATATCGCAGCTCTCCTACATCGCAGGGATTGACCCTTTGATGTGCTGTTAAACATATAACACAAATGAGCACAAACTCCTCTCAAGGTACCAATATTTTATGTTCCAAGATGTACCATTCCTCACTACACTTTTCCCTTAGGACCCAACGACTAACCTACAGCTTAGGACATCCTCTCATGCTCATCATTGGTCACAACCTAAGGAAGACAGGTGCCATGCATCCAGGAGGTTTTTCTGATACCTTTTAATTATTATACTTAATGCAAATCGTGTATGGCTATGTGCTCGGACAAAAGAAAGATCACCATCGTGCATAGTGCATAAAGCATTCTTTCCATGAATTTCACTAGCGCGTACTGCGTTGAACGGAGGCACCGCGACATATGCTCATGCTACCATCCTCTTTATTTAAACCATCTCCTATATGTCAAGTGCAATGCATAAATCAAATCTTTCTTTTTCTTTCATTGTTTCAGCCCCTGTTCATCTAACTCTTAGCCTTTTGCATCATTGATCGGTTAGATAGGGTTTCTATGCATTTTTCCCTTTTAAAAGAACAATAAATACGCACAAAACATAGAAATGGGGACAAACTGAGGCCAACCTCATGCTTTTCCATCGTTATACATTGCACAAACATAGGTATAAATTTTCCTAATTTTCCTCAGCCCGTTTCCTATTTTTTCCTAATTTTAAATCCATTTTTTAACATTTTCTCCTATTTTTCTTTAATAAATAATGACTACAAATGAAAGTTGATTGTGGGCTGTGGCTCTCAGGTTCATTGATAGCAAAAACTCAGATTTAGTTGGTGTGACATATCATATTTCTCATTTATATAGCAAAAAAACCCAATTTTACCCTTAAAACACGTGTTTTCATGCATTTTGACACTAATTTTGGCCATGTAACCTTATATTTTCTGATTTTTAGGTTGAAAAAAGTTGAAACTCATGGCAAACAATATCATAATAAACTTTCATCCCATATCAACAAAGTTTCATAAAGCAAATAGCATAAAAAGATCATTTTTCTTTATAAAAATAGCATTACCACTTATTTTCAGGTCTCGAGTTTTTGGTCTTGATTACGAGACTAATTTCCAGCATGTATTTAATGCTCAGCATCTTCAACAACATCCCTCTTCATGTCTTCATCCATCCGGAAGCAATCTGGTCTCATCCGGACAAGCTTTCCTCCATCATTCTTCATTGTCTTCTTCCACACAAGAACAGCCCCTTAAGGGAGAGAGAGGGAGGAGAGAGAAAGAATAAAATCATAATTCTTCATCCAGGCCATCATTGTGTGAGCAAGAGGTGGCGATATGATCAGTAGGCAGAGGGTAGGCAATCCCCATAGTCACTTGGGTAGGGTATATTGAAACTGGCATCCCCATCTCCAAGGATGGAGCGAAAAAATCAGGCACATCCTGATGGCGCCTTCCTCCACGTTTTCTTCATCTTCTTTATGTCCACGATTTGATGCTACATTAAAAGTTGCCCAAGGCCCCAAAGGTCATGACCATTTGGGCAAAAATAAGTCCACCTCTTCAAATATTGCCCATTTCCTTGGCCATTTTCCCGTCCGGTGTCCAAATCGAGTGCTGTAAATTTTTGCACGACCGGCTTGACATCCCACATTGGCTGGAAACTCCTGACAACCCGCACGGTAGTTTGAAAAATTATCAAAAATCAACAAGTATCTCTCGGGCGCCTTTTAAGAGTCTTATTTCACTTGGTGCTTAAAATCGTCCTAGCTGGAGCCGCCACCTTCGACGTTGAATATTTTTCCCTTGATATTCGTAATTTTTAGCTATTTTTAAGCACTTCTTAGCATCAAAACTCCGCTGTCATTGCGACCACGGGATAGGGCGACTCAGCCCATCCAATCCCACAATGGATCTGCACAAAAGAACCAAAGGAAGCATCAAGCTGATACAAAATAGATACACTAAAACACAGCACAATGCAAGTCTCACCCTACCCCCTGACAAAACCAAGGCATGACATCCACAAGGAGTAGGCCTAGCATAATCTGATAGAAGGGCCGAAGCTAGTCACTAACCAACTGCTCCAACACGGCCAAACTAAAAAGAACTATCAAAGAAGTTGCCCTAAGTGGTGGTGTGAACTACCTACCTAACTAAGGACAACACAACTAGGAGCTTCTACTAGGCAAGGACTCCTATAGCCTGTGATCAAGAAGTATTTTCTTTCAGCACATTTCTTCTTTTAGGGTTTTATTGTCCCCATACTTGGGCATGTAAAAAGGAGGGATCTGAGCGTAGTGACCCAAGGAGAATAGGGCATCGGCCTCAGGTCCTGTCACGGTACCCAAGAACCTACCAAGCCGTAGCTGAGCGTAGTGACCCAAGGGAGTATGGCCAGTAGCTCGCTTAAACGTTGTATTGTACGCCCATACTGCCACATACAACTTCCTGTCCTAGTCTCGTTTCTTCTCAAATACTATTTTAGACAAGATACCCACAAGCTACTTATTAGTAATTTCAACTTGCGCGTTTGCTTGCGGATTATAAGGAGTCGTTTGATTGTGCTTGATTTGCCAAGCTTCAGTCAAGCTTTTGATCACTTTATTCAAAAAATGGGTTCCACGGTTCGACACTAATTCTTTTGGTGGACCAAAACGGCAGATAATCTGCTCTAAAAGAAAACTTGCAATCTCTTTCGCATTGTCCTGCCTCATCGCCCGCGCTTCTGACCATTTTGTAAAATAATCAGTGGCTACTATAATGTATCTCTTTTGAGTAGTAGACGACGGGGTGATAGGACCCACAAAATCAATGCCCCACTTCTCAAATGGAAGGATAGCCATGATAGGCATAAGTGGGCATTTCCTATTCTCTCTACTGTCATGTCTTTGATAGGTATCACATTTCTTTACATACTCAAAGGAATCTTGGAAGATGGACAGCCACCAATATCCAACTTGTAAAGCTTTCTGCGCCGTCAACCGTCCCGCAAAGTGCCCTCCACATGCAAAGTCGTGGCACTCTTCCAAGATAAAAGGAACCTCGTCAGGTATCACACATCGGTGATAGATATCATCAACTCCCTGCCGATATAGTGTCCCTGCGATCAAGGAAAACTTCAAAGCCTATTGTTTGATTTTCCTCTTTTCAGCTTTTGATAAACCAGCTCCAGTCTCTCCTATTGATAGATAATGCATGATAGCAGCATACCAATATGGGATAGAAGCTGTATCAATTTTAAACATTTCTTCAATATCACTTCCTTTAGCCAAAGTCTCTTTCGGCTTCTCGAAATCCACAAGACATTCCACAATACCCTGCAACCTCGGTGGCTTACTCTTAATCTCATAATCGAACTCCTGCAAAGTGATTAACCACTTTGCCAAATGATCAAGCAGTTGCAGCTTGTTCATAAGCAATCTAAGCCCTTCCGTCTTCCTATAGAACACTACCTTTTCATAGAGGATGTAGTGCCTGAATTTCTTAGTTCCAAAGACCATCGCAAGACACAATTTCTCCGTGTAGGTATAGTTGATCTTCGAAATGCACAATTTTTGACTAGCAAAAGCTATTGGATGATACCACTTATCCTCCCATATTTGGGCTAAACAGCAGCTTATACTATGCATGGTGGCTGCTGAAAATATGTAGAACACCCTGCCTCTTTTAGGTGCTTTTAAAACGGGCGCTTTTACTAGCTCCTATTTCATATCCTCGAAAGCTACCTTACAAGGGTCGCTCTATTCAAATGAACAGCTAAAGGATAATAAATTTGTTAATGGCAACGTTCTTTCTGCCAAAGCATTGATAAACCTCCGATAGTACCCTATTGATGACAGAAAGCTATGTACCTCTTTTGGAGTGCGTTGTGGACTCATAGCAACTATAACTTTGATCTTTTCAGGGTCAATTGCTATTCCTACTGAACTGACCACATGGCCTAGCAATAACCCATAAGGCACTCCAAAGACACACTTTCGTGGGTTGAGAGCGATACAAAATTGTCTACAACGCTCAAAGCACTTTCTTAAAATAATCAACATCCTTTCCCTTATAGTGGCTACCCCCAGGTCATCAATAAATACTTTCAGCTCGTGTGGGAGAAGTCACCAAAGGTTTTGTCTGCTGTTCGTTGCCATGATCCAGGTGCATTGCACAAACCAAAGGCCATCACATGGTACGCAAAAGTACCAAAGACAGTAATAAAAGTTGTCTTCAACTTGTCCTTTTCTGAAATTGCCATCTAGTTATATCCTGCAAAGCAATCCATGAATGAATATATTTCCCTATCCCCTAATTGATCCAAAATCAGGTCAATAAATGGCAACGGGTAGTAATCCTTAACTGTCTGCTTATTCAGCTCTCTAAAATCTACACATAATCGGATCTGGTTATTTTTCTTCTTCCTGATAACAACTGGTGAACACCACTCTGTGTGTTGAACAGGGAAGATTAACCCGGCTTTCCTTAGCTTCTATAACTCCTCAAACAGCCCATCCCTCAATTTAAAAGGCATATGTCTTACCTTCTGACGCACAGGACGACTGCTTTCTTTTATAGGAATAGTATGAATAGCTAGGCTGGGAGGAATACGTCTCAGCTCATCATAACTCCAAGCCAAGATATCGCGGAATTCTTGGATCAAGGACACATAGTCCTCCCTTTCTGCTAAATGGAGTATAGAACCTAATTTGATTGGCCATGAATCATTCGGCGTGCTCTATCTTGCTGCTCTATCGGCTTATTTCGAGTTATCTAATACATATCCTCTGTAGTGGACCTTTCTTTAGATTCATCATTAGATGATGTCTCACTACCAGATGGATCATGTGCTATCTCTAATTCAGTAGAAGATAAAGGAGCTCTCTTACTTTGAGGAGACTCAGGGTAAGCATCGACTATTACTCGATTAGCACCTCTACCTAAAACCACTCGACTGGCAGGTATATCAACTTGACAGTCTGTTCGTAAGATCCAAGGCCTACCTAGCAAAACTCGATAGCTAGGACGTCCTACAAATCTTATCACCCTAAAGTCCAAGAAGCACTCTACACTTGCGATGGTAACATGGACCCTAGTAACACAACCTTCTGGTTGTCTTAGACTATCATCAACCATTCTAAGAAGGGTGGAGCTATCTTTTTGGATGCCTAGACCCAGCCTCTCCATCAACTCTGAACTCATGATATTGACGGAGGATCCAGTGTCTACAATAGCATGTTCCACCAATATTCCATCCACATAAGCTGGAACCCTAGGGCAGTTCTTTTTAGCATGGTCAAACCAATCTTCCCCTACTCGTGCTATGCCCAACGGTTCTATGATATACCCAATATGTAGGATCTTCGTGAATTCCTTGCGTACTCTTGGAGATAATTTGATCAACTTTAGAAGTTTTACATCTGGTTTAACTTCGCAAAGAGAACTTGCTAAATCAAAGTCATGATAAGTAGCCAAAGCTCTCTTTTCTCGCCAAACCATTCTCTCTTTTGGTCTTTCGACTAGTTTTGGTGCTTCTTTCTTAGCTCTTGCCTTCTTTCTTGGCACTTCCTCATCTTTTTTGGGGTCGCCTTTTCTGTCAACCAGCTGTAGCGGTCCCCCTTCTATGCTAGGATTCTGGACTTGCGTCCCCTTATCCCCTAGTTTAGGGTTCCCTCAACCGGTTTTGCATTATCATTGTCAACCTCTTTAGCCTTTTGGCTTCTTGTCACGGCTCTTAAGTTAGAGGTTTCAGTATCATTGACTCGTACAGCCTCAATAAGGCTAACTCTGTTGCCTTGTGGCAACTCTTCTATAGTTGTTTTTCCCCTATGCAATATTTGTCTTGATGCATCATTCTGTTGCAAGTTATATCCTTGCGCTCTATGATTCACTGGGCCTGGCTACTTACTCCCTTGTTGGAGAGAACTAATCTTACTCCAACAGGTAGCAGCTAAATGGCCTTCCCACAAATGTCACATTTCACATTTGGACAGTTTCTGGGGAAGTGCTGCCCACCACACCACTTACAACTGAATCGTGAGGATCCACCCTCTTTAGGGCATCGATTCCCTATCAGATTTTGTTGCTTCTTCAAGAAATTAATGTCACATGCTATTTGTTGATATTGTTCAAAAATCATGTCGGTATAATGCTTCATCATATCCTTAACTTCGCCAAGGACATTAGATGCACTCGACTCATAGCCTCGATCGTCGACCCGTCGTTCCATTGGCCTAACAATTTGATTTGGCATTGGCTGTGGACCCACAAGAACAGCATTAGAATTCGAAACATGACCTCCAACGTTTGGTGGAGCCAATTGACTTGCCATAGTCATAGTCATACTGTGAGGAGGTGGCAACAAATGTATATTCTGAACCACGCTCCCTCTCCCATTAGGGTTAGTCATAGGCATCCCTTGACTTCCATTCGTCAATGATGGATTGCTTCTAGGTACTAAACCCCCATTAACATTCATTTGAGAGGAGTAGGCCATTTGTAATCGTGCTTCTAATCCTTCTGCCCGCGTAATAGCAGTGTCTATATCTACCAAGGCCACACTACTCAATTGTACTTGGATATTAAAGTCCAACCCATGCAAAAAGTATTGCAATTGGGCAGCCGGCGGAATGGGAATGTAAGTTTGCAACTTACGAAATACTTCCTTCAGCTTCTTGGCATACGCTTTCACATTCTCATGAGGGTCTTGGCGTGTTACATTCAAGACCCGCAACCAATATTGGCCACCTCTTTCAGGGGCATACTCTCCTCGGAAAGCTGAATACAATTGATCAATTGTGGTTATGGTTCCAGACTCTATGCTGTGATACCATACCGTAGCCCTTCCTTTTAACGTCATATTGAAGAACATCATGAGATGTCCCTCATCTTGGATGCGATAATTGAACATCAATCTCTGGAACTCACAAATGTGAAATTCTGCATCCTCTTCCGCTAACCCATTAAAAATGGGTAAGGGAACTCCTAAGGCTGGTAAATATGGTGTCCCTACAAGAATTTCAATAGGCTGTGCCATGGTGACAATCAGATTAGCAATGGGAGTTTGAACTGTCGGAATCACACCCCCACTTAAAGTGGGTAGACTTGATGGAGAAGAGGAAGAACTTACACTTCCTCCTGCACCTAATGGACTATGTGGAGCAGTTGGGTGACTAAGACCACTGCCTCTTATATGTACCAGGCTACTCCTTTGAGGAGAATAATGACTTACGATCTCTAACTGCCGCCTAGCCCTCTCAGCACGTTCTGCTTTTTGGATTTCGGCTTGACGGTCCTTATCAGAGGACATAAACCAACTTCCTTTTGGTCCCTAGAAACCCTAGATTCAAAAACCACCACTTATAGGCGGCTCCCGGCAGACGCACCATTGATGGGACCTAAAATGGGCCGGCACTAGCTATAGTACTAGCCAGACCTCATGCTCATGACACACAAACACCGTCACGGCCTCGTGGACCAGGAGCATCAATCTAATGCTAATGGACAAACCGCCCTAAAACTTAATTCATGCGTTTATAGTTTATAGTCCAACATTTACCTTAAACTCCTCAAAGGGAGAACCCTTACACATTGGCAATGCCACGATCACACACATATAGGAGGCACTCCACCGACTAATAGTCAGAGCCCCACTGCAGCTCTCCTACATCGCAAAGATTGGCCCTTTGATGCGCTGCTAAACATATAACACAAACGAGCACAAACTCCTCTCAAGGTACCAATATTTTACGTTCTAGGATGTACCATTCCTCACTACACTTTTCCCTTAGGACCCAACGACTAACCTATAGCTTAGGACATCCTCTCACGCTCACAGTTGGTCACAACCTAAGGAAGACAAGTGCCATGAATCTAGGAGGTTTTTCTGATACCTATTAATTATTATGCTTAAAGCAAATCATGTATGGCTATGTGCTCAAACAAAAGAAAGATTAGCATCGTGCATAGTGCATAAAGCATTCTTTCCATGAATTTCACTAGCACGTAGTGCATTGAATGGAGGCATCGAGCCATATGCTCATGCTACCATCCTCTTTATTTAAACCGTCTCCTATATGTCAAGTGCAATGCATAAATCAAATCTTTCTTTTTCTTTTAGTATTTCAACCCCTGTTCATCTAACTCTTAGTCTTTTGCATCATTGATCGATTAGATAGGGTTTCTATGCATTTTTCCATTTTAAAAGAACAATAAATATGCACAAAACATAGAAACGGGGACAAACCGAGGCCAACCTCGTGCTTTGCCATCATTATAAATTGCACAAACATAGGTATAATTTTCCCAATCAATGTCCTCTAGTGGCCGCGTCTACCTAGCATCCTCCTAAGACCATGTGCTGCCCATAAGTTGCTCATTGAAAATAGCATCACAACATATGATTACCTTATTGGAAGACGGATCATAGAACTTGTATCCCTTAGAAAAAATTGAATGTCCAATGAAAGTAACTGTCAAACCAAGAGGATCAAGTTTTCTGTGAGTCTCTTTGGGTACATGAATATAAGCAATACATCCAAAAGTTTGAAAATATGAAATAGAAGGAGTTAAGATCGCCATTTTCAATATCTTTATTTAAATATACGTTTAAAAAATTACCATTTCAAGGAGCAACAACTATGGTTTGGCCGTCTTTCTCAATGAGATACTTGGTATGGCCAAAACAAACAAAGAGACCAAGATCCACAAGTCTTGCAACTGAAAGAAGATTCCTTTGTAGATCTAGGACATGTAAAACTCCACGTAGAATTCTTGTTGAAGAAAGAGTAGTGAGATATAAATCACCTATACCTTTGACTTGATAGGTTGTGTCATCATCAACAAGATAAACCAATTTCTTGATGGAAATAGAATGATAATTATGTAACCATTGGGATTGATATGTCATGCTTTTTGTAGCACCAAAATCAATAATAAAAAGAGATTCATTAGGAATATGAAGTATCCTTTCCAAATAGATTGAAGAACTCACACAATTTTCTTCTTCAGTAGTGTTATCATGTGTAATAGTGTATTCTCTATTATGATCTGAATCAAAACGCCTCTCAGAACATAGATGGGTTGGATGATCACTCTTTTTGCAATAGTCACAAGGAGAATAGTATTTGGATAAAAATGGTTGTTTATTGTAATACCATACGTTCTTCATCATATTGTTTTGCCTAGCAATCATTTGTAGTGTGACCATTTCTATTGCAATAAGAACAATGTGTGCTAGGAAACTTGAGACAAGAGAAGTTACCACGATGATGACTCCTATGTGTGTAGCATGGAAAGGAATGCCTTGGAGAAAGTAAAGCTTAGTCAATTTGTTCTGACTATGGCTAACTCCACTTCACTCACAAGTACACCAGAGAAAAAACTCCTATGGCACTCTAGACTTGGTCATGCCTCTCAAAATGTTCTCCAAAAACCTATTCACAATATAACTGTCCGTGGGATTCCACCTTCCCTCTCTCAACTTTCATTTTGTCAAGCTTGTGCTCTCAGTAAAGCTACAAATCTTGCTTATCCCAAATCTTACTCCATTACAACTCAACCTCTTCAATTAGTACACTCCAACATTTGTGGTCCTATCAATCTTGTATCTCTCACTAGAGCAAAATACTTTATGGTGCTTATTGATGATTATTCAAGATACATTGTTGTATATTTTCTCACAAGGAAGTTCCAAGTCTTCTCCAAGTTCTAAGAATATAAGGAAGCCATTGAAAATAAGCACGAGTTACGACTCAAAGCTCTTCATACAAACAATGGAGGAGAATATACTTCAAATAAGTTTGAAGATTATTGAAAAGTCTTTGGCATTCAACATGAGCTTACCATACCACATCATCCATAACAAAATGGAGTTGCTAAACACAAGAATCGTACTCTACTAAACGCTGCAAGAGCTATGCTATCACTAGCTGGTCTGGGAAAAGAATACTAGGAGGAAGCAATTGCTACAGCAACATATCTTCAAAACAGGTTGTACTCAAACTCCTCTCTATACAATAACACTTCTTACCGATTCTAGTTTGGTCACCCTCCTAACCTATCACATCTAAAAGTCTTTGGATACACTGCCTTTCTTATCAACAAGGATCACAAATCCAAACTCTCTCCCAGAGCCACACAATTAATTTTTACGGGATATGGTGAGCCCCATGGTCACAGAGCCTATCGATTTTATGATCCACACAACAAGGTCTTTATTTATTGTAGAAGCACCATATTTCATGAAATTAGTCTCCTTCCCGCAAGCTCTAACACCACACACTCTCAATCTCTCTCACTTTACCCCATTGTTTCTTATGATAACACATTTCCAACATTTGACATGGCTCAATCATGGCCCACCGTATCTTCTATAAGATCATCTCTTCCTATTTCTCTCCATCCATGCTCTTCACCATTATCATTTCCCTTATCTCATTTAGACTGGTCCAAATCATTTGTCACATATGGACAAGCCCCAAATTTTAAAAAATCTAACCTTAATAACTTAGATTACAACTCATCAGCAAAAAATACAATTGAATGTAGACCGGTGTGCCTAATGCTTGCTGCAACTAGGTCACTTGGTCATCAACAGCCACACCAAAAAAGGGCTACGTTTAGTAGAGCCACCCTACTAATTATCCATCTCAGCTCACTCAGAATGATACTCTCTCTCTTACTAAGAATCCTAGCTCACTCTCCACATCTCAAGCTCTACTTAAACAAGCTCATGCTCTTCCACTCCCACAAGTCCAATATCCTCAAGAAAATTTTGATCTTCTCAACCACTCTCAGAAATTAGCTAGATCATCTTCCACTGAAGGACACAAACTTTGAAGGTCTGCTCATATAGCAGCAATGTTTTCCACTTCAAGCAATTCTTCCCCTATTGCTCTCATTGTTACCACTCTTCGGCCTCCATCTCCAACTTCCCCATCAATGCCCATTACTTTATTTAGCTCTTCCAACTCCGACATTGATGAGGTACAGAAACAACCAACTCCTTGCTTCAAAAGCTTACATGACCTTCATCTTCAAGCAAATATTGCCCTTGGAGCCCTTGGACAAGCTCAAGATTCACCTCCAATCACTATTCTCAAGCCACCAATCTACCCTTTTATCACTCAAGCACTTCAAAGTCATGAAGCCTCTCAATAGCAAGCTACAATGTTCAATGAATAAAAGGCTCTTCACAACAACAACACCTGGACATTGGTTCCCCTTCCTCCTGGAGAATCTACAATCAGCTACAAATGGGTACTTTGCAAAAAGCTCAAACCAAATGGCTCTATTGACAAGTATAAAGCTTGACTTGTAGCTTATGGTTTCGAGGAAATTTAAGACCTCCATTATGGAAGTACATTTTCTTCCATACTATCTTTAACCTCTTATGGGTATTACTCTCCATAGCTACTCATTTAAAATGAATTATTTAGCATATTGACGTCAAAACTATCTTCTTACATGGTCACCTAGAAGAGAAAATCTATGTCTCAACCACCAAACTTTATTGATCCAAAATTTCCTACACATGCTTGTTTATTGCATAAAGCTCTTTATGGCCTAAAATAAGCACCAAAGTAATGGTACACTTGTATTAATTCTCACTTAATAAACCATGTCTTTCCACGGCTAGAAATAGATCATAACATTTATACTCTTCTTCACGGCAACACCATCATTATCCTAGGCCTCTATGTTGATGACATTCCCATTCCTACCAACTCTCCTCATGCCATGTCCAAAGCTAAATGTATCATCTCTTCATAGTTTGCTATCACAGACTATGGTCCTATGCATTATTGCATTGGCATTGAAATTGAACAGCCAGCCACATCCATCAAAATTCATCAACATACCTATATTATGTCTATCCTCTCTCGTTACTTCATGCTAAACTGTAATCCCATGGTCACTCCACTTGCCCAAAATTTCCAATTGAATCCATCCTCATCCCATTCTCTTTCAACTAAGAAAGCTCATGAAATGGAGACTATCCCTTATATGGAAGAACTTGGATATCTTAGATATCTAATTACTTGTACCCATCCAGATTTATCTTATGCAGGACACATTCTTCCCAAAGTAATGCATTAGTCCACTTATGAACATTGGAAACAACTTAAACGGGTTTTTTATGATATCTCAAGGCAACATAAAATGTGGGGATATTTTTTACAAAACATAGCAATGATTTTCTTTTAAGAGCATATTTTGATGCAGATTGGGCTGGTGACATTGCTACATGAGATATCTCAGTGGTTTTATCATTACTCTAGACGGAGGTCCCATCTCTTTGAGTACTAAACAGCAAAACTCCATAGCACTTTCTACTATGGATTCTACTACGGAAGTCGAGTATGTGGCATGTAGCATGGCTACCCAGGAAATAATTTACCTAAAGAAACTATTGGAAGATATCATCTTTGGATATCAGCCTTAGAAAATTCTCATCTTTACTAACAAAAAAGCATCAATCTATGTCCTTTGAGGCCTAAAATTAAGTCTTAAACTCTGCCATATTGATATGAGATATCATTTTGTACGTAAATTAGTTGAAAATTCCCATGCCATCCTTCAATATCTACCATCACGTGATAATGCTGCTAATTTCCTCACCAAATAAGTTCCCCTCTTGAAGCATGAAATTGTCATGCAAATCCTTTGCATGATTTGATGGGGAGGGGGGAATATTATAACTGAATTGACAAATTGAATGTAATCTTTTATTTCTCTATAGATCTCCTATGGAATCCTTGAGGGGGGGTGTAAGGATAAAGTTTTGGATAAGGATAAAAGTTTTGGATAAGATAAAGATAAGCTAGTATGTGGACAAAAGGATCCCATATATATCCACTTTGTAAATATCTCAGATATTTGGAGATGAAGCTTACCTACCTCATTTAATGTACCATGCATATATACAACTACTAGCAATGAAATGTTTAACCGCAGTTCACTCCATTTCTATATTGCCTCTATCTCTCTCTTATTGTGCACAATATCCTCTTATCTCCAAGCTCCTAGTTTTCACTACAGTGGCTATCCCTAGGCACTTTGTTGAGTTTTTCCACTACGAACTTATTTCAAATTGGGTGCTAGAATTTGGATCTCTACAAGTACGACCAGTTTACCTAAGGAGGATGATGAGCTAGAGGGGCTCTAGGGAGACTATCATGATGCTTAGGAAGGAAATAGTGCTTTGCAAGCTTAGAGTGGCTCAAAAGATTCCCATACTAGTTAGGAGATAGGTTTAGTGGATGCATGATTTTGGGGTGGTTTTTGGGCCATTGTTTGGGTAGTTGTGTGCTTCATTTATTGGTTAGGATAGGATATTGATGGCTAGGAGTAATGTATTCCTTATTGAGTGCAATAGAGAATGTTTTGAGAAGAGACTTATTCAATTGTCTTTGTGTTAGTGAGTTAATGTATGTGAATCAACCCATGTCTTACATGTGCTTAATGAGTTAATTAAGGAAGATGATTTTAAATGTATCAATTAGTTGTGGTAGGTAATTAGATAGCTAAAAATTTCCTAAGGTGTATGCATGGGAAGTGGAAGGATGGTTTTCCTTTATGGGGATGTCCTAGTTGGCTTCTCAATAGCATTAAAACTAGAGTTGAAATTGAGGAACTACCAAACATCACTCCATGGTTCTCCAAGCATGTACATCTCCAATAACTTCACATGCCCTTCATTCTACATAACTCAAGCTTAAATATAGAGTGTTTATTTAGGTTCGGTATGGAAGTAGTAAATAAGATGCGGACTTATAAAGAGAATCTATTGTTGTACTCTAACTCGTCATCCAAATCCTTATTACCAATGCCTACTTCTTTCATTCATTTTTTCTCAAAGAAGATAGGTTGATGCCAAATAATGTAGTACATGTAAGCATATATTTCATCCGTGAATAACTTTTGGATCTACCTCTTAGAATCACTCAAAATCTTGACACATTCTTTCCTCATATTGGTAAATCATTGGAAAACTTAAAATAAAGGTATAAGGCACACCTTATAAATTTTTCGAAATATTTTGATTTTACATTTCTTGCATTTCAAACACATCCTTGAAATGGTTGATTGAATTTATCAAAGGGAAACAAAGTATCAAAGTCCTAAACCATTCCAACCTTTGGTTTTTCTCAAAAGACACAACATATCTACATAATATTAGTAATTATGATCATCCAAACTAGCTACTAAAAAACTTACAAACACAAGTCATTAAGATAATTACAAATACCTATAATTAAGATCATGACTAGATTTACAAGTGCTCAGGATTATCATATTTACAAGTAGTATCCATTAAGATAATTGCTGCTCTTGAATGATCAAATTGTTGTTTTTCTAAGAGAGAAATAGATTTTTTTCTCTAGGTGTAATATTCCCATTCGAAAAATATTACCCAACTTGCCTTCCCGCACACCGCGTGAGTCCCATGCAAAGGTTATCTTCCATATTGGAATTGCCGGTAGTGTAATCTGTAAACCACACTCGAGAAATCGAGACCTCTACATTGGCAAAGCGAGCCAGGGGGGGTTCAAACCCACAAACTGCGAGTAAACACCCTCTTGGGAGGGGGTTAAGCGGATAATGTGCAATTTATTGCAAACTATTTTGCTAATTTTCCCCCAGCCAATGCGTGGCTGAGGGAAGGGGATGGGCTAGGTGGGAGAGGTGGATACATGAGGGAGTCATGGGCTGCATGCACAACCCACATGGGGAGGTCCCCTCTCCCCCCTTGGCCTATAAAAACCCCCTTAGTGGGGGGGGGGGGGTAAGGAGGATGAAGCAGAGAGGCCATGCTGAAGTCGTGGAGAGAGAAGGGAAGCTATTGTGACGCTGACCAGCCGTGGAGGTCGCCGCCGTGAAGCCAAACGCCGCCTCCTACAGCGCTGACAGCCGCCGCCATCCCTCACGCCATCATACCTCTTCTACGTCATTTTCTTATTGCCCCCTCCCTCCTCCATGTGGACCAGAAGCTTCTTTAAGAAGCTTCTAAGGGGGGGGGTTCTATAAGCCCCTTTCACACAAATCCCATAAGTCCATTCCTAGCCCCATGATTTTTAAGAGAAGAAGAAGAAGCTCATAAAGCCTCCCCTTCCCGCAAGACCCATTTGTAAGAGCCTTTCCGCAACTAGCTTCAAATCCCACAAGCCATCCGTAAACCCATTCCTAGCCACTGCGGATTTTCCTAAAGAAGATATTAAAGCCTCCTTTCTCGCAAGCACCATTCGTAAGAGCCTTTCCACAAAACCCCTCGCAAAGCTCTGAATTCTATACATCCAAATCCCATAAGCCCAAGTCTCACAAGCCCAGCCTTTTAAAGATCCGAAGTCCTGCAAAGGTATCTCCTGCGTACGAGGGAGAAAGGCAAAGATCTTGAGGCTGCATACCAAGGCGAGAAAATTCACCGATCGCATAAGAATAAAGGCAACCCGAAAGCCCGTAATTACGCCCACGATGGCCCCCAAGAAGTTGCAAGTCGCGCATGCAAGAGGTTCATCTCCTAGTATTCACGTGGATATTTCCCCGAGCCCACAAGTCCAAGTTTTTTTCCATTTTGATTTCATGTGGAAGTATTGCATTATGCACGATAATTTCATGGACTAGGATGCGTCTATGCATGCCAAATCCACCTAGCTAAAATGCAATTGGAAATAAAATTGGCTATTTGAAATTTACTAGAATTAGCTCATGATATGAAATTGGTCATTGGTATTTTCAATGGAATGAACGAAAAAAACCATAAGTTGTCTATGCATTTTAGGACCTTATCAGTAAGTTGCTATTTGTGCATTTCAAAGTGACGAGCCTAGAACAACTATTGCCTATCATTATAAGGTTGAATTTATTGAAGTGCACCTTTGACTAACATGGAAAGATTAATTGCATGTCACATTTTTTGACAAATGTTCTTTGTAATGATTCATTAGGCAAAGTCGTTATCAACTGTAGGAAATACCAAAGCATGGAAATGATTCTATGGGCTTGCATGAAATAGGCTAACTCTAGCTTCAATTGGCATGAATTTCATTTAACTACGTTGTAGTTAGGAAAGGAGTGCATGTTGCACATTCGTCGTACGCAAGAATTTCATTCATCAAAAGTTGTATTTAGGGAAAGGCTGCATGGTTCATTTAAGTATAAAATCTTAAAAGCTTAAAAAAACAATTGTGAGCATGATCATTGAATGTAAGACCTAGTAGGTTCAGTGGAAGTTATGCTGCAATGTAACATGCGTTTTGGTCTTAACAAGAAAAGTTAGGGTTATTGCAAATCTAGTCGTACGTAGAAGCAATGAATCACGTGCTTACGTGAATTGTGACATGATGCAACTAGTTTTCCCCTTTTAGATCAAGTTAACATCTCTAGGAATAGTTCGTCCTTGTCACAAGACAAGTAAATTGGATTATCTAAATCACCTAAACCACAAGGGATTCGCATAGGATGGTTCAATCGATATGATAAATACCCCAAGTGCTAACTAGGATATATCACGTTAAGGACTTGACCTAGTTTCGTACTTGTTGCCAAGTTGAAGCCCTCATACCCAAAGGTCCTACCCACATTCACGGAAGGTAGGGACAATTGGACACTCATGCATGAAACGATCTAGGGTTTTTACCCTAAGGATCATTCGTTCAAATGTTAAAACTCAGTTTGAGTTTGGAATCCCTAGGACCGAACGTTGTTGGCCTAGTACAATTAGGATTGTGATTGGGTAAGAAGAAGACACCCTAAACCCTATTTCTTGTATAATCATAATTCCCTGACCAAAAAACGCAGTTCAATGGGTGAAACGATCCCTTGGAATAGATGCGACACTTGTGCCATAAGTTGCAACGTCGCATGATCTTGTGGTTTGATCACAAGAGAGTTTCCATTCCTTGAAATGAGGTTGGCAAGTTCTTGCGCAAGTTTAACTTGCAAGAGGATGAGTAGTCAACGTGTTATAACACCTTTCTTGGGAAAAATTGCCAAGTTAAGGGAAATTAGGTATGTGCTTGGAAGCAAAGGATCACTTGACAATTTAGAGCGACATGGTCGCCAGGATTTATTGTTAATGTATGAAACCTAAGGTATGGGTTAAGTTGGGTTAACAGGGTATGGCCCTAATCCAAGGACAAAAGGGTTAACAAACAAATGACCACTGGAATTGATTGTGCTTGTAACAGTTTAGGAGCACTGTTTGCATTGTTTGCTCAAGGAACTAAAGGATGGAAAGATATTTAATATTTCAGGTTGAAGGCCTGAAGGGAGAGGCAGCCTCAATTACCCCCGACTGTCTGCCTGACCCTAACCAAGGGGGTTGTTAGTTGCACCAAGAATGTGGACCGAACCCACCGCATGAGGTCTCTCCGTTAAGTACTACTTGGAGCAGGAGGATGCTTGGGTGCCAGGGAGGGCTCTGGTCGTAAATCCCTTGCCTTCCGGGCCCTACACAAGAGGCCAACGTGACTCGAGATTGGATCTCGAGACCCACATACTAGTCTACGGGTGGAATCTTGGATTAGTAATCCCTGTGGATTGCTGGATAGCCTTCAGGAGAATTATGGATAGCCTTCGGGCGGATTATGGATTGCCTCCGGGCGGATTATGGATTAGCCTGCAGGCTGGACTTTATGGATATATTCCAAAGATAAATAAGATAACCTGTTGTAAATGAACTTGTTTGACACAGTTTTTCTATGTCAAGTGCTAAGATTACGTGAAGGAACTAGTGTCTAATAGACTAATTAAGGAAGTTGCTTAATGCATGTCCAACTAAATGTGGTAGGTAATTAGACAACTAAAGCAACCTTGAAGAAAGTGCAGCGGATGTGGCCATGGGTCCGTCCTACGGATGGGTGGTCCCGGTTGGCTGGGAACTTTTCTCAATCGTAATTGAACAGCAAGGGCACTGACCTAGATTTTAGGTTACTAAAATCTCGATTTATGTTGTTTTAGGGAAACGGAATGGGACTATGCTTTATGGGCAGAGATGTTGAGCCTTGCATCCCTCTCGTTTCCCATTCTCCTTGAACCAAGTGCAGCATGAATCCGCTTCGTCCCTGACATTTCTATGTAAAGTAGTTCGCTTGGGGTTTGACGCTAGCTGTTGTTTAGGAAAATGACCATTAGAGGCAACCCTGATTCAGGTCGGTCCTAAGTGGGAACGGCCGGAATACTTCTGCTACGTGGCAGACACGGGAAGTCCTAGATCGCAAACCCTGTAACATTCCATGGGAGTGCCGGACGGAGCTTTCTAGGCACTCTTCCCGATGGACTGCTAAGACGTGTCTTGAAAGGAAACAAGTGGACACGTTATACTAGGAATAAAGAACCTATATTTTCTTGAGTCCGTAGATGTTCTTTTGCATAACCTCTGAAACTAATAATGAAAATAATGCCCAATTATTTTCTCATCATATCTTCAATCTTTTCCTTCAAGCATTGTAGTGCAACTTTTGAAGTAAGACCCTACATTTGGAAATAAGCATAATTCAGTAAGAAATATTTGGATATTTGGATATTTGGAGGACAAGTGAAGAAACATTCTCAAAATATTCATACGAACTATATATAGCTTATGTATCAATAGTGAAAAGAACAATACAAATTTCCATTGGATGCAGTCCCAGCTAAATTAATCATTAAATTAGGAAAGTTTGCATTTGACCAACTTTTGTACAAATTAACTGTTTTTTCTTTGAAGCTTTAATTTTAGTAATGCTAAGAGAGTATATGCCTTAGAAGAGCTAGTCATAAGCATATGTTTCATCTCCTAATACCTCTTGGTATTCCTTAACATATTGATGTACCTTAGTAAATCCTTGAAAAACTTTAAATCAGGGCACACCTTATAAATCAATATAATATGTTAATGTATATCATAAACTTGGATACTATGAAACATACTTGAAAATTTCTTGAAATTATGTTGAGCTTTCAAATCTTAAATTTGGCTTTTCTCAAAAGTAACCAATTTATAATTACAAGCCACTAAGATCAGCCCTGCTCATAAATTATCAACCTATTATTTCTCCAAGTGAAAGTGTAAGGTGTTGCTCTAAATTCAACTTTTGGACTAATGGAAGCAAAGCTTCCACCCCTTGACACCTCATAAGCTTCTCATAATGCATGTTTCATGCATTAATTTGCTAAAGTCTCCTTGAAACTTCAAAAGAAAACATTTGGTAGTTGTGGATTGACATCAAAGTGCCTCTATGAGTCACACTCTAGGTGTTAGTTTCATTAGCTATGCACCCAAGCTAGCAATCTCAAGCTTAATAGAATGGCACCTATTGGCCTATAAACATGGTTCCAAGGCTCCCAAGGGGCCTTGGAAGCATGGCTTGAATATTTCACATAAAGAGTAATGGAAAAATTACTAATCTTTATTGATTTGTATTCAAATAAACTATAGAGAAGGCTTTCTTTTGGTAAAGTAATGAACTAAGTCTACAAGAACCATTAAGAATACAACTACTAAAGAAGGTTCAAGCTGCTGAGTTTCAGTTGGAGGTAGAAGACAATGATCAAGTAGAGTTTATGGTATATGAGGCAAATTGGGAAACACCCAAAAAGACTGAGAGTTGATTTTTAGTCACATTGGGAAATCGAGCCGCCATCATCCTCCGATATAATTTTCACCGCCTCCATGCAGCCGCTACTGCATGCGTCCATGGTCTTTCAATACACGGTCGAGGAGGAGGAGGAGGTGGAGGTGGAGGAGGAGGAGGAGTGTAGAACTAGAAACCAAAAGAAGACTTGCGTTGTAACGACAAATATCGAGCGTGGCTCTTGTTTGAGAGAGAGAGAAAGAGGCCCGACTTCATGAGTCATGACTTGGACCTTACGGTATATCCTCCGACTCCTACAGTTATCCACACCCTGTCACGCCATTAATGTATGACAATCTCATCCTAACCACGTAGAGACAGGCCTGAAATTTGAATGGTTGGCAAAATTTTTATTTGATAGGCCTAACTCGCCTTCTACTTTTAAAGGGATTGGAATTTGAATGGTTGGGAGAACATATAACTAGCTCCAACTTGCTATCAATTCATTTGCTATATAGTGTATTGGTAACCCTTCCATGGCATTGTAAAACCTCCTTTGAAGGGTGTCACAATCTTGAATTTTAAGGCCTACTTAGAAATCTATTGAGTCTTGGTTGTCATTTTCACTCTTATTAAGATCTCCATCTCATGTTTCCATGTAGATGCCTCTCTTTCATAGGTATATGCATGCACAAGCAACATGCCCCCAACTTAAGAAGAGATCATACGGCCACCTACCACATGTATGCACAATATTATTAGGCTCCCTCAAACTAAATATATGCTTTCATAAGGTTAGAGGCATACCCTCATAGGTTTGAACCTAATGGCTATGAGCAATGGTATGTGAGTTTCATATTAGCCTCTCACAAAAAGGGACCATTGTCATCTACCATGAGGCAATCTAATTGCATTAGAAACCTTTCCTGTCTTGGTTGTCATTTTCACCCTCATAAAGACCTCCATCTCATGCTTCCATGTGAAGGCCTCTCTTTCATAGCTATACAAGCTTCCCACAAAAAGGGATTGTCTTCATCTACCATAACGCAATCTAATTGTGTGTGTGTGTGTGTGTGTGTGTGTAGATGTGAACACATGTCTTAACCGAGATTCATAGTCCTTTATGGAATGATGTTAAAATGTGGTCCTAAACATAGAAGGATTTGATTCATTGACTTGTCATCAAACAAGCCTGGGAAGCTCAATATGTGGACCTAGATGTGGATAGATTTCTACCATCGTGAAGCTTTCCACACAAGTCCCCTTTTTAAAAATCATTCTCAAGTTATCACAAAGCATACTAGGATGAATCTATGATTTGAAGGGTTGATTCAAAAGCTACATTTTGGTACTCCAACCACTTATATGCTTTAGAAGCATACTCTCCCCAGAATGGTTCTTTTCAATCATACAACAAAGTATTGTTGCCATTATGTGCTTTTACATTGCGAGCTATGAAATTTTTTTATGGAAGAAGACATTGTATTCTAAGAATCGAAGCCTTCACAAAAGCCAACTTATCCAAGACCTATACATAAAATGTCTTCTTCCTTTTAGTTAGGGCCATTCTTACAAAATCTTTTATCCACAATCTCACACGTATATATTGAAATTTTATAATAGGTAGCCCAAAGGAGCCCAAAGCAACATTCAAATATCAAGAGATTCCAATAAATATCATAATTATATGCTAGATTTTAAATACTACTTGCCAATTCTTTCTCAAGTTTAGATTTTTTTGTTGGCTCATGCTAAAATTCGTAATAACTTTGAGTTTTGATCTTTAAATTCCTGGTTTAGAAGCCTTTTAACTATATTTATCATCATGAATGAAACACATACTTTTTCTATTCCGCCTTTGAATATCCCCATTAAATGATACCCTTTTATGTGTAAGAAAGGTATAAAAATTGGATTTTAAAAATCACTTCTGTTAAATCCACGAGATAGACTTAGATATTCATGAGAAACTCTCTAGAGGATCGTTTTTTGACCCCCATAGTAAACCGCTCATACTCTCCATGGTTTTTCCCAAATGGTACTTGATATGCTTGCATGCATCTAGCGAAATTGATGATAATGCCCCAAAAAGCCCTTAAAGGACCTCTCAACAACCTCTAATAACAATAAAAAAAGGACAATGAAGAGCCTAACATGATCCCCATCAACCTTCTTAGTCACCACCCTATCCTCACATCAATCAATTATGTGACCTTTAAGTATCATTGGATTTATAGAACATTTGGCCTTATCATAGTTAATATGGTTGACATAGCCATGTTTCCCTAGAGTCCTATGGGCCTAGTACTGGGCCTAGTACCAACCCTAGCAAACCCACCACCCACTATCCATGACCCATCAAATTTAGTAAGTAACCTATAGTCGGCTTCTAATGGGGTTGTAATATAACCTCTACTCAGTTTACTATTTTGGCAATATAAACTTTAGTCTTTTGGCATATAATTTTATACTTTCATTGAGAGAGTGTGTGAGCGAGCAAGCACTACAAGGAAGCAAACCTGTTGACGGGATCATTGACAGGCAAATTGATGTGTTTTTTGAACTTAAATACATAATTTCAATATGGTTTAGCTTATCACCCATGCCATAAAGGGAAAGTGCATTGCATTAATTGAAGGAATAAAATGATAAGGAAAAGATGGCTAAAAGAAAGCAAAGTAGAGCACCCCATCTGCAACAAAACGATTTCTATATATCCTTTCAGTGGACTAAATCTGAAACTAATTTTGGTAGCACAGCAATTTGCGCTTCCTCACCCCTGCCACGTTGAAACACATAATCACCTCATCATCAATCTTTGTGCTTGCTCCTTGGCCTCTTAATCTCTGCACTTGCTCTTGGGCTCTTAACCTCTATGCCTTCCCTCGGCCTTTGGGCAAACCATAAAGCCCTATGTGCAGCACAGCAAATCCGTTCTCATCTCAGTGCCACATTGAGCATATGTTGTCACCACTTTGAACACATCCTATGGTTGGCACAGACGAAGTAATTACATTACGAATTGCACCCGTCTCGGCTTACTTCCTATATAAGGTTGTCTTCCTAGTAGCTTTCCCTTCAAATTTCTGGTAGGTCTCTAATGCTTATCAAGAAATCCGTAGGTGCGAGTCCAATCAATGATAGGGGTGCACTCATGTCTAAGTGAAGGAACACAATCTATATTGAAGCATTGAGTCTCCTTCAATTGGTTCAAGCCTCTTCCAATTGGCTCAAGAATCTAAGCACCTCCCAATTAATTGTGCACCGGGCCAACAACGCCTCTGGGTGACCTTTGACAATAGTGCTAACCAAGAGATCACCACGATGACCCTCTCCCTCATTGTTCAACGATCAACGATCATGGAGTCGCAATTGATAAGCCCTTCGTGGGTTTTCTCTTAGCCATAACTAGCATGGTCACCTTAACGACTGATTGAGTCAAGACTATAGGTTGCAAGGAGCTTCGCAACCACTAGGATGAGCCATGGGGGGCAAAACCACCTGAATCCTCCCTTAGTCCTCCCGTTAATCCTTGTTGTCCATCCTTATTCCATTCACCCATCATACCTTTCCCTCTATACCACCATCTCTCTATCCTTCCACCTTTCATTTCTCTCTCATCTCTTTATCACCCTTTTCCTCACCCCTCCTCGTACCGCCATCATTCCTTCTTCCACCAACAATCTCTCCACCACCTTTCCATCAAGCTACCATAGCCACTGTAGAGGAGTGTGCCATCATGTTGTGGAAGGAGAACTTGCTACAACAACCAAGCCAAAAGGAGTGGAGCTATCAACAAGAGGGGGGAAGAGCAACCAAACAAGAGGAAGAGCTACCAAGATTAAGAGCTAAGTAGGAGATGCCACTACAAGTGCCACTATCATAACAATAGCAAGGTATAATTTATGGATAATAGTTTCTAGCATTTAAAATTATGTGCTCGTCATCATTAAAATTTTTGGGAGAATGTTGCATTGAAGGAAGAGGGTGGTGGGCAAGAGAGTTGAGCATTGAAAAAGGGGGTTACGACTAGAGGTAGTTGTTGTTAGATTTGGCTACTTGCAAGTTGTCCTTTCTATAACAACATTGCTATTAAAATATTGGAAGAATCTTTTTGTAATTGAAAAGTGCAAGTCAACAATCTAAACTTGTCAAACCACAACAATCAACATAAATGTGTGGATGGGAACCTCGGGTAAGTTACTCATGAATATATTTATGCATCAGATGGGTTCAAAATAAGGTATTTTTAAAATACAAATATTATACATTTTTTACATAAAGAAGGGCATAATATAAAGGGGTTATTTTTAGATTTAATAGAAAAGGGTTATGTTTTATTTAGGAAAAATTCACAAATAAGGATATTTATAAATAGTTCTTGAACACACATGATGCAGATGATATACATATAGTAACTTCCTCGAGATGGGAACTTTTCAACAACTTGTTGATGTGAAGTTGTTGACGTGAACTTGTCAACAAAGACCAATCACTATAACTTGTGAATGTAAACTTGTCAATGAGAACTTGTCAACATGAAACTATTAAAGTGAACATGTCAAGCACATGGTTACATATCTTAATACATCCCTTTTTAGTCGTGGCCAATGATAGCTCTTACGAATGATATTGAGTGTCTTGGCACACCTAAAATGTTTAGTAATGAGGTTGTCTTGGCCTTCCCATAATCCTTTGACCTCCACTTCTAGTCCGTTAGGAACACAAAGGTGGCCATGATAGTATAAATAATCATTGTTGGTAAGATCATACTTTATCTTGGCTTGTTATTTGTCATAGCTTCCTCCTTGAAGTACATTGGTCACAAGTCCTCATATTCCTTATCTTGAGAAATGGCTTTGTGTACAAGATCAAGGACAAGTTTATCGAGTATGGACATGGTTTTTAAGCTTCCAATCTCGACAATATTGTTAAGAAATCATTTTTAGCTTAAAGAATTTGCTAGACCATTATCCTTTCCTAGATAATATTTGTATTCAAACCCAAAATCTTGAAAAGCCTCAATCCACCTTTGCCTCATGTTTAGGTCAGCTTGGGTGAAGATCCTCTTAAGATTCGTATGATTTATCACTAGAGTGAATTTTCTTCACAATAGATAGTGCCTTCACAATTTTAAGATATGGATCATTACAAGTATTTCAAGGTAAAGAATAGCCTAGTTGGACTCATAGGGTTTCAATTTCCTTTAATTATATTAGGCCACTGGTGTTCCTTTTTATACTAGTAACCCACCGATTACAAGTCCACTTGCATCAGTTACATTGCCTCAAATGGTTGACTAGAGTTGGAAAGTTCGAGTACAGGGTAGTGGTTATAGCTTCTTTAATCTTATCAAAGCTTTCATAATGCTTAGTGATCCAAACAATTTCCATATTCTTCTTCAAAAGATTTGTCAAAGGTGTAACAAAGAGGGAATAATCCTTAATGAAGATTCAATACCAACTTCTTAGTCCTAAAAATCCTCAGATTTCCTTTATTATCTTAGGTATTGGCCACATTAGGATATGTTTTAAGTTAGCGATGTCTATGTTGAGATGTCAAGCACAACATGAGCTGGCATTCACTACGTGTCTTGGTGATTTGGCATGATATTATTCAGTGGTGTATTAGATGACTGACGTGAGGATACGCCAGTGATTCTACAACTAGACTACACCCTCATAGTCCATCCTCGGTTATGGCACATTTATTATGCCAGCTCTTCTTTCCTAGCGAATTCACACTTAGTGACTGCCTATAGATATGTTGTGATGCTTTCATATTAGTCTTTTATCATGTTGTAGAATTTGTTCTTTTGTGTGGTGGAATAAGAAGAAAAAAGAAGAAGAATGAAATCTTAGCCCTATCTCTATGTGTGCTCAAGTGTCCATTGCTTTTGTGTGTGTGTGCTCTTGGTTGCTTTACCTCTCTCCTCATTTATTTGTTTTCATGGTATTAGAGTTGTCCCACAGCTGTGTAGACAACCTCAATTGAAGGCTTAGGTGAAGGTGTTGGAGAACAAAAGGAAGAAAGAAAGCAACGGTATTGTAGCGCGTAGGGTTGAAGGTCACCACAGGGGTTCGGCAAGAGAAGAATGTATGGGGGTTCAAGAGCTTTTACTCCTAAGATGGTAGAGATAAGAGAAGGGTTGAAGGTTTCAAGCCAAGTTCTTGAAGATAAGAGACAGTAGGGTGAAGGTAGATTTAGGGAGAGGAGTAGATAAAAGAGAAGGGGTTCGAAGAGATTGAAGATATAGAAGAATACTCCCAAAAAGAATTAGAAAATATAGAAGAATACTAATAGAGATGAAGCTTGTTAGTTTCTTTCAACATTATGAGAAAATATAACTCTAATAGACAAAAACGTGTACAAAATAATACCTTCCTCTATGCTGCTCAAATTGCCAATTTGATGCCTCCATTAGTCTGAAAGGGGGGATAAATACCAGGAAACTTGGCCAAAATTTAGCCAGATCACTCCATCTCTCACTTTGGAGTGTTGTTCACTGCCTAAAAATAGCGATCGCACATCGCATGATTTCGTCAATCACTTTTTTTACATAAAATCCTCTCTAATTAGCTGAAAGCTACATGCTTTCTTTTACGTGTCATCCTAATCTACAAGTTGTCTATAGTTTTATGGATTTTTACAAGAGATAATATCTAGAATATAAAAAATTGACTAAAAACTTGTCCAAAAAAATCTAATATTTTGAACCATGGACATAACACTAATGCCTAAAGTGGCATTGGCTCTCTAAATCTAAAAGGAAGCCACACTCTAGATTTTTTTACACGGTGTGTGCGTAGTAGCGGTATGATATCCACCCCCTCCTAACTTTCACATCCTCTGGCATGTTCCAAAGTCTTACAGATTTGCAATGTCAGAAGAAGTATCTTCTGCCATGTCAATGTCTTCATCTTCTGCCTCTTCTTTTTCCTCTATATCTTCACGCTCTTGAATTATTCAAGTCTTCTAGCTCATATGTTGAACTTTCTCTTTGTTTGAAAAACTTGATTCTTTTTCCATCTATGGGTATCTTCATGCTTGTTCCTGTTACAACTATATATATCATCTCTCACTTGACTTGGGTCTCACCTATATATACTAACTCTATATCAATATGAATCATTCTTTGGGAGCATGTCTTGTGTATCTCTCTCGTACTCTCTCTCTCTCTCAACATGGTATCAGAGCTATGGATGCGTAGCAACAACAAGGAAGATAAGTTGTTTCATTGTTTATACTTGATTGAATTCTTTGCAAAAGTGATGATTTGATACATGAACTTGTTCAAATTAGAAGTATTAGTTAATTTTGTCTTTAAAAACCGCTTGTCGCGCTCTCGAATCCTATCAAAACCACTTGTCAATCGGAGTTCTGGATCAAAAGTTATGACAGTTCAAGATTCAAGACAGCAATTCTGCTCGAATCTGCGATTCTTTATTTAAAACTGTATTTCTAATTACAGTTCGTTAATCCCCAATTACAGTTTATTAATCGCTCGTCTTCGTTAATGATGTTGATTACAACAAGCAAACATCTTGCTATTTTTAGCGATGTTTTATTATCGTTCACGTTCTTTGCTCGGACCGAAATAGCACTTTTCTTATATGCGTCATCTCGTCTTGCACGTTATGCCTCTCTATTTTGGGCTTTCTTTTTAATCACTTAATACTTTTCGTCGTTCTTACGTGCATATCCCTATTTTGATTGTCATGCGTCTCAATTACGCTCGTCTTGATCATGGTTTGCAGATTTTGCGATCTCATGTTATTTGTTTTCTCTCGACATACAGGCATGGCCAATTGCGTAATTCTTAACGGATATCCGTCTGGCCAACGTTCGATTCCCTTCTTCCAAGGACAAGGCTTTCCTGGGTGGAAAGCAAAGATGATGCTAATTCTTGAAGGTGACAAATTATTTGATATTGTTTTGGGCGACCTGTCTTGCCCAGTTCAACCTATTGATGTGATGAATAACAATTCTGTGATTACTGATGGTCCATTATTTGAACAATGGAAAATTGATCATACTGATTGGATTCGTCGTGACAAAGCGGCTCGTCGTTATATATTGTCTGCACTTCTTGACTCACTTATGTTGGATGTCTTTCATCTGGAAACCTCTCATGCTATTTGGGAGTATCTTATCTCAACGTTTGAGAAAAAATTGGTCACCGAAATTTTATATCTCCAAACTTGTTTGAAGAATCTTCAATATAAGGTTGGTACTTCTATGCACTCTCATATCGAGGCTTTTAAAGACATTATTAATCAGCTTGGTGCTGCCAACGCTCCTGTTGCTAAAAATCAGATTGTTACTCAACTTCTTCATACCATCAAAGATCCTTTATATGACAATATCATCACTATTTTGTCTAACAAGGATGATATCCACTTTGACAAAGCATGTATATCTCTTATTGAATATTCTCAACGTCATGAGCATCATTTGGAAAAATCTGATGCTATTTTGGTCACTCGCGAACAAAGGGATTTTGATGCTGCTTTTGTTGCTCGCAAGCGTCCTGCTTCACGTTTTCAGCAGGGTGGACGCCCTAATCAAGGTAGTAAATCTTCTCGTCTTGCTTATCCTAACAAACATTGTTCTTATTGTGATAAGAAAGGTCATGTGGCTTCTGATTGCTGGGCACGTCAACATGATGAGGAGCATGGAGTTACTACAAAGCAACCTCGCTCGTCCAAAAGTTTTCCTCCTTGTGATTATTGTGCACATACAGATCATCCATCTCGTCGTTGTTATAAACGCAGATATGATTAAGAACATTCTCGAGCTTATATTGTTCAACAAACTACAACTGATGATGATCATACTCATCAGGAGCTCAATTTTGTCCATTATGATATCTCTCCAGAAAAGGTACTTCATGTTCATGATAGTTCTCTATTCATTGTTGATTCAGGTGCCACTAGAAACATGACATACCAATCGCAGTGGCTTCACAATTATCATTCTCTTCCTGTCAAGAAGTTTGTTTACCTTGCGGATGATACGACTTGTCAAGTCAAAGGAGTGGGTGATTTATATCTGGGGACTGTTTCATCCACTAGAATATTAAGAGGAGTTCTTCATGTTCCAGATTTGCAAAGAAATCTTCTTTCTGTTGCTCGTCTAGTTGATCTTGGTTTGTTTGTTGGCTTTGATCATAATCAATGTCGTATAGAGAAAGACAGGTATACTATAGCAGTGGCTCCTCGACATGGTAATCTATTTGAGCTATCATTGAACGATACAGTTGCAAATGTTGTTACTGCCCCTGGAGACGCAGATTGCACATTATGGCATCAACGATTTGCACACTCCGATTTAGCCAAAATTCTTGATCTTCATCGTCATGGTCTTGTGCAAGGTATGGATTTTAAATCTCATCCACATATGGGAATATGTGAGTACAATGCACTTGGAAAACACCATCGTTCACCTTTCCACACTTCTACTTCATCACATTCATGTGCTCTTTTGGATTTGGTTCATACCGATATTTGCGGTCCTTTTCCTGCCTCAAAGTCTCAATATCGATATTTTATAACTTTCATTGATGATTTCTCACGGTACACACATGTCTATCTTCTTCAACATAAGTTTGAGGCTTTACATATATTTAAACAATACAAGATAAGTGTGGAGCTTCAAACTGGATTCTCTATAAAGACACTTCGCAGTGACAATGGCGGTGAATATGTATCCAATCTATTTGATGACTTCTGTAAAGATCAAGGTATTCATCATGAGTTTACAGTTCCTTATTCTCCTCAGCAAAATGGTGTTGCTGAGCGCAAAAATTGCACGATTCTTAATGATATACGTTGCATGCTTATACACTCTGGTTTGTCTCGAAAGTTTTGGACTGAAGCACTTCTAACAGCTGTTTTTATTCAAAATCATCTTCCAACTACTGCACCGGCTGGTAAAATTCCTATAACAATTTGGACAGGGAAGACACCTTCAGTCTCTCAATTTCACACATTTGGCTGCATTGCTTATATTCATGTGCCCAAGGACACTCGACATAAGTTGATCCTCCAGGTTTGAAGGTTATTTTTCTTGGTTAATCAAATCATTCCAAAGGTTACAAATTTTATGATCTTTCTTCTCAAAAGGTTATCATTAGTCGTGATGCTATATTTGATGAGAAGACTATGGGTGGCACATGGTCATCAGATGTTTCAGATGATACACAGTCTTTGCTTAGTGCATTTCCTTACTTGCTTTGTGATTCTACTAATTCTGATGATCATAAACCTCCTTCACCTCCAAAGAAGATTGATGAGAGTTTGGAGATCTATGTCGATCTTCCTATTGAGATAGAGCATGGATTCTATTCTATTGAATATGATGTCTTTGATGATGCTATGTCTGTCCAAGAGGATCCAATATCGTATATGGAAGCTATCAATTCGTCTCAAAGGGATCAATGGCAAGAAGCTATGCAAGCTGAGTACGATTCTTTAATCTCCAAAGGTACATGGATTCTTACTGAACGCCCCCCAAATCGTGTTCCTATCAGATGTAAATGGGTTTATAAAACCAAGACCAAAGCTGATGGCTCGTTTGATAAGTTCAAAGCACAACTTGTTGCAAAAAGTTACTCACAGATTGCAGGAGTAGATTATCAAGAAACATTTTTTCCCGTTGTGCGCTCCACAACTGTTCTTATGATTTTGGCTTTTGCAACACTATTTGATCTAGAAATTCACCAAATGGATGTTAAAACGGCTTTTCTCAATGGAGATCTTGAAGAAGAAATCTATATGGAGCAACCTGAAGGTTTTATGCTTGCAGGAAAGGAGCATCTTGTATGCTAGCTTCATTGTGCATTATATGGATTGAAGCAAGCCTCTCGTGCTTGGTATATTAAGATTAATCAGTTCCTCACATCTAAAGGTTTTGTTGCATGTTTTGCTGACCCAAATCTTTACATCAAAAGGGAGGACAAATATTTTATTATTCTTGCTCTATATGTTGATGATACTATTCTTGTGTCAAATAACATTGCTTTCTTGGATGCTATGAAGAAGCTTTTATCGACTACATTTGAAATGGTGGATCTTGGTGAGATACATTCTTGTTTGGGTATTCAAGTTCAACGACACCGACAACGAGGCATTCTTCTTCTTTGCCAGACAAAGTTTATTAATGATATTGTTAAGAAGTTTGGGTTGACAAATGCGCACTCTGCCAACACTCCCATTGTTTAAGCTCTACCAAGGGTACATCTACAACACGCAATGAAGAATCAGCCATTCATCAACCTTTTGCTAATCTTGTTGGTTGTCTTCAATTTATTGGTTTAAACACAAGACCAGGTATTTTATTTGCAGCTAACTTTTTGGGACAGTATCTTTCTTCCCCTTCCACTATTCATTGGAGTGCTGCAAAACATATTCTTAAGTACCTCAAGGGTACTAAGGAATTTGGTCTTATTTATCATCGTCAAGAGGATTCTTCTTTATCTTCTTCAACTTCTCTTGACCTTATTGGATATACAGACGCTGATTGGGCAAGTTCACACTTATCCATGTGATCTACAAGTGGGAATTGTTTCTTTGTAAATGGATGTTTGGTTTCTTGGTCCAGCAAGAAACAACGATGTGTTGCGGTTTCTACAACTGAAGCCGAATATGTTGCTACATCATTAGTAGCTCGCGAGCTAGTTTGGCTTCGACAACTACTTGCAGATTTGGGACATCCTTCATCATCTAGTATACCTCTTCGATGCGATAACCAAAGTGCTATTAGTCTTACCAAAGACTATATACAACATAGTAAATCAAAGCATATTGCTATTCATTATCATTATGTTCGACATGAAGTCAAGAAAGGTTCCATTATGGTGGAGCATTGTCCCAGTGATCAAATGGTTGCAGACATCTTTACAAAAGCTTTTAGTGAAGCTCGCTTTAGCTCATTAAGACATGCACTTGGTATTGTTCCAAGTTCTTGTCTCACTGATTGAGGCATGTATCATTGTATTCAAAAAAACTTTATAGTAAATCATTTTTGTATCGTAGGTATGTGTAGGGGCTCGGGTTTTTCCCTTGTTCTCCCCAAGGGTTTTTTCACTCGTAGCCAGAGACCTTTGTTTGAGTGGGGATGTTACAACTATATATATCATCTCTCACTTGACTTGGGTCTCACCTATATATACTAACTCTACATCAATATGAATCATTCTTTGGGAGCATGTCTTGTGTATCTCTCTCGTACTCTCTCTCTCTCTCAACAGTTCCATCCAGATTAGCCAATGAATATGTGGCATTGTCATGAATGACCTTTACCACATATGGACCAAACCAATGCTTTACCATCTTCCTAGAAGCACTGTATTGATTGTCTAAGCTGATGTCATAGACAAGCACCCAGTCATTTTCTTGAATTTCTCTTGGACGAAGTCAATGTGGCTTATCAAATCTTTATTTGTTCTTTAGTCTTGCTGTCTTTAGCTTCTCAATAGCTGCTTGAACATTTTCAGGCCTTCTTTTTAACTGCCATATGCACAAAGTCAGCAACTCTTCTCTACTACTGATGCCCTTCTCCCAAGGTAGAAGACTCCATGTGAGAATATATTCTTCAATTGGCATAATTGGTTGTCGTTTGTGCATAAGTTTAGCTAGAACATAGCCAGTCACTGTACTGTGAGTAGTCCGGCCAACCCATAATGCAAAAGGTAGCATTTTAGGCCATTCTTTGATCTTTCCTCTACACAACTTTGTTAGAGCTTTGAGAATGGTGCCCTCTCTCACTTTTCCCATTGCCTTCAGGGTTGTACGTTGATGTTAAAGCCAACTTAAAACCCAATTGAGCAAGGAAGTTGTGTGCCTCATCAGCATCCAGCTCTCCTCTATCTGTAGTTACTTTAACCACACAACCATATCTACAAAACAATCCTAATCTAGAATTTGTCTATAGTTTTATGGATTTTTACAATAGATAATATCTAGAATATCAAAAATTGACTAAAAACTTGTCCAAAAAAATCTAATATTTTGAACCATGGACATTAATAGTAATGCTAAAAGTGGCATTGGCTCTCTAAATCTTAAAGGAAGCCACACTCTAGATTTTTTTGCATGGTGTGCGTGTAGCAGCATGATAACAGGTAAGAAGCTCTTTCACCTTGCTCAATTTGCCTTAGATAATAACTGTAGGAGACTCCTAAAGGCTAGTAGGGCTACAATCTCTTATTTTCACCATCTTAAATCATTTGGACCCTCATCTTTTACCTACAAGCGATCCCAATAGTATTTTTTGAGTATACTATAGTTTCCATTATATTTTCCACTGGTTACAGATTTCAAATTTGTAAGGTTTCAAGTGCTTGCTGGGTTGCAAACACAAGAGGCATTTGTATACAGATTACATATTGTAGTTATTATTATGCGGTTAGTGAAAAGGGCCACATATTTAGTTGTGATGCACCTAGTATTAGCTTGCTTGTAGATTGTAGGATCTCACAAGGTTTTCTATTTTATCAAAATCTTTGACAACTTCAACTAAATTGTTAGCGAGAAGCTTAGTAAGAACAATTATCTTACATAGAAGTTTAGGATGAAAATTTTCTTGAAGGGCAAAGGTGTTTCGAATTACATTCAAGGGGATATGGCAGCAACACTTAAAGTTCTTGCACAAAATTCTATTACAGAATTTTGTAAAGGCTAAGAAAGATTGGGAGAAAATACAAAGTAAAGTCATGTATTCACTTTCTGTTAGTGTCATAGATAGTAGGATAGGCTATTTGTATGAATATGAAACTCTCATTATTACATGGAGAAATTTGGCAAGGCTATTTGAAGTAAATACAAAGGCTAGAAAGCTACAGGTCAAGTTAGAGCTAAATCAAGTGAAAAGAGGAAACCATCCATTAATGATTATGCCATGAAGATCAAGAATATTATGGAAGCTCTTGGATCTATTAGTACTTCTCATGGAGAGTGGTTTAGAGAGATGTGTAGTCTAGAGTCCTTGGGCTTGTAACGTGTCCACCTGTTCCCTCTGAGGACACATCTTATCAGTCCATCGGAAAGAGAGTCTAGAAAGCTCGGCCCAGCACTCCCATGGAATGTTACGGGGTTTGCGATCTAGGACTTCCTGCGTCTGCCACGTAGCGGAAGTATTCTGATCGTTCCCACTTAGGAACGCCGACCTGAGTCAGGGATTCCCCTAATGGTCACTTTCCTAAATGGCAACTAGCGTCGAACCCTAGGTGAACTACTTTACGCAGAAACGCAGATTCATGCTGCACTTGGTTCAAGGAGAATGGGAAACAAGAGGGATGCAAGTTCCTTCCATGTCCAGTCAAAAATGCACTTAACAATTTCATTCCTTTGCCCTAAGTAATAGGCATTTAGACTTATTACTTTGGAATTGTACCAAAATAGCAACATGAAACTAATCTCCTAAGACGGACAACTCTAGAAATGCAACGATCCAATTTCACGATATGCACCAATCCTTATCTATCTTTCAAAGAGATAATTTATCGAATGTACTTTTATCACTATTGCTTGAACTAACGATAAGCGAGAAATGCATTATCCTATGCTAGTTGAATTAGAAACAAGCATAAGTGTTTTAAAGCATTTCTTTATGTGGAAAATAATTTCGTGGAACCTAGGTTTGTGGATCCGCGATGATGTCCACATTAATGTTAGGGGAAGAACCTCCCACAGGCGTGCCTTGCGACTTCTTGGGAGCCATTATTGAGAACTTGAATTCCTTGGATTACCCTCGCCTCTACACATTTCCCGAATAGCCTTAAAATTTTCCTTCTCCCTTGTATGCAGGAGATTCCTTCACCCAAAAAGCGGATCTTTAAAAAACCAGGAGCTTGTGGGATTGGGACTTATGGGAAGGCTTGTGGGAAGAGAGCTTTTACAAGCCCGGTTTTAAAACCAGGAAGGCACGCAGGAACAAGGCCCAAGGCCTTATCCTTTAGAAGCTTCTTAGAGAAGCTTCTGAGGACCAGCAAAGACTTCGTGGGGAGGCCCAATGATTGGGAAAAAGAAGAGATTGTTGATGGGGGTGGTAGGGGGAAAATGGCGGTGGCAACAGTTTCTCAGCTCGACGGCGTTCCTCAGCTCGGTGGCATTCACGGCGGTGATAGTAGCATTTCCTCCTATCCCGTTAGTTCTCCAGCACGGCAGCCATTTCCTTTTCTCCCCATATCCCCCACTAAGGGATGTTTATATAGGCTTAAGGGGGGGAGAGAAGCCACCACGTAGCTGGTGCATGGCTCTCCCCCCATAAACCAACTTCACCACATCACCTCCTTCTCCCATTCCCTTCCCTTCATCAGCCATGCATCGGCTCGGGGATTTAATAAAAAAAATTTCTTTATTTCAGTCATTATCCATTTTGCCCCCTTCCAAAAGGGTGTTTTCCCGCGGTTATGCAATCTTGAATCCCCAGGCTCGATTTCACAATGCGGAGGCCTCGTTTTTGCACGTGCGGGGTACAAATTAAACTGTCGGTAATTACAATGCGGGAGATAACCTTGCATAGGTTTTACGCAGCGTGTGGGGAGTAAGGTTTAGTAATATTTTAGAGTGGGAATATTACAGAGCTATGTGGAGACATGGGGAGTCAGGTTTAGTAATATTTTAGAGTGGGAATATTACAGGGCTATGTGGAGACATGGGTTGTGATCGATATTGAAAGTTGACATAAAAGAATTGGTGTTGTGAATTTGCAGTAGTTGGACATGTAGTCAAAACATATAATTTTGGATGGCTTGCCTAAGTTTATAGTTGATGGGATTCAAAAATTATATGAAGCATGTCACTTTGGAAAGTAAGAAAGGCATGTGTTTCCATATGAAAAGCATGTATGCAAGAATCCACTTGAATTGGTACATTTTGATGTATGGGATCCTACAAAGACTGCAACTTTGAGTAGTTACAAGTATTATGTTCCCTTCATTGATGATCATACTCACAAAGTATGGGTGATGCCAGGAGGCATATTCCACGCTGGATTCTGTGAGGTTTTGTGGTGGATTCCGTAAAATTTTATTATCGGGGCTTATACACAAAGTGGATTCTTTGTGCGAGAAGTCGATGGGGACGCCTATCCTTTTCGGGCATTTTGTTTATTTAATGTGTAAGTGGGTGATTCCATAGTGGGTGATTCCGCAAAATACATATTTAAATTAATAAACGTTTATGAGTTTAGAGTGCGTAGTCGTAATAAATTAAGGTTAGGATTGAGTTCTAACCAATTTATTTTTGTAGCTGAAGACTGCTAGGTATTCACTTTTAACAGTTTAATTGTATTATTTTTCTAACAATTGTGAATGCCTCAGTTGATACGTAGAGCAAGCAACGGTGGCATTGGGAAGCATTGGAGGATAGCGTGTATTCAAATTATCATCAAGTTTTGATGGGCGCGTATCTTAGGCATGGCGTCCATATTTTATCGTGCTTATTTACTAAAGTGCTTGATATTTATTTATTATTTTTTTATGAGCATGGGCACACGATTTAAATATTTGTATTGGACACTGTATTTGGGTACCACCTGACTGCTTGGGTGCCCAATAGCTTTAATTCTTTAGTGGCACAAAAGCAAACACAAAAGCTAAAGCGTGCTAATTGTAAATTGGGCTATTTCTTGAGCTTGAAGATGAATAATATATAAAATACATGCTTTGTGGAGCGCTCACACAAGGCATGGGGGGAGATTGCACCCAATTGGTCTCTTGTTCATGTCGTGCAAGCTTTCTTCATTGTTTTTTGTGCAAAAAGTAGAGTTCTTTTGTTCTTGGGGACCTTCTGACGCTCACTACGCGCGCATACGGTGTCCGATCTGTGCACCAATGGGTTTACTTTATGTGTGAGAAAAGTGAGGTGTTCACTCACTTTAGAAACTTTAAACCTTTGGTTGATAAGGATACATGGCTACATATTAAATACCTAATATCAGATGGGGGGAAATAATATCTCTTTAATGAGTTTTTTTATTTTTTGCAAAAAAGTGGTATATAGAGGTAGTAAAAATAAGTTTATGGATAGAAAGCCAAATCTATCCCATTAAAAGTATTTGGATATATTGCTTATGTGGATATTCTTGATGAGTTGTGCAGTAAATTGGATTTTAAAGTAATATGTATATATATATTTGTTGGATATTCTCTTGAGCAAAAGGGATATAGATATTATTACAATATTGCAAGTGAGCTGAAAATTAGAAGGGATGTTGTTTTTTATGAAATGAGTAGTTGGTATAGTAATGTGCACAATGTAGTTGGAGTTGATGAGCATGAGATTATGGCTATATAGAAAATAGGTCAGTAGTGGACCACAAGAGTCTCCTAGTCATGGTTTTGTTGATATACGTTAAAGTGGCAAATTGAAATCATAGGTTACACCACCATGTACATAAAAGATGTTACGAAAAGGTAAAGAGAAAGTTGGGGACTCATTTATTCTGGTAGATGTATCATTAGGTTTCTCTCACGTTGATGCTCATTTAGATGGCTCTTAATAGACTTGGATGAGGAGTTTGGGATTCCATCTATTAAAACACCTGGTGTGCGGATACTAAGGCACTTGGTAGTGATCCATATCCATGCACGTTAAGTAGAGTGAGAAAGTCAATGCAATGATTAACATATGACAACTATGTAGCTCATTACTATGCATACATACCTAAGGTTGTGTAGGATGTGGAACCCACTTGTTCTAAGTATTTAGTAGGTAATGAGTATTGAGATCATGTTATGGATGAAGAAATGGATAGACTTATGGATAATGACACATGGGCGTTAGTGTCCTTACTTGAAGGCAATGCTATTGCTCATGCTTATTGGGATGTAGCAATGAATGAGGAGATGGCTACATTAGAGGCCAATAAGACTTGGGATTTAGTATCATAGCCTAAGGGCAAGAAAACTATCGGCTATAAGTGGGTCTACAAAATTAACCATACTACAGATGGTTCTATTAGTGGGTATAAGGCTAGACTATTTGCAAAAGGATATGCTCAAACATATGGCATAGATGATCAAAAGCATTCAATCGAGTTGCTAGGATGGAAATTGCTAGATTTTTTATTGCTTTGGTAGTAGCCAAAGGTTGAATTTTGTAGTAAATGGATGTAAATAATGTCTTCTGGCATGGTGAATTGCAAGAAGATATGTATGTGGGCAGTTAGAATATCCCATATGTGTATGTGGGTTAAAGAAGGCACTCTATGGGCTGAAGCAAGCACCTAGAGCATGGTCTCACAAGATTGAAGAGTGTCTTGTCAGCATTGACATTTATGTTTCTGATGCTCATCACTCACTTTATGTAACAAATGGAGGTGCTAGTTTTTTCATCATAGTCGTCTATATGGATAACGTGATTATTAAAAATGACTATGATAGTGGGATTATTGAAGTCAAGGACCTTTTGAAGAAAAGTTTGAGATGAAGGATTTGGACGAGCTATGATACTTTCTTAGTATTGAGGTGATCAGATGTGATGATAGTATATGGCTATGCTTGGATATGTTATCCAAGTATAGTATGATAGCATATAAGCCTCTTTCAATGCCATTGGAGTAAAATGTGAAGTTGAGTGATAGTGTTGGGGATGAGATAGAAGGCCCTACTATGTTTAAGAGGATAGTAGGGAGTCAGATTATTATGACTATCAGAAGGCCAAATTTGAGTTGTGTTAATGACCTTGTCAGTCAATTATGTGGATGTCTAGAAAGTCTCATTTTGATGCAGTTAGATGCATATTGAGGTATTTGATATCCACTTTACATTATGGACTTTTTTATGAGGTAAGTAAGGATATATAGGTATTTGGATACACAGATGCAGATTACACTAGTAGCATGTTTGATAGAAGAGCTACCAATAGATTTATATTTTCCCTTGATAATGCACTAGTTACATGGAGTAGCAAAAAACAACCTATAATCACTTTATCCAGTATAGAGGCTAACAGACATGTTGCTACGGCATTATGTGAGGTGGTATGGATACAAACGTTGTTGGGTGATTTGGATGTATAGGGACATGGTCTAGTTGTCATTCATTGTGACAACATGAGCAACATACAATTAGCTACTAAGAACCTAGTGTTCCATGATCGAACAAAACACAGTAAGGTGCATTATCATTTTGTGAGAGAGAAGGTGCTTACATGAGAGATTAACTTAGAATATATCAACACATGGGATAAGATAGCTAACATCTTCACAAAAGAATTAGATGCGGAGAAGCTTCAAAAATTTAGAAGCTTACTTGGAGTTACAAAAATATAGTTGAGGTGGAGGGGAGTATTGAGACAACAAGCTCAACACGTGCAGACATTGATGATGGACCGTCTAGTTAGATGGGTCAACACATCTACACTTAGCACGTTAATGATCATTATGAAACAGACATGGCCATGGACTTATCACTCATTATATTTGGTTTGTTGCACATGCCTACAACTGGCATAGTTATAATGCTAGTCAATTAAGATAGTCAATTATGCTAGTTCCTACCAAAGCATAGATCCTCATATGTGGTCTATTCCTTGGCTAGAAATTTCTCATATACCACGATTCAAGACATGATTGTAATGTATTAGGAGAAATGATGATCATTTTCATCATTTCAAAGATGGCCTTCAATAGAAAAAGTTATTCGATCATAAGGTCATTACATACATTGGGTTGAATATATCTCGTAAATCTACAGCTTCCTAAACCCAATTGTTTGTGGGCATAGCTTGTATGCTAATTAATATTACTAGAAAACAAGTAATAAGAGCACACAAACAAATGTGGTTACTTCATTAGTTATTTTCATATGTTGAATACTTTATCTTGCAGCCTTAACTCTTTTAAGCCTTGGATTTGATACTACATATGAGATGTTGTGCCTATGTGTAATGCTACCCAATATTCCCATACTAAATTTTGCGCTTAGTTAAACATTAGAATCCTTATTCTATTACACACAAGAATTATGGATAGATCACCCAACTAACAATCTAGCATCCACCTAAGAAATATCATTTTGTAATCAATCAACAGTGAGAGTAGGATTAACACCACACTTAGCTCAAAGACAATAAGAGATGGGGGAGAGTGTAACTAGATCCCTCTATAGATAAGGCTAAATATTAGTTTTGGTAACTTAAAATGGTGTCACAAACCCAAAAACCTATTGATATTTGGGGGAGTTACAATCTAATCAGTCTTACCTAGTGTTGGAAAGCTATCTAACTTATCAGGTTCACCCATCCATAGGCGTTTGATTGTTGGGATTGAAACTTTCCACTTTCCTCAATTAGGTTTGCTTTAGTTTTCTAATTACTATCACATTGTTTGGACACATAAAAGTAGCTTCCTTTTATTATTATGTTAAACTTGATTTGTTATACTCAATCTTTAGTACATTATTAGTACAAAATTTAGAAATCAATTACTTTAAATTTTCATAATAGTAATCAAAACTGTTATTTCATAGAGTGGTACAAAACTATCTTTGTACAGAAAGATATTATCTAGCTTAGGATGGGACCTTACAATCTTGCAAGATTGGGCTATATGTGATTGCACTACATCTACAAGTGGTCAACAAGGAATTTATTGACTCAAAGATCCTCTAAGATTCTGTAAGCCTTAGGAGACATCGTACATAATATGGGCATTTATCACTCAGCCCTTTGCCATCTCAAGTTCTCAAGTTATCAAACAAAAGAAATACCTACATCCCTCAGAAGTGTAGGATCCCAAGTTGTAAGTGAGTTTCTCCATACTCCAATAAGTGCTAAGGAGCATTACGATGGGGATCCCAATGCATTGAACCACTATATTCCAAGTTGTTACAAGAAAGGATCCATAAGGTACATATCTCATCATTCCCAAGTCGAAAATTAGACATAATCATAGAAACGTTGTTTTTAATACCCTTGTTAACATATATGCTAAATAGAGTCTATCCTTCATCAATTCCCATGTACTTTCCTAAAAAAAAATCATGATTCCAGTATGTTTTTGTATTTCCTAATAATATATTTGAGTAATTTACATAATGTATGAAGCAAAAAAAGAGACATCCTACATGGTTTTCTAATATGTTGAGCTTATTTCTTTAATTAAAATGAAGTAACCACATGTTGATTAAAGAATTTATGAAATTATTTGAGATAAAATTGAAAGATTTAAAAATAACTCATTTTTCCTTCTCCAAACCTGATTATCCTCCATGGGCAAACCATGATTGTGAAGAGGTATGACCACAACCTCAGGTTTCCATGTGACAATTAGTTCTATAGGTTAGATGGATTTGGGGACAACTTCAAGGTGTGCTTCAGCTTTAGTTTGAACTTCAATACCAATGATCCCTTCATTGTACATGGGAGCCTGCACAACATCCATAAATCTATCAGGAACCATGGGATAGACTCTATAAAATCTCTAGAGCTTCCGCACCATTGGGGAAGAGAGGGAAGAGTTTGAAGGACTCCGACAAGATTATTGTGTGATTGCAAAAGAGATAGGGGGAGAGAGTAGCTTTGTCGCACTCACCAAGATGGATTATTTGTAGTAGTTCTCCACTTTTGAGGTGCCTCTACCCTTGTTTATATAGTACTTGGTGGGAGGGGGGAATTTTTATAGATAGAAAAAAACCTCTTACTTCTTATATACTCATGCCAGTGTGGCTAGAGTATTTTCCATTCGTTCTCTCTAAAATATTAGTTTCTTTTCTACTTCATTACAATAAAGGAATATAATAGTGCTCTTTGATTGTATCAATGGGACCTAAACAGATGAGTCTTTGCCTAACCATTGTATTGGATATAGTTTTTTAGTCCATGGTTTTAGATGCCATCATATTGGTCCATTTTTACCTAATAAAACAAAATAATATTGAATAAATTTGCACAACTATATATAAATGGCACTACACATAAGGTGAGAACAAAATTGGATGTTATGCTGACCTAAGATCAAATTTATTAGTTTTTAATTCAATGGAGCCTCTATGTAACATTCCCAATTACCAAGTACGCGTTCTTCGCACGAACCTCTACTTAATAGGAGGTCATTAATTGAATTAAGGAATTTTTTTTTATAAATTATCCCTCTCTCCTCCAGCTGACTGTCGTGCTGGAGGAGAAGGGAATAGCAAGAGCTATTAAGCTCCTTTCTGCGGGAGCTCGCAAGGGGATGAAGGCATGCATGATGCCGCGTGGGGGAGGGAGGACCCCCTCCCCTCACCTATTTAAGTAGTATGGGATAGCCAGGGAAAAGGCTCCCGTGAAGGAGGAGGCCGTGAAGGAGGAGGTTGCCGTAAAGGAGGCTGCCATGAAGGAGGGGGCCGTGAAGGAGGAGGCCGTGAAGGAGGAGGCGGCCATGAAGGAGGAGGTAGTAAAGGAGGAGACGTGCTGCGTAAGGCTGTAGGCGATGTCATAGAGGAGGAGAAGCTGAGTGCTATGTGGGAGGAGAAGGAAGTTGAGTCACTGCGCTACAGAAGGAGCCGCCGCCAATTTGTGAAGGGCCATCGCCTGTGACTGGAAGTCAACGCCGTGAGAGAGGGAGGTCGCCACCATAACCGCTACAGGCTGCGGGCCAACGTCGCCATCTCCTGACAAGCAAATCTCCCCACTAGACATTTGTACCACCTCCCCCTTTTCCACGATATTATCATCTCCCCCATTTCCACGTGGTGTATTGCTCCCTAGAAGCTTCTTAGAAGCTTCATTAAAAATCTTCTAAGGGGGCTTCTCTAAGCCCCCTTCTCGTGGATTCCCCATAAAGCCCATTTTACCCCCGGGATTTAAAGCCCCCTTCACATTGGATCTCCATAAGTTCATTTTACCCCCGAGATTTAAAGCCTCTTTCCCATTGCATCCATCTCAAGCCCATTCCCTTGCCGAGTTTAAAGGTCCCTTCCCATTGAACCCTCCAAAAGCCAATTTTTGCCCCCGAGCTTCGAAGAGAAGCCTATAAGGCCTTCATACAAAATCCCTCACAAGCCCTCAACGCCTCGGGTCTTGTAGAGAAGAAGAGGGTTTCCTTAAACCCCCTTTTTTTCACAAGATCTTTACCTCGGGATTTTTGAAGAAAAAAAGTATAAGGCCCTAGGCTTGGGATTTAAAGTTCCCTTTTCCGCAAGGCCCACAAAACCATTCCTAACCGGAATTTCAAAGAGAAGAATCTCTCAAGCCTCCGTTTTCGCAAGGGCCTTCACAAGAACCCTAAGGCCTTCCAAAGCCAAATTCCGCAAGTCGGTACTTTGGTTAAGGAAGCCATACCTCAAAGGGAATTGCGTGTATGAGGGAGACGAGCCAAGATCATAAGACTGCGAGCCAAGGCAAGAGGTTCGAAATTCACGAAGGAAAACCAGAGGTCGAATTCACGATGGCCCTTAAAAAGTCACAAGGCGCAACCACAGGAGGATCATCTCCTAATACACATGTGGGCATTTCACCGAACCCACAAGTCTAGGTTTTCTTCCTATTTTTGATTTACGCCAAAGTATTGCAATTATGCATGGTTAATTCATGGAATTAGGATGCACGTATGCTTGTCAAATCCACCTAGTTTGATGCGAATGAACTACATTGGCTATTTTAAAAGAAGTAACTCACGATTACATATTGGTCATTTGTATTCTTTTTTTGGAATGAACGAAAAAGAACATAAGATGTCTATGCATGGTTAGCAAGTTACCTTTGTGCATTGTAAAGTAACAAATCTAGAACAACTAATGACTATCATTACAAAGTCAAAATTATTGTAATACACCTGTGATTATGCATGGAAAGATTAAATTGCATGTCGCATTTTTAGACAAATCTTCTTCATAATGATTCATTAAAAACTCGTTATCAAACATAAGAAATTGCAAGGCATGGAAATGATTTCAAAGGTTGCATGAAGTAGGTTAACTCTAGTTTCAATTGGCATAAATCTCAGTTAACTGCATAGTAGTCAGGAAAGGTTGGGTAATGCTCATTCAGTGTACGAATATTTCATTCAAAAATGTAGTTAGGGAAAGGCTGCATGGTTCATTTTAACATAAAACCTTAAAAGCTTAGTAGCGTGAATCGTGAATCCAGGTCCTAGTAGGATCAATGGAAGTTATGTTAATTTTAGCAGGTGCTTGGTCTTAACAAGAAATGTTAGGGATTGCGAATCTAGAGGAAATGAATCACGTGCTTACGTGAGTTATGATGTAATGCAACTAGTTTTTCCCCTCTTAGATCAAGACAATATCTTTAGGAATGGCTCATCCTTGTCGTAAGACAAGTAAATTGGTTTACCCAAAACACCTAAACTGCAAAGGACTCATTTAGGATGGTTAAATCGATACAATATACTCCAAGTGCTAGCTAGGATTTAGCACATTAAGGACTTGACCTAGTTTCACGCACTTGTTACCAAGACGAACCCTTAAACCAAAGGTCCTACCCACATTCATGGAATGTAGGGACAATTGGACGCTCATGCACAAAACGATCTAAGGTTTCTACCCTAAGGATCACTCGTTCAAATGATGAAACTCGGATTGAGTTGGAATTCCTAGGACCGAACGTTGTCGGCCTAGTGTAATTAAGAATGGGTTGGGTAAGAAGACACCCTAAGCCCTGCTTCTCATCTGGAGATAATTTCGTGTCCAGAAAAAGCCATTCAATGGGTGAAATGATCCCATGGAATAGATGCGACACTTGTGCAATAAGCTGCAATGTCGCATAGACTTGTGGTTTGTTCACAAGAGAGTTTTGCCATTTCTTGAAATGAGGTTGGCAAGTTCTTGCGAATGTTTAACTTGCAAGAGGATGAGTAGTCATCCTGTTACATCACCTTTCTTGGGGAATAATTTCCAAGTAAAGGGAAGTTAGGTATTTGCTTGGAAGTAAATGATCAATCGATAAATTGGAGCGACACGGTCGCCAGGATTTACTGTTAATAAAACCTAAGGTATTGGTTAAGTTGGGTTAACAGGGTATGGCCCTAACCCAAGGACAATAGGGTGAATAAACAAACCCTTGGGAATCTTGCCAAGTTGCAATTGATCCCGAATCGAATGTTGGATGCATTCGGAGAAAAGGATTCACTCCTTAGAAATTGGCCAAATAAATGACCACTCGAATTGATTGTGCTTGTAACAGTTTAGAAAGCACTGTTTGCATTGTTTGCTCAAGGAACTAAAGAATGAAAAGATATCTAAAGCTTCAGGTTGAAGGCCTGAAGGGAGAGGCAGCTTCAGTTACCCCCGACTGCCTGCCTGACCCTAACCAAGGGGGTTGTTGACCGCGCCAGGAACGTGGACCGAACCCACCACGAGAGGTCTCTCCGTTGATTTCTACTTGGAGCAGGAGGACGCTTGGGTGCCAGGGGGGGCTCTGGCCGTAAATCCCTCGCCTTCCGGGTCCTGCACAAGAGGCTAACGTGACTCGAGATTGGATCTCGAGGCCCGCATACTAGTCTACCAGTGGAAGCTTGGAATAGTGATCCTTGGCGGATTACTGGATAGCCTTCGGGCAGATTATGGACAGGCCTATGGGCGGAACTCCTTGTATTTCAAAGATAAAATGATGAAATGTTAAAAGAACTTGCTTGGTATTGTTTTTCTATGTCAGGTGATAAGATTACGTGAAAGAACAAGTGCTTAAAGGGATTAATTAAAGAAGCTGACTGTTATATGTCAAATTAACGTGTTAGGTAATTACATAACTAAAACAAACTGAGGAAAGTGCGGAGGATGGGCCATGGGTCCATCGTACGGTTGGGTGGTCCCGGTTAGCTAGGAACTTTTCTCAAAAATCTCGAAGAACAGCGGAATGATCATCATCATCAAAAAGAATAACGATGACTTAGAGTTACGTCTTACCCTATTTACGCTGTTTTAGGGGAACGGAATGGGACTATGCCTTATGGCAGAGAGGTTGAGCTTTGCATACCTCTCGTTTTCCATTCTCCTTGAACCAAGTGCAGCGTGAATCCGCTTCGAACCTGGCGTTTCTGCGTAAAGTAGTTCACTCGGGTGTGACGCTAGTTGCTATTAGCTAATGACCCATTAGGAAAATCTTAATACCGGTCGATTCTAAGTTCGAACGGCCAGGATACTTCCGCTACATGGCAAACGCGGGAATAACTAGATCACAAAACCCGTAACATTCCATGGGAGTGCTGGGCGGAGCTTTCTAGACATCCTTTCCGATGGACTGCTAAGACGTGTCCTAGATGATACTAGGGGACACGTTACAGTTGGTATCAGAGCAAACCAACAAAGTACTTGTTTTTAAGAAATTTTAAAGCAAATGTTATTGTCACAAGTATTTCCTTACTTTCAATGCTGTCTTGCAGAATTATGAAGCATGGAACAGGTTCTTAGTATTCCGAGTCATGTTTATGACCGCGATGCATTCCACGGACTATCGAAAAAGGGTTGAGATGATGAACATCCTAGATTGCATTTACAATCCATCGCCTGTGTACGTGGAACGCAGATGGATGGTTGTTTCACGGATCTATTACATAACTGCCTATCGACCTGCATACCTTCAAATTAACTTGAAGAGAATCAAGTGGATGGAGGATTTAAAGATCGTGAAGCTGTTCGTCTTTGTTGAAGCTCACACAAACGCGACCCTACAGGTCGGGGGTCGAAGGGTGAACCAGAATAAGTATGTGTACGGGGAAGTGATTCAAAGAATCCCTGCCGACCGAATCAAGGTTTTGGGGCGTCATAAGAAGAATGGATATCGAAGGAAAAGATACCCTAATCTTCCAATGAACTATCGATTCCTGAAAATCGATGGCCCCAATCTGTACTACTACTCAGTTCCTGTGCTGAATGCAACAATATCTTATTCTCCTCGAATTAATGTATCAACTTGTTCCATCGCCCCAAGAAATAATTATACCTCGAAAGGGCTATGCTGATATGAATGGAATTCTTACTAGGAGGAAAAGTCGACTTCGATCAGATTCGGGATCATGAACCTAGGTATCCATGAGTGTCTACTCAGAATGGATTGGTTTAAATATAAGGATGCCCACGTTCATTGTGAAAAGGGCCAAGTCCTTTTCCAAACTCTGAAGGGAAATTGGTTACAAACTCCAGGAGAGGCTGGAAAGCCAAAAATTCAATTCACTAAAAGCATCTCGGATTAAAAAGGGAGTTAGAAAGGGACTACCTGTCTACTTAATTAAGCTCAATAAGTTAGGTTAGAAGTAGGAGTCTAGTAAAGAACCTTCATGGCTAAAGGTATACACGGATGTAATTCCTGAAGAGTTAACATAACTCCCGCTTCAAAGAGAAGTAGATCATGAGATCAAGCTAGTAATAGGAGCTGCGCCAATTGCGAAGGGACCCTATAGAATGTCTATACCGGAAGAAATTGATCAGAAGGAATCTCAGTAGAGCCGGCCTAAGTAAAAAATGTTCTAGGATGGCCAAATACCAACAACTGTCAAAGAAATACGCAGCTTTCTTGGATTGACAAGATGGTATAGGGTCTTCATTAAAAACTATGCTTTGATTGCTGCACCTTTGACAGACTTACTGAAGAAGCAAACGTCCATTGCATGGTCAACTACCGAACAAACTAGCTTTGATAGATTGAAGCAAAGTTTGGTATCAGCATTCGATCCGAAAAACTTCTAGACTACAATAAGGAGCTCGAGGTAGTAACTAATGCTAGCATTCTTGCCTTGGGGTGTGTACTTATGCAGGAAGATCATCCAGTAGCATACTCTTCAAGGAAATTGAAGAGTCATGGAAAGAATTATGCCACGCATGATCTGGAATTACCAGCTGTCATCCATGCTCTAAAGCCTTGGAGACACTACCTGTTGGGTAACAAGTTTACTCTAGTAACCGATCATAAGAGTCTCAAATGGATTTTTACCCAGAACGAGCTCAACATGAGACAACGTCGGTGGATTGAAGTATTGGAGGAATATGATTTTGAAATCAAGTACCGACCAGGAAAGAAGAATGTAGTTGCCAATGCACTCAGTCGCAAGGCATTCCTAAATTCCCCAATCTTGCAGAATCCATCAACGGCCAGATCTCTGGCTACAAAAGTATCTATGCCAAACAACCCTATACTTGAACTAGCTAGAGAGGAAGTATGCCATGATTTGGCCTACCAAACAATGATAAAGGAAATATCTACCAAGGAGCAGAGTCAGAAGTTGCAAGCTAAGTATCAGGAATTTTTCATTGATAATGGACTTGTCTACTACAGAACAAGGCTATGTACACCCGCAAGCTAGTCATTTAAGTAGAAGATATTGTGGAAAGTTCATGATTCCCCTTTTTCAGGACATCCTGGCTATGCTAAGACTCTTAATGCAATTAGAAAGAGCTACCATTGGGAGAGGCTTAAAGGTGACATTCTCAAGTATGTCACTAAGTGTTTGTCTTATCAACGTATCAAAGCCGAACATGTCATGATGCCAGGGAAACTGCAACCGCTTGACATTCCCCAAATGAAATGGGAATTCATTAGTATGGATTTTGTTGTGAGCTTACCCCAAGTCCAAGGAGGATACAATTCCATTATGGTTGTGGTTGACATACTTACCAAGGTTGCACACCTTATTCCAGTAAAGACAAATTATAAAGCCTCCGACATTGCGAGATTGTTTATCAAGGAGAAATTCAAGCTACATGGGTTACCTAGAAGAATCATTAGTGATCGAGATTCTCTCTTCACATCACAACTTCTAGAGAGCTATCTTTGAAGCTATTGGGACTCAACTTTGCTTTAGCACCGCCTACCATCCCCAAACGGATGGCCAAACAGAGCGAGTAAGTCAAGTCATCGAGGATATGCTTAGGGCATACTGCTGTCGAGAGCCTAAGAGGTGGATTCAATACTTGCCTTTAGTTGAATTTGCCTACAATGCTTCTTACTAGCAGAGCATTCAGATGACCCCTTTTTCAAGCATTGTATGGTCATGACTGTTGAAGTCCCCTAAACTTCTCAGATCCAACCTTGAGGGTTTAAGCTTCAAGGCAAATGTTGGAAGAGATGGATGACCAAGTAAAGTCAATAAGACAGGTCATCCAAGCCGCCAAAGATAGAGAAAAGGCATACGCGGATTTGAAGTGTCAAGTTAGAATATTTGAGGAAGGAGACATGGTATTCATTCACGTATGCCCAAAGGAGAGATTGCAAGAAGCTAAGTCCAAGGTATTGTGGACCATACAAGATCCTCAAGTGCCTAGGACCTAATGCCTATAGACTGCAACTCCCTGAGAACCTAAGGGTTCATAATGTATTCCATATCATCCTATTAAAGAAGTATGTACCAAATCCTAACCATGTACTCGATGACCAACAAGTTGTAATGCCTAGTCAATGAGTCCTTGAACTAAGGCATGACAGAATCTTAGATGTTAGGGAGAGACAACTGAGATCCAGAACCTTGAGAGAATGCCTCACCCAGTGGAAAGTTTATCGCCAGGAGGATGCCACTTGGATAGATGAAAGCACTCTCAACCTCCAATATCCCCAGTTTATCTCGAGATGAGGACATCTTGATTCCTCCAAGAAGGAGAGAATGTAACATTCCCAATTACCAAGTACGCGTTCTTCGCACGAACCTCTACTTAATAGGAGGTCATTAATTGAATTAAGGCAAATTTTTGTATAAATTATCCCTCTCTCCTCCAGCCGACTGTCGTGCTGGAGGAGAAGGGAATAGCAAGAGCTATTAAGCTCCTTTTTGCGGGAGCTTGCAAGGGGATGAAGGCATGCATGATGCCGCGTGGGGGAGGGAGGACCCCCTTCCCTCACCTATTTAAGTAGTATGGGATAGCCAGGGAAAAGGCTGCCGGGAAGGAGGAGGCCGTGAAGGAGGAGGCTGCCGTGAAGGAGGGGGCCGTGAAGGAGGAGGCGGCCATGAAGGAGGAGGTAGTAAAGGAGGAGACGTGCTGTGTAAGGCTGTAGGCGATGTCATAGAGGAGGAGAAGCTGAGTGCTATGTGGGAGGAGAAGGAAGTTGAGTCACCGCGCTGTAGAAGGAGCCGCCGCAAATTGTGAAGGGCCAGTGCCTGTGACTGGAAGTCAACGCCGTGAGAGAGGGAGGTCGCCACCATAACCGCTACAGGCTGCGGGCCAACGTCGCCATCTCCTGACAAGCAAATCTCCCCACTAGACATTAGTACCACCTCCCCCTTTTCCACGATATTATCATCTCCCCCCTTTCCACGTGGTGTATTGCTCCCTAGAAGCTTCATTAAAAATATTCTAAGGGGGCTTCTCTAAGCCCCCTTCTCGTGGATTCCCCATAAAGCCCATTTTACCCCCGGGATTTAAAGCCCCCTTCACATTGGATCTCCATAAGTTCATTTTACCCCCGAGATTTAAAGCCCCTTTCCCATTGCATCCATCTCAAGCCCATTCCCTTGCCAAGTTTAAAGGTCCCTTCCCATTGAACCCTCCAAAAGCCAATTTTTGCCCCCGAGCTTCGAAGAGAAGCCTATAAGGCCTTCATACAAAATCCCTCACAAGCCCTCAATGCCTCGGGTCTTGTAGAGAAGAAGAGGGTTTCCTTAAACCCCCTTTTTTTCACAAGATCTTTACCTCGGGATTTTTGAAGAAAATAAGTATAAGGCTCTAGGCTTGGGATTTAAAGTTCCCTTTTCCGCAAGGCCCACAAAACCATTCCTAGCCAGAATTTCAAAGAGAAGAATCTCTCAAGCCTCCGTTTTCGCAAGGGCCTTCACAAGAACCCTAAGGCCTTCCAAAGCCAAATTCCGCAAGTCGGTACTTTGGTTAAGGAAGCCATACCTCAAAGGGAATTGCGTGTATGAGGGAGACAAGCCAAGATCATAAGACTGCGAGCCAAGGCAAGAGGTTCGAAATTCACGAAGGCAAACCAGAGGTCGAATTCATGATGGCCCCTAAAAAGTCACAAGGCGCAACCACAGGAGGATCATTTCCTAATACACATGTGGGCATTTCACCGAACCCACAAGTCCAGGTTTTCTTCCTATTTTTGATTTACACCAAAGTATTGCAATTATGCATGGTTAATTCATGGAATTAGGATGCACGTATGCTTGTCAAATCCACCTAGTTTGATGCGAATGAACTACATTGGCTATTTTAAAAGAAGTAACTCACGATTATAGATTGGTCATTTGTTTTTTTTTTTTGGAATGAACGAAAAAGAACATAAGATGTCTATGCATGGTTAGCAAGTTACCTTTGTGCATTGTAAAGTAACAAATCTAGAACAACTAATGACTATCATTACAAAGTCGAAATTATTGTAATACACCTGTGATTATGCATGGAAAGATTAAATTGCATGTCGCATTTTTAGACAAATCTTCTTCATAATGATTCATTAAAAACTCGTTATCAAACATAAGAAATTGCAAGGCATGGAAATGATTCCAAAGGTTGCATGAAGTAGGTTAACTCTAGTTTCAATTGGCATAAATCTCAGTTAACTGCGTAGTAGTCAGGAAAGGTTGGGTAATGCTCATTCAGTGTACGAATATTTCATTCAGAAATGTAGTTAGGGAAAGGCTGCATGGTTCATTTTAACATAAAACCTTAAAATCTTAGTAGTGTGAATCATGAATCCAGATCCTAGTAGGATCAATGGAAGTTATGTGAATTTTAGTAGGTGCTTGGTCTTAACAAGAAAAGTTAGGGATTGCGAATCTAGAGGAAATGAATCACGTGCTTACGTGAGTTATGATGTAATGCAACTAGTTTTTCCCCTCTTAGATCAAGACAATATCTTTAGGAATGGCTCATCCTTGTCGTAAGACAAGTAAATTGGTTTACCCAAAACACCTAAACTGCAAAGGACTCATTTAGGATGGTTAAATCGATACAATATACTCCAAGTGCTAGCTAGGGTTTAGCACATTAAGGACTTGACCTAGTTTCACGCACTTTTTACCAAGACGAACCCTTAAACCAAAGGTCCTACCCACATTCACAGAATGTAGGGACAATTGGACGCTCATGCACAAAACGATCTAATGTTTCTACCCTAAGGATCACTCGTTCAAATGATGAAACTCGGATTGAGTTGGAATTTCTAGGACGAAACGTTGTCGGCCTAGTGTAATTAAGAATGGGTTGGGTAAGAAGACACCCTAAACCCTGCTTCTCGTCTGGAGATAATTCCGTGACCAGAAAGTGCCATTCAATGGGTGAAATGATCCCATGGAATAGATGCGACACTTGTGCAATAAGCTGCAATGTCGCATAGACTTGTGGTTTGTTCACAAGAGAGTTTTTCCATTTCTTGAAATGAGGTTGGCAAGTTCTTGCGAATGTTTAACTTGCAAGAGGATGAGTAGTCATCCTGTTACATCACCTTTCTTGGGGAATAATTGCCAAGTAAAGGGAAGTTAGGTATTTGCTTGGAAGCAAATGATCAATCGATAAATTGGAGCGACACGGTCGCCAGGATTTACTGTTAATAAAACCTAAGGTATTGGTTAAGTTGGGTTAATAGGGTATGGCCCTAACCCAAGGACAATAGGGTGAACAAACAAACCCTTGGGGATCTTGCCAAATCGCAATTGATCCCAGATCGAATGCTAGATGCATTCGGAGAAAAGGATTCACTCCTTAGAAATTGGCCAAATAAACGACCACTAGAATTGATTGTGCTTGTAACAGTTTAGAAAGCACTGTTTGCATTGTTTGCTCAAGGAACTAAAGAATGAAAAGATATCTAAAGCTTCAGGTTGAAGGCCTGAAGGGAGAGGCAGCTTCAGTTACCCCCGACTGCCTGCCTGACCCTAACCAAGGGGGTTGTTGACTGCGCCGGAAACGTGGACCGAACCCGCCGCGAGAGGTCTCTCCGTTGAGTTCTACTTGGAGCAGGAGGACGCTTGGGTGCCAGGGGGGGCTCTGGCTGTAAATTGCTCGCCTTCCGGGTCCTGCACAAGAGGCTAACGTGACTCGGGATTGGATCTCGAGGCCCGCATACTAGTCTATGGGCGGAAGCTTGGAATAGTAATCCCTGGCGGATTACTGGATAGCCTTCGGGCGGATTATGGACAGGCCTATGGGCGGAACTCCTTGTATTTCAAAGATAAAATGATGAAATGTTAAAAGAACTTGCTTGATATTGTTTTTCTATGTCACGTGATAAGATTACGTGAAAGAACCAGTGCTTAAAGGGATTAATTAAAGAAGTTGACTATTATATGTCAAATTAATGTGTTAGGTAATTAGATAACTAAAACAAACCGAGGAAAGTGCGGAGGATGGGCCATGGGTCCATCCTACGGTTGGGTGGTCCCGGTTAGCCGGGAACTTTTCTCAGAAATCTCGAAGAACAGCGGAATAATCATTATCATCAAAAAGAATAACGATGACGTAGAGTTATGTCTTACCCTATTTATGCTATTTTAGGGGAATGGAATGGGACTATGCCTTATGGAAGAGAGGTTGAGCTTTGCATCCCTCTCGTTTCCCATTCTCCTTGAACCAAGTGCAGCGTGAATCCGCTTCGGACCTGGCATTTCTGCGTAAAGTAGTTCACTCGGGTCTGACGCTAGTTGCTATTAGCTAATGACCCGTTAGGAAAACCTTAATACCGGTCAATCCTAAGTGGGAACGGCCAGGATACTTCCGGTACATGGCAGACGCGGGAAGAACTAGATCGCAAAACCCGTAACATTCCATGGGAGTGCCAGGCGGAGCTTTCTAGACATCCTTTCCGATGGACTGCTAAGACGTGTCCTGGATGATACTAGGGGACACGTTACACTCTAACATTATCAGAAAATTACCATCCACCTCTCAATAATACTATATTCCTATAGGAAGAAAAATGAAAAGAATATACTCAGAAATGGTGATGAGAACAAGCTTGCAACCATGGTGATGTATATGTTTATACATTTAGGGGCAAATGTGTAATGTGATTCCATTAGCGGGAGTTTGAGGTCAGTTTTTAGCCTTTTAGCATGCTGAGAGAGGTGTGCTCCACCAATGATGAGAAGGTTTTTGTGACATTTTAAAAAAAATCATTTTCATATGAGTAGAGTAATCGGCACTTTCCAGGAGTAAAGCAGAGTGATTGTTATTTTGCAATAGTAATGTATTGTCCTCATATTTCAGTTGTTTCTCTTATTGAGAGGAAAAAAGGTGACAGAAGCCCCTCCTTGGTTGAAATATTTGAAGGTTCAATGCTCATTCCCTCTCTCTTGCCTTCACTCTTCAGTGTTTGGAGTTTTTTTTTGTTCTCTCTCCACTCAGCCACAAGTTTTTGCCCTCCATCTTCTTACTCCATGGAGGCATATTCTCAATGCAAAAGACCTAGAGTTTCCATCGATTCCATAGTTACTTTCAATACGTTAGATGAGTAGGACAGGTGGGTTTCCTTAACCATAATGAGGGGAAGTTGGATAATCATGCAACAAAGAAAGCGGAAGAGATCTTCGAGAACCAACCCTTTTTTATCATGCTAGAAGGGTAGGGTAATGGATTTTAGGCTTGGTGGCCCTAAGAAGACAATCAAAGAAGTGCATATGTAGCATGTTTTTATACATAAGGAGATTCACCTTAAGCTCATTGCATACAATATCCCTCTTTATAGACCCAATTTTTGAAGCATTTTGGTTGCATCTACTCTCTAGTATGAATAAAGGTCCGTGTTTCTTATTCACCTTGTAACTAACAAGACCATTTGATGTTAATAGACTTGTATCCCCATCAAGCGTCCAAGAGTGGTAGCTAGTAGAATGTGCGGTAGATGTCTTGGATGTTATCCACTCCTCTTTTAGAAAAGAGCTTTATAAGGGGAGGACCAAAGTGACATTGGCTACAAGGGGCATATTATTTTATGACTATTTTTGCATACCACCTCTCTCCAGTGGGAAATGGGGAGCCTTGTCTAGCCTTTCCCTTCCAGATTTCAAGAGCAGAGTGTGCATGCTACCAAATTTTAGAATAAGCAAGATTTATAAATGCAAAAATGCCTAAAGCCCAACATTTCATGTACTCAAAGCAAAACATCCACTTTTATGTCTATATCCATTTTCATGAACTTCTTCTCCAACACTAAGGTCATGACCCCAAGAACCATGTTCCTAGTAAAGTGCCCAGATGTAGATAGTCTCCTAGAGTTTGTGAATGTAGGCTAGGATACAAAGGTACAAGATGGAATCACCTACAAGGTGCAATTAGATTCTATTATCTACAAGTATATGATTTCCACTCAAAACTTCATCATGACATTTTTGTATAGAAGATGGCACCATGTTCATGGAAAACTAGTGCCACTAGACTAAGACATGAGAAGTTTTCTAAAAATTAATTATAAGATATTGATGTTTAGTTAAATGGTAAAATTTTGATCATTATGAAGGTAGGGCCAATGTGCATATTATGATAATTAAGGATGGATCTGCATAATGAAGACATCCAACTTTCTACTTTTTTTAGCTTCCATGTTGATGATAAAAAGGTGCATTGCTATTTGCATTGTTTATCTTGCTTTAGATTCACATGATCAAAGAAATTGTTTGCATCACACTATCTCTAACTAATGATATCTCTATGTCTGCCAAGTCCCAATAAGAAAAGAAATGAGTTTTATATGTAAAGAGACAACAAAAAATATTGTGCATATATGTTGCCATTAGTAGCCCTATAGAGCTATCTCTAAGGACTACACAATTATAGGATAACAAATACCTACTTGCAAGATTCAAGGAGATATACCTAAAATCAAGGATTGGACTCTCAAAAAAAGATACATCTCATCATCACCTAAGACATCCATCTACTTGCAGCAATCACAAAATGAAGCTAGCCTCACTCTTATAAATAGATACATCTGCTACAACGACAATGAGAAAGATAAATAAAGATTGAGAATGGGAACACAAAAACTAAACAAAGTTATCCAAATATAAAGAAGAATAGGTTAAATTTTAAGCATCACAATTAGCATTTAGATAGCAAATTTCCTAGCTCTCAATAATTATTCTTTATTCTCAAATCATTGCATACTTCTATCAAGGAATATCATTATTGGTGGTTTTTTCAATCCCAAGGTATCAAAATTAGCAGTTTTTATACTTTCTCAGTACCATTACTATCCATCTCACTGTACCATTATTGGTAGTCTTGGTACTTCTAAGTACCAAATTTCGTAGTCCCACAGTATCTTTTTGTGGCATTGGATATTTTTTGTATATGATAAATAGGTTCGTAACTGCAAGTTCCTTGTGCCTCATTAGACTCATCCCTCGTATTAGTGTGTATCGGTCTATTTTGGGCCGCAAGCAAATCATATTAGAGCAAAATGCTCTCACTAATAAGAGCACCAAATTTGAGGAGCCTACACTTGGAGTGTCATGACCAAGCCATATAGGGGCCATCACCCCATGGATAGGTACCTCTTGCTCAGTGGTAGCCCATATAATATTCAATGCATAAAAGGATAAATCAGCCCAATTATAATCAAAATAAACAAGCCTTTTTGCAATTGTAGATGAAGTCATTTTTCACAAAAGAAAGGTAAACATTTCATGGGGCTTTTATACTCATGAAAGACCATACCATCAAATTAATATTAACAACAAGTTTGGCAATATGTATGAGAACATTTCCTTCTTTTTCTTTTTTACATTTCCATTTCCATTTACAAAGTGGTAGAGGAGCACCAAAAAATTACAACGCAAAGGCCTTGAAGGCTAGGTTTAAGGGTCTCCTCAAGGGTAGGGGTCAAATCTTCAAGAGGTGCCTCGATCGTCGCAAGGGTTGTGAGGTTTCCTGAGAGGGTGGCAAGGTTATTCTCAGGGTTCTTATTGGGCTGGGGGGTGAGATTGTGGCTGGGGCTGGGAGGTTTGACATGCCTCCTCCCTATCACACTAAAGAGCTTCCAATCTCTAGGGTGCCCTCCCCATTATTTGCAACCTGCTCTTTATAGCTTCTCTCAACTTAGCCCATTGATGAATGTTTTCCATGGCAGCATCATGACCTCGTATGGAGCCTTATACCTCTTGCAAAGCCTTTATCTGCCCTTATTCTTGTTTGTCTCTCCTCTGTATTCTCTCCCTCTCAAACTCATGTCTCCACATTACCTACTCCTCGTGGTGCTCATCAATTATAGATGCAAAAAATTGAATGATGTTGACTTTGAGTTACTTGACTTCAAACATTAAGTAGATCCTATGTCCATATCTTGCACCAAAGAAGAAATTAAAAATTGTAAGCGATGACTTGCAAAATAAGCTTGCATCATAAAAAACACTCACATTTAGAAGACTATATGTAACCTTTAAAAGAAGGAGAGACATGTTGAGGCACGTTCTCCATCCACAACTAACGTCTTGAGGGCTTTATTGTGAGACCCACAATCTTTGTAGTCAAGTTATATAAAATGGTTGTTACAAATAGAACACCCTCCATGCACGCCATAAGTTGGCACCTAGACCTAAAGACATAGGTGAAGTTCATTAAAGATTGACACCTTTAAGGAGCAATAGCTAAATCTCAAAGGAGAGACATAGATACTTACTTTCTAGCTCTTGCATGGTATCCCCAGCCAGTAGTATTTGTAACATAACAATTTTTTAAATGCACGTTGTACAATATTAGAATCTAGTGAGACCTATTCAATCATCAAACAAGATAAATGAGATAAATGAACTAGGTGTACACAAACAAGCAATGCTATTTAATCAAGCACTTCCTTTTGATGGTATGAAATGAAAACAACTTGCACATTCAGTTGACATGTAACTCCACTACTTCAAACCATCCATCCATGAGGCATCATTGTCTTGTAGAGCACTCAACAGTAGCGGTTTACAATAATTATGCAAGACATCCACAATCTATTTTGATTGCATGTCTTTCAACCGCTGCACATTCACATGACCAATTCTTTTATGTCAACTTTAAATATCACAACACTTGAACCTTGTGCAAACATGGAAATATCCATTTTAAGTAGATTTACATTAAGAGTAAACAATATGTGAGTATTTTTTCCTCTTCAAGTATCAACATACAAAGCAAGTCTGCAAAATTAGGGATATCATCCCTCATATTCATAGATGACCTAAAGCTCTTGTATTCATCTCCAAATCTATCGAAGAATGCATGCATAATATCATCATCATCAACTGCACACTAATAGATCCAAGAGCTTCCATAATATTCTTGATCTTCATGGCATAATCATTAATGGATAGGTTCCCTCTTTTCACTTGATTCATGTGCTCTGACTTGAGCTGTAGCTTTCTGGCTTTTGTATTTACTTCAAACAACCTTGCCAAAATTTTCTATGTAATAGTGAGAATTTCATATTCCTACAAATAGCCTATCCTACTATCTATGACACTAACAAACAACCAATGCATGACTTTACTTTGTATCTGCTCCTGATCTTTCTTAACCTTTAACTTTTCTGCAATAGTATTTCGTGTAGAAACTTTAAGTGCTAGTGCCATGTCTCCTTCAATGTAATTCCAAACACCTTTTCCCTTCAAGAGATTTGTCATCTTGAACTTCTATATAAGATAATGGTTCTTATCAAGCTTCTCATTGAAAATTTGGTTGAAGTTGTCAAATATTTTGATAAAATAGAAAACCTTGCAAAATCCTGCAATCTACAAGCAAGCTAATACCATGTGCACCACAACTAAATACATAGTCTTTTTCACTGATTGCATAACAATAACTACCAAATGATTTTTGTGTGTATAACCCAACAAACACCTCAAACCTTACAAATTTGAAATCTCTAACTTGTGCACCAGAAAACACAATTGAAACTCTAGTGTATGCAAAAACTACTATTGGGATCGCTTGAAGGTCTAGAACGAAGGCGGAAATGACCTCAGATGGTAAAGATAAAAGATTGTAGCCCTTCCAATTTTAGGATCCTCCTACAATTATAACCTAGTGCAAATTGAGAAAAGTGGAAGAGCTTCTTACTCGTTGCTTGCTTGCTTACTTTTATGCTCCAACACCTTCACCTTAGCCTCCAATTGATATTTCTGTAGCTGTGGGATGACTCTAATACCATGAAAACAGACATGAGGGGAGAGAGGTGAAACACCCCCAAGAGCACAAAAAAAAAAGCAATGGAGACTTGATCACATAGAGAGATAGGGTTGCACTACAAGATATAGACCTTATACCGACGTTTAAAGCGACGAAAATACAAACCACAAAATTTGCCCCCGTCGTCGCAAAAAGCATCGTTATTGACGACGCCATAGAAACGTCGCTATATGCGTCGCATTTGCAACGCATATAGCGACACAAATAGCGACGCATATAGCGACGCAACCAATGAATTTGCGACGCTCATAGCGAGGCCAATAGCGACGCGAGCAGTAAATTTGCGACGCAAATAGCGACGGTAACAGGGAAAAAAAATTTGTGTGCTGTATGAGAGCCATGCAAAATAGTTTCTGCACTATTGCATACAAAGCGCTTGCAAACAAAAAGAATGTATACTGAAATCATAAAACCGATACATGAAATAAATACATGATCGCATAAAATGCGATTGGTATAATCATGAAAGGATATTACTAATACATAGAAAATGTCTACATAGATCAGGCGACTAAAAACTAAAGGTGTGTGAACTCCAAGGATCCAAGGGCGAGCTAGAAATCCTCGTCCCCCGAAAGCTCATCTCACCGCAAAGGAACATCGAACGGATTCTGTAGAAAATGAAACAACATATCAATCCACCATACAATAATGCATTCAAATATCTCATGGTAACTACGGACAAGAAAGATGAGTGACTTACAGGGCCGCCGCGTCTATACAATCGGTCGATCAATGCATTGAGACCGTGCCTCTCTGCATATCGAGTCTCAAGGCCTTGCGGATCGCGATTTGTAATGGAGTGCTGCAAAGAAAACAAAATGCTAACTATTAAAAACATGATTGTCAGTACAAAGAATATTTCAAAAAAACAAATACGAAAAACAAAAGAGAAACTTATAAAGTCCTCCAAATATGTCCTATGGCCGCCACTCCCAAGATGATGCACCACTCCGGCCTCGAGTCGTGCCCTCGCCGCCTCTCGCTGCTAACTCCAACGTCCTGGCGAATCTGTAGCCTCCTCCCTCAGTCGGTGCCAGTCGTCTGCATCTAACCACTCGGGCTTTGCAGCCCCACTCTTGATTGCCTTGCGTGCGTCGGATCGTCTATGTGACATGTATGCACGCATGCAATCCATCATCTAGCCCGTAGAGAATCTATCTACTACGGCTGGCACCGGAAACTCCTCGTGCAAGGATGCTACTGTGTAGTCCTTTCTCCCCTCCGGTATGTTCTTCCAATGATCCATGACGTTGTGCCGAAAAACTTGTTGGCACAACTCCCTCATGCAAGCCATCACCCTCCTCCCCTCATCATTCATGATGATGGCTCTTGACCTACTATCAACTAGGTATCCATAACCCCTAGGAGTCTGCCTAAGATGGGTCCTCTCCCATCTCCATCCATGCTCCTGGGCATATCCAGGAGACCCCTGTACATCCGGTGTACCAAGGGGGGTAACCTCTCTCGGAGTGGCACTCAAAGGGGTGCCACCAAAAGGGGTGCCACCTGCTGACGGCTGCACAAAAGCCGAAGTAACTGGAGTAGACGTCCCCACAGGTGTGACAAATCTTGGAGGTAACGCAGCTCCAGCTGAACGACGAGACAGAGACACCACATCTGTGTCTCCACAACAGCACCCCCTGATCCCGATGCAGTCCCTCCTTCTGGCCCAAGTCGTGAGCGTTGAGATCGTCTGCTCGAAGCTGAAGCATCTGATCGCGCTGAAGGAGATCTAGCAAAGCGCCCTGACGAAGAACGAGACAGCTCCTGGTCTGCCATCTCTCTGAATCTCGCGAGCTGATATGGAGACATGCGTGCCATCATGTCCTGAAACTCCTCATCGCTCATCCCTCGACTCATCTTGAAAATGTCACCTATATAGATAAAAAATGGTGTTAGAAAAATCAATTTAAACTATACAAACCACAGTAATATAAATCATTTTTGAAAAATCCCTCTTAAAATGCACATCTTATGTACCTTTATGGAAGATCTAAACAACGAATTGAGTAATACAATTCTCTAAGAATTAAGTATTCTATGGTCCCATGTTAATCTCCTGACACAACTCTACATACACTGGAAGGTCGATAGACATGTCACCACAAAAGAACGAGTCTGCCTCGTTCTCAAAAAATTCTTGGACTTCTGTATTTCCATCATTGTTAGCCGATGCGGGCTCCAAACTTGCGGTGGCCTCCACCCCTTGTAATATCGACCCCTCTATTTGCATATTTTCTTCATCTATGCCTGGAACATCGCTTTGATCGTATACTCTCGCACTTCGAGGAGTTGAAGGTATAACATACCACCATCGAGGTTGTCGGGGGTTTGGATAGAAGATTACCTATTCAAAAATACGTACAAAGCGAGTTCAAACCATTGTGACATAAACCATGTCGTATTACAATTAGCAAGCAAATGACTCTATGCACCTGTTCACAATGGGCGGGCAACACAAAGGTATCGCGCAAATCCGTCCTTTTTTTTTGGAATCTATTTCGAGAAATCCAGATAGACCTCGTCGAACTGTTGCTCCGGCTCCTCCAAGTACCACTTTGAACCACTGCACATCGAATAGTATCATGGAGAAGCTACGGTAATCCACCGTAGTAATACTTTGCAAGTTCCCAAAATACTCCATCTCATCCACAACCGTGTTCGGATCCGTTGCTCGTCGCCGTCTCTCTTTCTCAAACCTTGCCATGACACCACAGTCCATTGTGGAGCGGATTTTGTCAATACGCTCCACGCGAAAATGCCGTCCGTGTGACCACGCTACACTATATATTTTTTTCTGTACATTGAAACACTCAAATTAGATGTCGCATATAAAATTTAGATATGACACATTCTAAACCCCTCATCACCTTTGGACTACATCCCCTCGAGAACTCCCACTCCTTCATTGAGACCTCTGTCCCTTCGCTAGATGCTGCGGTCAAGGCTCCATGCAACCACCGTGTTGACATAAACCACGGCATCTCCTCCATGCCTTCGGGATATCGAATCGTCGATGATGTGTACTGCGTTGGAATTCAGCTCGTGCTTCCTCTCGATCTTGCCTTGCAATCTGGTACTTGGCGAGCCACGACTCCATGGAGGCATGGTGCAACATACAAAAGCGATTCACCTTCTCTTCCATTGAGGCATCCATTCTTTTTTCTACCCCATTTCCAACCACCACATCTCCAGTCACTCTATCATCATCCTTCAATGTCCATAGCATTTCATTGTCTGGTTCCACCATTGGTAGCCATTGTGAGATATGGACTAACGCCTCTGACACCAACCAACCTTCCGCCATGCTACCTTCTGGACGAGCTCATTGTCGCACAAAGCCTTTCAGGGTTTTCATGAAGCACTCCAGGAAGAACATCCATTGCATATGGACAGGTCCAGCAATCTCCACTTCGTCCACAAGATGCACAAGAAGGTGAACTTGTATCGTGAGCATGCTCGTGGGCAGGTATTTCTCAAAGAGACAGACCATCTCCACTACTCCCCGCCTTGCGGATTCAATAGAGGACGTCTTAATCTCTTTCTGTGAGATCCATTGCATCAAAGTTGACAACTTGTAAATGGCCCTGCAAATTTCTGGAGTAAGGCATCCTGCGATTGCGATCGGTAGGACAAACTGCCACAAATGAGAAAGTATTATGAATAATGGCCACTTTTCAAATTGCAAAATGCCCACGCTAATTAAATCCATTCTGTTCACAAACCTGACATATCTTATGCCAATCATGGGATTTTAGCCCCGACAATTGGTCATCTTTAGAAAATGCGGACGTGAGAGAATGGATCATACCCGTCGGAGTGCGGATAGACTTGATTACTTGCTTCACAATGAGCTCTTCTTTGGTAGACAAAACCCAGGGAGCGCAAGGAAGCTGCACTCCCCCTTCAGCACTCGACTGCGATCAAAGCGCCTCCATCTTACCTACCTCCTTCAAATCCATTCGTGACCCTATAGTGTCTCTCTTTCCTGTGATGTGGTCCCATAGCAAGCTGCCCACATTCTTGAAAATATGCATGGGATCCAACAAGTGGTTGACCTGTAAGTGGGTCCAATATGGCAACTCGTAGAAAACTGAGAACCGTTGCATTCCATTTGGATGTGATTCCGGGTTTACCATTTTCAGCTCATACCAGCTTGCAACGTTCATATGTGCTGGAGGTCGTCCAAGAAAACCTTCCCTGAGTTCATGATCCTCCGGTAAGAAAGCGGCGTGTCCTTGATATACCATCTTCTTCATGGTTCGTGACCTTCGGGAGTCTAACTGTGGCCCACACAATGGACATGCATGATAACCTAAGGTAACCAGACCTGTAAGGCAAGCCACGACCTAGTGAATACTTGATTGAATGAAATAAACTATAGATATTACCAGCGAGAATGGAGGTATGCTCACCTGAGCACTCTCCCAATCCCGGAAAGTCATGCATCATCCACATGAGAATGGCTCAAATGTTGGCTGACCGCCGACCATCGCGCCTGCTCATATCTTGCACAGTGAACCCCTCCTCCCACAAAATCTTAAGCTCATCGACTAATGGACGAAGATACACGTCCATATTTTTTACTTTGTAGCGGCCCGGGACGAGCAAGCTAAGGATGAGATGTCCTTTCTTCGTAGAAAGCCATGGAGAGATGTTGTAGTTGACAAGCACTATAGGCCACACACTGTAAGAAGTCGAGCGCAGACCGAATGGGTTCACACCATCCATGGCGAGACCGAGCCGAAGATTCCTTGGCTCTCACGCAAAGCCTGGGAAGGTAGAGTCAATGTGGCTCCATGCACGCGAATCCACTGATATTCGTTGAACTCCATCCATGGACCTATTCTACACATGCTACGTTGTCAAGCTTGCCATGCCAGACGTGCGAAACATGTGGTTTATGCAGGGGATGAGCGGAAAGTGTTTGAGAACTTTTTGAGGGATGGTTTGCCCTTGCAAGTCCTATCGATACCTATGAGCACCACACTTTGGACATGTCTCCATAGTCTCGTATTAATCTCGAAACAGTATGCAATCGTTGATACATGCATGGATGTTATTGTAGTCCATGCCAAGCTTCCGTAAAACATGTCGTGCATCATTACGAGACACAGGCATGGTATTTGCAGGTGGTAATATATGATATTTCAATAACCTGAAAAAAATCATAAAACACCTTGAAAAAGCACAAATGTTTGCAATAATACTGTAAAAATAAAAAATCAATGAAGCCTATGTGCAAGGTACTTGAATAACTCAGTCACACTCGTATCGCTCCAACCGTATTTTTCTTGCACACTTAAGAGTGCAAGCAATGTCTTCAACCGAGATACTCGGCACCCATCATATAATGGTATGGATGCTTCCTCTCTAAGAGGGTTGGATGTCTCAACATCCATGGGAATCAATGCATCGATCATTGCCTCCATCTCAGGCTCCAAGATTGTAGGTAGGTCGGGAAGGTTGTCTGTCTCCTCTGGCATTGACGGTATAGATGGGCCTTGTGAGTGGTGGATTGGCTCCTGCAATCCATCCATTGCACATCCACGAACTCTTCTAATTGGCCGCAAAGGGTGCACTCCCCCTTGGGTCGAGACATCACCCCCCTGGATAGAAAATTTGCCAACAAGACCCAATCTTATTGTGTATGGTTTTCAATTAGCTTGCGAGTACAATGCATGATTAATATTAACTTCAAATTACCGTTTTCTAAAAATCCGCAATCGCTTGATCAATGATCTCAGATTGAAACTCGCCAAATTGTCGTACGTGTTCTATAGACAATCGGCGTTTTCATCTAATTGCCAACTTGCATTGAGAGCAAGGACATGGGACACGCTAATTAAGATACGTCTCGCGGTCTTGAACAATAAGACCTTCTTCGTTTTCCATCTTATCTACATTACAGCAAACGAGGCTTAAATGGATAGCTTTATGGAGATGTGCGTTAAGTTGCAAGTTGACCATAAATCTTGCATTGTACATAGTAGTTGAGAGATTTTTCGATGTTATATCTCGGCCTTGTATCATGTTCAAGGATTTGTTTGTCCCGGTAGATAATTATTCGTTATTGTAAAAAACTGCACTAGAGGGCTTTGAGTGTAAGTAATCCATTTATGAGCATCATTGAGGATCTCTTAGTATAATAATAAATCAGTCTCAACAAAAAGCATCTTAGAAATGTGCTTTTTTTGTCCTAGGATCGCGTATTAAAATTAATGCCATCTATGAAATTTATCAACTATAGTAGTAAAATTTATTTCAATCAATTCTACTCATAGTCATAAGACCTGAGAGAAAATATCCTATACTCAATTTAAGGGATTATTCTTCTATAACAATACTTTTGGGTTCATTTTGATGAAGTACCGTAATGACCATTAGCTAGGGTATCATTTTCTTTTAGTCCTTCCGTTGACTAGTTGGCATGATTTCTAATTTGTTATGCCTATAAAGTTAATACAAAAACAATGAATTATGCATATCACAATTAGATCCCCTACTTGGACATTATGAAGGACATGACCAATTTTAACCCATCTTAAAGAGTCACCAATGTACATGGCCCATGGCAAAGCACATTGCATATCGATAAGTCTATTATCTTAAATTTCCTTCCCCTCCCTCTCCCTCTCTTTCTCTCCCTCTCTCTCCCTCTCCCTCTCTTTCTCTCTCATTTCCTCTCCTAAACAAGCAAAAAAGAAAGCGATTCAAACATTAAACAAGCAAGAGGGAGAGTGAGAGAGAGAATGCACTCTCCCTCCTTCTCCCTCTCCCTCTCCCTCTCTTTCTCTTTCTCTCCCTCTCTCATTTCCTTCCCCTCCCTCTCCCTCTCCCTCTCCCTCTCCCTCTCTTTCTCTCCCTCTCTATCTCTCTTTCTCTCTCATTTCCTAAACAAGCAAAAAATAAAGTGATTTAAACATTAAACAAGCAAAAGGGAGAGGGAGAGAGACAATGCACTCTCCCTCTCTTTCTCTTTCTCTCCCTCTCTCATTTCCTTCGCCTCCCTCTCCCTCTCTTTCTCTCCCTCTCTTTCTCTCTCATTTCCTCTCCTAAACAAGAAAAAAATAAAGTGATTTAAACATTAAACAAACAAAAGGAAGAGTGAGAGAGAGAATGCACTCTCCCTCTCTTTCTCTTTCTCTCCCTCTCTCATTTCCTCCCCCTCCCTCTTCCTCTCCCTCTCTTTCTCTTTCTCTTTCTCTCTCTCCCTCTCCCTCTCCCTCTCCCTCTCTTTCTCTCTTACTCTCTCGTTTCCTCTCCTAAACAAGCAAAAAAGAAAGTGATTTAAACATTAAACAAGCAAAAGGAAGAGGGAGAGAGAGAATGCACTCTCCCTCTCCCTCCCTCTCCCTCTCTTTCGCTTTCTCTCCCTCTCTCATTTCCTCCCTCTCCCTCTCCCTCTCCCTCTCACTCTCCCTCTCCCTCTCCCTCTCTTTCTCTTTCTCTCCCTCTCTCTCTCTCTCTTCCTCTCTTTCTCTTTCATTTCATCTCCTAAACAAGCAAAAGAGAGTGATTTAAACCTTAAACAAGTAAAAGAAAGAGAGAGGAAGACTCACCAATGAGATATGGCGAGCGTGGGGCAGCTCCTCTTTGCGATGAAGGCTCCTCCTCTCCTTCGCGAACAACGGCAGCGGCGGCGGCGGCAACTCTTCTTCCTCTCCTTCTCTCACGACGGTCGCTCTCTCCCTCGCTCCCGCTCTCAAAACTCACAATGGAGCAAATGCAAAATGAAAACCGTGCTCGGTTTCGGCCACTTTTTTTCCCTGCGGCACGTCACTATTTGCGTCGCATTTGCGACGCAATTAGCGACGCCAATAGCGACGCCGCTATCCGTCATTGCTAATCGGCGTCGCTACTAGCTCAAATCCTTGTAGTGTTGAGATCTTGTTCTTCTTATTCTTTCTTCTTTCTCCACCCACACAAAAGAACAAATTCTACAACATAATAAAATACTAATATAAAAGTATCACAACATATGTATAGGCGGTCACTAAGTGTAAACTTGCTATAGGAAACAATAAGTGGCATAATAAATGTTCCATAGCCAAGGGTGTACTATATGGGTGTAGTCTAGTTGTAGAATCACTGGTGTATCCTCACATCGGTCATCTAATACACCAATGAATAATATCATGCCGCATCACCAAGGCAAGTAGTGAATGCCAGATCATGTAGATCTTGACATCTCAACATAGAACTCACTAACTTAAAAGATATCCTAGTGTGGTCAACACCTAATATAATAAAAGAAATTTGAGGATTTTTAGGACTAAGAGGTTAGTATTGAATCTTCATCAAGGATTATTCCCTCTTTGTTACACCTTTCACAAATCTTTTGAACAAGAATACGAAAATCGTTTGGATCACTAACCATTAGGAAAGCTATGATAAGCTTAAAGAAGATATAACCACTTGTGACCAAGGTACTTCAAGGAGGAAGCTCTAACAGATAACAAGCCAAGAAAAAGTATGACCTTACTAGCAATGATTATTTATACTATCATGATCGTCTTTGTGTTCCTAATGAACCAAAAGTGAAGGTCAAAGGCTTATGGGAAGCCCAAGACAACCCCATTACTAGACATTTTAGGTATGCCAAGACACAATGTCATTCATAAGAGCTATCATTCACCAAAACTAAAAAGGGATTTATTAAGATATGTAACCCGATGCTTGATTTTTCAAAGTGTCAAGGCAAAAAGAATTAAGATGCTTACATGTTTCCTTTAATAGTTTCAATGTTAACAAGTTCCCATTGACAAGTTTCCTTTGAAAAGTTTACATTCACATGTTATATTGACAGGTCTTCGTTGACAAGTTCATGTTAGAAACTTTGCATCAACAAGTTTCTGTCAATAAGTTCCCATCCACAGGTTTATGTTGATAGTTTTGGTTTGACAAGTTTAGACTGACGACTTGCACTTTTCAAGTACAAAAAGAATCTTCCAATATTTTAATAGCAATGTTGTTATAGAAAGGACAACTTGCAAGTAGCCAAATCTAGACAACAATTTCCTCTAATCATAACCCCTTTTTCAATGCTTCACTCTCTTGCCCACCCTCTTACGTCAATGCAAAATTCTCCCCAATTTCTTAATCCTGACAAGCACATAGTTTTGAATGCTAGAAACTAGTACCCATAAATTATACCTTGCTATTGTTATGATATTGGTATCTCCTACTTAGGTCTTATCCTTGGTAGATCTTCCTCTTTTTTGGTGGGTCTTCCCCCATTTTTCTTGGTAGCTTCACTCCTCCTTTTGGCTTGGTTGTTGCAGGAACTTCTCCTTTCACAACATGATGGCACCCCCCTCTGTAGTGACTATGGCAACCTGATGGAAAGGTGGTGGAGACGGTGTTTGTGGAAGAAGGAATGATGGCAATACCAGGAGGGGTGAGAGGAAGGGTGATAGAGATGATGAGAGAGAAATGGAAGGTGGAAGGATAGAGAGATGGTCATATAGAGGGCAAGTTATGATGGGTGAATGGAATAAGGATGGAAAACAAGGATTAAGGGGAGGACTAAGGGAGGATTAAGGTGCTTTTAACCCCCATGGCTCATCCTGGTGCTTTCAAAGCTCCTTGCAACCTATAGTCTTGACTCAATTAGTTATTAAGCTGACCATTCTAGTTATGGCTAAGAGCATGACCCATGAAGGGCTTATTAATTGCACGGGGGACTCGCTAGTAGTAATAAGGAGACATCACCTGCGTGCAAGAAATATATGAAAATACCCCTTATCTACCCCCTATTTATGGGACCTTACCTTATAAAATGTACCTTCTTTCCCCTAAATAACCCCCTCCCTTACACTCACGTGGTACCATATAGCAAACCCTAGTGGACGCCCAGTATGAATTGCAACTCCACGATTGCTGGTTGTTGAACAATGCAGGAGAGGGTCATCATGGTGATCTCTTGGTCATCACAATTGTCAAAGGTCATTGAGAGGCACTAATGACTTGGTGCACAGTGAATCAAAAGCTGCTTAGATGCTTGAGCCAATTGGAAGAGGCTTGAACCAATTGAAGGAGACTCGATGCTTCAATGTAGATTGTGTTCCATCACTCAGACATGAGTGCACACCCTATCATTGATCAGACTCGCACCTACGGATTTCTTGATAAGCATTAGAGACCTACTAGAAATATGAAGGGCGGGCTACTAGCAAAGCAACCTTGTGGCGTGTGCCAATCATAGGATGTGTTCAAAGTGGCAAGATCATATGCTCAATGTGGAGATTAGCACATATTTGCTTTGTTGGGCATAGGGCTTTACAGTTTGACAAAAGGTTGAGGGAAGGCATTGAGGTTAAGAGAACAAAACCAAGTAGAATGTGTGCAAGAGAAGCGAGCTTTTTGAGTAAGCTTTTGAGCGAGCTTTTTCGAGAAACCTCCATTTCTTGTTCCACATACTCAGCTTATTCCACCCTTGATTTTTTTGTCCTCCACCACCACCATTGTCATTGTCGTCATTGCCACTACCACCATCACAACTAACTCCACCACCACTACCACCATCTCTGCCACCACCACTGTCACTTGCTCCACCATTACTACCATTATCCCCACCACCTCGACTATGATTGCCACCACTACCTTCACTCTATGTACCTCTCTCTCTCTCTCTCTCTCTCTCTCTCTCAATTTCTTGATTTTTCTCTATACACATATATTCTCTTTGTCACTTTCTAGCACACTTGATCAAATAGCACTCCATCTCATGTAAATGATTTGTCTCTCTAGTACGTAACATGGATTCATTCATGCAATCATCCTAGAAGAATGGAACACCATGGCCCACCTCTATCTATCTATCTGTCTCACTCTCTCTCACAAATTACTCCTTGTCTTTACTCTCTCTCATTTTAGGGTTGTACATGAAATTTCTCCCTCTCACTCTACATTCTCTCTCTCTTCCCCTAACCTATATATATATATATATAAATCTTAGTCACTTACTCACTCTCTATGCTTATCTCCCTCTCTCTATCACTTTCTCTCTCTCATGCATGCGATTTGTCCACATGGTATAATAATGCCTCACATCATATTATGGCATGTGTTGTAGCAAACACTTCTTTTAAATTCTAAATCTCTCTCTCTCTCTCTCTCTCTCTCTCATAATGTGAATACTTGGGCAATCAATCAACATTTTTAGAACTTTAGTTGCAATGGATTGATAGCTCCCTACCCTCCCCCCCTCTCTCCCTTCCCCCCCTCTCCCCAATTAATATGATATCTCCCTACCTTCCCCCCCTCTCCCCAATAAATATGATACAAGACAATTCATACAAGCAATCAAAATGTACATTTATATTGTGTTAACTCTAGAAAAAGTGATATTTCTTGTCAAATTAAGAGAGACAAGGTCACCCAAGGCTAGCCAAAATTATGACACACACCATCCAACTGGATTGTATAAAAGTGACTTTCTGAGCAAAATAAAATGTGATTGTGCTAAGAGGTAGTGTTGGCATTGCATTGCTGGCCATTGTATAGGTGGTGTTTGAAAAGTTATTTTGCTTCCGAATACAATGTGCAAGTTTTCTTCAGTGAGTTTGTGTTGGAGTATAAACATGTTGGCATTTGCAACCATCCCAAACACTCAGAGATACACAGTATAGGTGCTTGCAAGCCAAATATGCTTTTCCTTTTGCGACATAGTCCATGAAATCTGGGAAACTACATGTTGGATTCTTTGCAATGTGCACATCATAACACTCCCTCATGACCCTTGAGTTAGGCGTCTCTAGTTTGAAAACCTCATGCTTCAAGGGCTTCACCACTGTGTGGCCCTTCACAGTTGCATCTAGAGCCAAAACTGAGTTTATTCTTTTCCGTGTAGCCTATGAAACACCTCTTTGATATGTACATGAGCCCTTGTTAGCATCCACATCTTATGCCACCTTTTGTAAAACAAAACCATCACTCTCCAACATGTGGATTCCTTCTGCGGTCAAATTTGTGTCTCATGTCACTAGCCATACTTGTGGAACCTTGGGTGGTGCGTGATGAATGGAAGAACAAATGTTCCATATATGGTTCACACTAGCATTACAAAACCACATGAATTGTTGCCACATCCCATGTTGATTAGTAGCTTCTCCTTTTGAGCTAGACCACTCCATGATTCCCAAAAATGAATGTACAAGCACCCCATGTGATGTATTTTTTATAGGTTGTTTGCATTTTTCCTCTCCAGCTCCCAACCATCCTTGACATTTTGCACGACTATGACCTAGAATCCTTCTTATAGCCCAAATGGTGTCATGAAGGACTATCTCCACCACCATTTCCTTCGAAAAATTTGGTGATACTACCCTTGATTGGTGGAAGGAAAAGGGTGCTCAAAGTTTAGTTTTCTTATACTGTTTCTTCTAGGTATGTTTCTGGTCACATACTCAGGCCTATGAGAGGTGTTGGCTTCCTCGGACCCCACTTTCCCATCAACCTTGCATTTTCTTGCTACAATCACATTGTCCCCTCAAAAATTGGGACATTTTTGCAATTCATTTTCTCTTGTTACCTTCTCAATCGTCCTTGCCGTTGCTCGAGGTGTGGGGCTAAATCCTTATTGTAGTCGACTCAAAATCTTCTCTATATTGGGTCTTGCAACATGGAACTTTCCACCACAATTAATGCATATCATTTTGTGCTCTATAGTAGAGCACTCGACAAATCACCTAACACATGCATTGTACAAGTTGATAGATCCCTTGAATCCCTCCCCTACCAAACAACTTACATGCATTGGCTCTACAATGTTGGGGGTTGGTATATGAGTAATGTCCTCCACCACCTTGACAAAAATACAACACGAGAAGGTATGGATCATGAGAAAAACAATGCACCACACATCACATCCTACTATTACAAATGTAATATTTCCGTTTGAAATATTACTAGACCAACCTCCCGCACATCGTGAATTTGTGAAAAGGTTATCTCCATTTCCAGTAGCTGATTTATGATCGTATGCGAGAAAAGGAAGTACTCCGCATTGGTAAATCGGGACCGAAGAATCATGACCTCTCCGCTGGCAGAACGCAACCGAGGTTTAAATAACCCGCATAACCATAGGTAAACAGCCTCTTGGGAAGAGGTCAAGAGGATAAGGTAATTGCAAATTTTTTTATTACTTCCCCCAGCCAAAGCGTGGCTGAGGGAAGGGGATGGACTGAAATTGGAAATTTAAGAGGTGGAGGGGAAGAGGCCATGCGAGGGGCCACGTAGGGGGAGGTCCTCTCTTCCCCCCCCAAACTATAAGAACACCTTCTAAGGTGTTGAAGGGAGGGGAGGAGGGGGGGGGGGGGGGGGGTCGTGAAGGAGACGGCTGTGAAGAAGGGGCCGTGAAGGAGGAGGCAACCGTGAAGGAGGGGCCGTGAGGGGGCTGAAGGAGACGTCAAAGCTGCGTGGGGTGAAGGAGCTGCGTAAGTTTCCGCCGCCTGTGTGACTGAGGCCGCCACTGCCGTCGCTGGAAGCCGCCAGCTGAGCCATAGGCTTCCACGCTGCCACCATCCCAAGTTAACGTCCATCCTTTCCCATCTGGCTGTTTGACGTCATTTCAACCCACATGGTAATACCACGCTGCTGTCCATGATCAGAAGCTAGAAGCTTCTTATTTGGAAGCTTCTAAGGGGCTTCCATAACACCCCTTCCTACCAAATCTCCCACAAGGCCTAGGTCCGGTTCTTTGTAAAGAAGAAGGGGGGTTCTCTAAACCCTTCCCACTAAACCTCCCATAAGCCATCCCTATTTCTTTTCCCCGGGTCTTGTAGAGAATAGGAGGATTTCCTTAAACCCCCTGTCCACAAGATCTTTACCCCCGGGATTTGAAGAAAATAAGTATAAAGCTCTTCCCACTGATCACCCACAACCCCATCCCTAGCCTTGGGATTTTTTAGAGAAGAAGAGGAAGAACTCTCAAAGTCTCCATTGCCCCAAGGCCATTCACAAGAGCCCTTTTTGCGAACTCCCTCCTCTCCCAAAAAAAAAAGGTCCAAGCTCCAAACCCTCAGGCTTTCCGTAAGTCAAATCTTGCAAGCCGGTACTTCTTCAAGGATCTGTACTTCAAAGGGGGATTTTTGCGTAAGAGGGAGACGGGCCAAGATCATAAGACTGCAAGCCAAGGCAAGAAGTTTGAAATCCATGAAGGCTAACCGAAGATCGAATTCACGATGGGACCCTAAAAAGTCACAAGACGCGCCTGCGGAAGGATCTTCTCCTAGTAGTTACGTGGATATTTCCCGGAGTCCACAAGTCCAGGTTTTATCTATTTGGATTCCACACAAAAGTATTGAATTAATCACGATAACTTCATGGATTAGGAAGCACCCATGCATGTTCAAATTCACCTAGTCAAGTTAAACGCAATTGGAAAATGAATTGGCTATTTGAACATTTACTAGAATTAGCTCAAGATATGAAAATTGGTCATTGGTATGTTCAATGGAATGAATGAAAAGAACATAAGGTGTCTATGCATTTTTAGGACCTTATCAGTAAATTTCCTTTTGTGCATTCAAAAGTGACGAGCCTAGGACAACTGTTACCTCATTACAAGGTTGAAATTATTGAGGTACACCTTTTTACTAGGCATGGAAAGATTAATGGTATGTCACATTTTTAGATAAATCTTCCTTGTAATGATTCATGAGGAAAAGTTAACACCCATAAGTGGTTATTCGAAAAGAAATGGAAGAGCACGAAAATGATCTAGGGACTTGCAAGTGGCATGTAAAATGGAATAAGTTAACACTAGTTTTAGTTTTGTACGAGCTTCATTGACTACATTGGGCTAGGAGAAAGTTGCGTATTGCATAGTCGTCATGCAGAAATGTCATTCATCAGGAGCCGCATTTAGGAAAGGTTGCATGGTTTGTCAAAGCATAAGATTCTAAAGTGTAGACAACAAGGTTGTAGGCATGATTATTTGATGTAAGTCCTAGTAGGACCTAGGAAAGTTAGTGTCCAGATTATCAGGCATTTTTACTTTACCAAGGAAAGATAGGGTTATTGTGAACCATGTGATGCGTAGAAGCAATGAATCGCATGTTTACATGTATTGGTGCAGTTGTAACTATTTTTCCTCCTTTAGATCTAGTTTATTATCCCTAGGAAAGGTTCATCCTTGTCGCAAGACAAGTATATTGAGTTGTCTAAATCACCTAACCCACAAGGGATTCATATGGGCATGGTTCAGTCAATATGGCAAATATTCCAAGTGCTAACTAGGGTAGCACGATAAGGAGTCGACCTAGTTTTACACTTGTTGCCAAGTCAAAACCCTCAAACCCAAAGATCATACCCACATTCACGAAATGTTGAGTCAATTGGATGCTCATGCATAAAACGATCTAAGGTTTCTATCCTAGGGATCACTCGTTCAAATGATGAAACTCTGACTGAGTCGGAAATTCTAGGACCGTGGCCCAATATAATTAGGAATGGGTTGGGTAAGAAGACACCCTAAACCCTGCTACTCGGCTGGAGGCAATTCCGTGACCAAAAAACGCCATTCAATGGGTGAAATGATCCCGTGGAATAGATGCAACACATGTGCAAAAAGTTGCAACATCGCATAGACTTGTGATTTGTCCACAAGAGAGTTTTGTCATTTCTTGAAATGAGGTTGGCAAGTTATTGCGCAAATTTAACTTCCAAGAGGATGAGTAATCATCCTGTTACATCACCTTTCTTGGGGAATAATTGCCAAGAAAAAGGAGAGTTAGGTATTTGCCTGGAAGCAAATGACCAATCAATAAAATTGAAGCGACATGGTCGCCAGGATTTACTATTACCTAAGGTATTGGTTAAGTTGGGTTAACAGGGTATGGCCCTAACCCAAGGATAAAAGGGTGAACAAACAAACCCTTGGGGATCTTGCCAAGTCGCAATTTGATCCCAGATTGAATGCTGGATGCATTCGGAGAGAAAGATTCACTTTTTAACAGTTGGCAAAATAAACGACCACTGAAATTGATTGTGCTTGTAATAGTTTAGAAAGCACTGTTTGCATTGTTTGCTCAAGGAACTAAAGGATGAAAAGATATCTAAATGCTTCAGGTTGAAGGCCTGAAGGGAGAGGCAGCTTCAGTTACCCCCGACTGCCTGCCTGACCCTAACCAAGGGGGTTGTTGACCGCGCCGGGAACGTGGACCGAACCCGCCGTGAGAGGTCTCTCCATTGAGCTCTACTTGGAGCAGGAGGACGCTTGGGTGCCAAGGGGGGCTCTGGCTGTAAATCCCTCGCCTTCCGGGTCCTGCACAAGAGGCTAACGTGACTCGGGATTGGATCCCGAGGCCCGCATACTAGTCTACGGGCAGAAGCTTGGAATAGTGATCCCTGGTGGATTACTGGATAGCCTTCGGGCGGATTATGAACAAGCCTACGGGTGGAACTCCTTGTATTCCAAAGATAAAATGATGAAATGATAATAAAGAAGTTGTTTGATATTGTTTTTCTATGTCACGTGATAAGATTACGTGAAGGAACCAGTGCTTAACAGGGTTAATTAAAGAAGCTGATTGTTATATGTCAAATTAATGTGTTAGATAATTACATAACTAAAACAAACCGAGGAAAGTGCGGAGGATAGACCATGGGTCCGTCCTACGGATGGGTGGTCCCGGTTAGCCGGGAACTTTTCTCAAAGATCTGGAAGAGCAACGGAAGGTTCATCGGAAGCAATGACCGAGAATTATGTTTTACCCAATTTACGCTGTTTTAGGGGAACGGAATGGGACTATGGCAGAGAGGTTGAGTTTTGCATCCCTCTCGTTTCCCATTCTCCTTGAACCAAGTGCAGCGTGAATCCGCTTCGGACTTGGCGTTTCTGCGTAAAGTAATTCGCTCGGGTCTGACGCTAGTTGCTGCTAGCTAATGACCAAACAAGAAAACCCAAATTCAGGTCGATCCTAAGTGGGAACGGCCAGGATACTTCCGCTACGGGGCAGACACGGGAAGACCTAGATTGCAAAACCCGTAACATTCCATGGGAGTGTCGGGCGGAGTTTTCTAGACATCCTTTCCGATGGACTGCTAAGACGTGTCCTGGATGATCCTAGTGGACACGTTACAACAAACTAGCCTTACCCTGACAAAGTGCTACCTCCAATGTGGATATTTGATATGCCACCAACAATCCATCGCTAGTATATTGTAATCCGCAACTTTTCCTGAGGCCCACCAAGCCCAAATGAATTGATATTGCATTGTTGTATCATCTTCTGTGATTGCAGACCTCCACATGCGGCACAAGCGCTTATGCTCACCTTGGAAACTCTTATGCACATATTGTGAAGTGTGAATTTGGAGACATTGTTCCCAATGAAATAAGAAATATCTCTTCCTTCCTTGCACTATGTTGTCCGGACCAACATTAAACACTATGCGGATGGCCCTCCAAATGGTAGCTGCCTCATTTGCCATGAATCCTTGAAAATCGATGCTTCGATGTCCACACTTCTCCATCACTTCATTCATCTTTGTCCACAAAAGAGCTTGTGCATTTGTATCCTCTTCCTTCATCTCACATATTGCCAGAGTCATCAACCTTTTTACACTGAATAGAAGAGTAAGGAGAACTACGCTACTTAAGTTCGTGTTGTGACGGTAGAATGACGTAAGAGAAACTATCTTGGGTCATACACATGTGCTGCCATGGTAGTCCAATCATTAATGCGATGGACTTGGTTGAAGCATATCCAACTATTTTGTAGGTCCCGAATGCCATTTCTTCAGTGTCAAACATTAGGACACCTTGCTCACAAACCAAGGCACTCATCACTAGCCTTTTAGCCACATTTATTTACAAATGTCAAGGTCTAGCAGCACTGGAGCCTCTTACCATTTCCTCTACAATCTTTCACACCTCTTTTACATTAGCTCTACATGTGCCTCTTTGCACCTCATGGTTATGTATGCCTTGATGGATGAACAATCTTGACATTGGCCTCATTGACATCACATAATATACTACACATTCACACTTGGAGAGTAGGATGGGGGGTTCTTACAATAGAAGCATCTAAGGCTTCTAAGACCATTAGGTGACATTCCAAAAATTGGTGTGTTGGTATTGAGTTTACCTGCATAGCATGTATTGGGACTTGATTAGTATGATTACTTGAAATAGGGTACTAGAACGATGTCATGCAACTCTGTAATCATTTTAATGATAGTACCTATCCATGCCACCTTGTGTGGGGAGCCGAAAATCGACCTGCCCCAGTACAATTTCTATTGGGACACTCTAGCTCTCCGATGCATTTGCTTCAGCGAACAATACCAAGGAATGCCATCGATGTGGATGGGGGCATTGTCTAGAAATGGCCATCATACTTTTGCTTTATACCCTCCATTGGACACATATTTTCCGTTTACTGGTGGAAGTTCATATGCCACATTTCCATCATACAAAGATGGGATATCCTCCACTCTCTATATAGCGCTCACATTATGAAGAAAATGATGTAACACTCGGTGTCAGCCCCCCGAAGACATTATGTACTCAACCACTCTTACAATATAAGAGGATTTTTGCATCCCCTCCTCTTCAACATCAAGCGTGATAGTGATGGTTTTATTTTTCTTAACCTCCAAGGGGGGTGGTGAGGCTTACACAATGTTTGTTTCTTTCTCAACGCTTCAACGGCTCTGGGTGAGGTTTATGGTGGGGGAACTCTTCAATCCCCAACCCCTTTTTAACATAATTCCCTTTTTATTAAGATTAGCTTGATTGTTTTCTTTCTTCCCTTTCCTATTTACTTAATGAAAACCATTATCTACAAGTTTAATTTTTTCTTTAGTTTCTATAGACTTCTTGGAGCCCCAAGAGGAACACCAAGGAAAAAGGAATTCTCTTGCAAGAAAATCTATCTTGTAACCTCAACAAGCTTGTTTATCATATTTCATCTGATCACAATGAAGAAAAGAACACCAGGCACAACAAATCTTCATACAGCATCATGTAGATCTCCCACGGATTTTAATAGAATCAACCATATTCTTCAACATCTTCACAAAATCCATCAATGGAACAAAGAAACCAAAGAAGTACACCATCTTGAATGGAAATACATCACATAGTATTCATCTTCAATATCTTCATAGTCTTCTCTCTCAATCTCTCATATGCAATCACTCTGTTTGAGTAGAATTGGCTATCTCTGACTCTCTCTCTCACACTCCATCAATAATACATCATATCCTCACTACAATCTCTTAAAATTACTCTCAATAATCACTCTTAGGTCGTGGAGACCCCTCCCAAGAGGTATGCCTGATATGAAGGGTCACCAGAGCCACTACAGTGTCTCTTCACAGCTCACTACTGTCACTTCACTCTAGTCTTCTCTTGAGTCTTCAGCAACTACTTCTTCCACTTCTTTCAGCTCTTTTGCACTTGTATTCACCTCTTTCCAAGGCTAGAAAACTTTCCCAAAATCACACATACATTTCACAGAACACTTACAGAACAGTCTACAGAACAGTACCAGCACAGAGACAGTACAGAACAGAACAGAAACAGAACAGAAGCAGAAGCTCTACAGAAGACCTACAGAAGGTTACAGAAGGTCATCAAAACCTCATAATTCATTCTCAAACCATTTCAAACTCTCACAAACCATTCACTAAGCTTTCACAATATCTCATTCTTCATCAATCAATACTCCATCCCTCCTTACAGAAGACAATCAGAACAAAAACAGACCAAAACAGAACAAAACAGAAGGTATACAGAACCATTCAGAACCTATCAGAACATCACAGAACCATCACAAACATCATGATCTTCCATAACACAATCAATATCATCCAAAACACTCTCAATCCACTTCCAAATCAATCAATCATCTCATAAAATCAACCATTCAGCTCTCAAAAACAACAAAAATCAGCCAAAAAACAAGTCATTTCAACACTCAACATATCCCCACACTTAATAAGGAAGCGTCCTCGCGACCCAGGAAAAAGGTAATACAAGTTCAAGGAAAAGCTTTACTTTGATCTTCAATATCTTCTCACAAAGAATCCATCCACCACGACCCCAACTTATAACCTGTTTCTGATATAAAAATACAAAGAAAGGAAAACTCTTTTGAAATTAACACCTCTTATCAAACTAAAAATCACAACAAATTTATAAAGGATATAAGAGTTTGCTTCTCCTTCATCATCTTCATCTGCTTCAACTCTCCAACCACGACCCCAACTCTACAAATCTCCAAAATATAGCTCGTACACAAAATCCAATAGGAAACCACCACGTTCGTTTGACATAAAGGAACTCACAACACAAACACTAATACACAACCATCTGAATGACTTCTTCAAAAAGAAGAGTTGTTCATTAAAAGCTTCCACCATACAATGGAAAGGTATCAATGAAGATGATCCCTCTTAAAAGATTGATGCTGTCGGAATCGATCCATAGATAAGGATTCATCTACAAAGTTTTTAGGAGGATTTTGAAAAAATTGGAGACAGCACATCCTTTCCAACAGGACTAGGTATCTGCTAGGCAAACAAAGGGCATGAAAATACAGTATCTCCAGCTGTTGAGAATCAATGCTTACATTGACATTCATGCACAACTTTGGGATAGGCTTTGAATCAGTATGAGAGTGCCGATGCATATACGCCAGGTACCAAGCAAAGTGAGCAGTTAATCTCACTGAGGGATCTGCAGACTGTGAATATTGTTGGGCAAAATGAACATAGTTTTGATAAGCTTGACTTGAAACTGTCCATTCCCCTGGAATTATTGGCCAATTAATCTGCGGTCCTGTAAGGCAATCATCTGAACTCCATCCCCTTCTTCTGGAAATCTGAGTATCAAAACCGGCACAGTCACTAACCAACTGAGGTGGTTGAGATATGGAAGTGTTAGGAGAGGGTAATGGAATAAGGGAAAGTGGATGTAGGGAAGGATAGGAAAAATCATAAAAGGAAGAAAAGGTTAAAGAAGGAGTGGCAGAAATTTGGAAGGAATCACTAAGGAAAGGTGTTAATTGATAAATAGGAAATGTAGAGGGTACGTTAATGAGGGGTGAAGGACAGGGTGGAGAAGGGGAAAATACCCTATCCTCAATAAAGGAACAGTAAGTGAAAATAGGAATTTGAGGGAAATTGGAAGGTTGGAAAAGAAGTGGTAAAATTACTGTGGAATTTGTTTGACAAAGGGAAAAATATATAGCATAACGGTGAGCCAATTGTTGATAATAAAGGAGGGTAGGAACAGAAGGTCCCAAAAGAGATCGTCTCTGATAGGCATCAAAGAAAGTAGCATCAAATGGATTATGTTTAGAAAGATAAGTTAAGAGATCCATTCTCAGTTGGTTAGTACTCTGGGCAAAGGTAGGAGCTGTGTTTTGTCTTTGATTGAGGACCACTGAATCAATCATAGGATGCCACGAATTATCCTGACAATCAGCCACTTTGGAGGAATATCTCTGAAACATATCAGCTATGCGCAATTCCAAATGATTGACATACAGAACAGCCTGTAAGACCACATCCCCCACATACCATGCCATATCTACCTCATCTGGAATTAACAAATCTCCTCACAGATACATGTATGACATCAGCATGGTGTCTGGCGTAACAGAATCTTCAAAGAGCATGCGGACTACCTCAGTCAACAACTCAGCAGACCAAGCCCCACTCCAACCATCCTCTGGAAAAGGTAAATCCATCGTGGAAAGCTTCATATAGAAGACCAGCTTCTGTAAGTGGTAGTGGACAAAGAAAGAATGGTCAGGTAAGACATATTCCTGAAACTGTTCAAAGGTAGACCATAACAAGTCCATTCTGGACTGCAATCTTTCCACTTTGTCTTGGAATAAAGGGCACAAAGTAGCCTGTCTCTGTAGTGCAGCCAAGTCCTGCTGTGAAAGAGAAGGAATTAATGGAACAGGAGGGCTTGGAGGAACAGAGCGGGACTTTGCAAGCTGATCTTGCAACTGCTGGATTTGGGAGGCTTGGTTGGCCACTGTGTCATTAGCCATCTGTAAAGCTGAAAGCTTGTCATCTAATTGAACTTGGAATTCGTTCGCTTCGTTGGACATCCTCTCCTTCTCTGCTGAAAGGCTAGTAACCTGTGACTGAGCCTCGAATAACTGGGTCGTCAATGAAGAAATCTCATCACTTTGAGTGGCAACCAGTTGGGTTTGCTGTTCCATTTGCTTAAATAGATCTGCTAGGGTATCCTTAGTAGAAGCTAATTCAGATGTTGCCTTATGCAACTGGTCTTTGGACTGCATGAGCTCCTCATAGAAAGATACGTACAGCTGTTGAACACAGGCTGTCACTGACAACTCAATGGAACTTTGAATATCCTTGCAGAGGAAAGGAATGGCATCTCCTGAAACGAGACTGTTCAGGGAGGGAACTGAGATCTCCAAGGATCCTTCTCTATGTGCCCTGAATAGGTTATTGCAAGTGAGATACCCAGGGAGTTCACTGCTAGAAGTAGCAGAGATAGGCACTGAGGGAAGTACAGCAGGGGCTTTATCCGCTACCCGCTTCAAGCGTTTGCGCTGTATAACCAGGGGAGGCGGAGAATCATCATCCTCAATGTCAATAGGTGCTGACTCTTCTGAAGGTGGAGGAGGAGGTACTGGATCTGATGGAGGAGGTGGAGGCACAGTCTTCTGTAAACCTGAATAGGTCAAGAAGGCAGACAAATAGGATCCGTAGGTAACATTGGTAACATTACCCCTCGTGACTTTAACAAAATGCTGATCCATCTTAGTAAGGAGGTATGTGCTCCAATCAATGGCAACTCCTTTTAGCACCATCCTGGAAGCTGTGAAAAGCTCTTTGGACAAATAGTGGGATGGCGTTTTGGCAGGCATGAACCTGTCCTGAAGGAACTGGCACATGGTCTTCCAGACGGGATCAGTGATCATAGAAAACGAAACTCCTGAAGAGTTTATCACCTTCTTAACATCAAGGACCTCCCTTGTCTGCTTCTGCAACAGTTTGAGAATCTCTTCATTAGAGAAGAGCTGTCGAGTGGTCACAAAAGGTTCTCCTTTAGAGGGTAAGGACAAAGCCTTCCCTAAGCCTCGAGACGTCAATGTCATAGACATGCCTTGGACTACTCCTGTCTTCTTGCTGTAAGAGGCCAGGAACTCATCACATACGGACGGATCCTCTGGAAGTAATGGAAAAGGAGTGGCCACAAAAGCAGCAAGCCCTGCCTTCGTGAGGGGCTCAAAAGTAAGTAGGGACGAGTAATCCCTACTAACTAGTGGGACGTACTGGATAGGGGGAGGAGCATGAGAAGGCGCCATTCAGATGGTTACACACACACCACAAACACAGACAATCAAGGTGAATGCCTGCAAACCAACAGACAAAAACCAAGGATAAGAGAATTACCAATCAAACGTAACTCGACCTACTAACCCCAGGCAAACCACATCCTAGAAAAATTTGACATGACCTCGAGACAAATGCGACCGAAAGCTTCATGCGATGCATCAGACAAACACCCTGAACCCCGTATCAGGCAACAAAAGAAAAAACTGCATACCGTACCCGTAACCGTAACTAAGACATGAAACCAAAACCATACCATATCCAACACATATCAATACGACATCTGTGATAGAACCAAGACTGGACCATAGAAAACATCACTAAGAACTGCGTATACCCATCCCACGAAACGGTTCATTGAAAAGGGGATTAAGTGCAGTGAGGGGGGAGTGAATTTAATGAAGGGTTGATTGTAAGTAATTAATAAAAATGGGTGAATTTTTATTAGGTGATAAACCTTAATAAGAAAACGGCGGTTCCTTCTTATAAATTTAATTACCAATTATTAGGTTAAACGGTGCAGTTATACGAGTCCCGGACTTCGATTCCCGACTGGGTCTCTAAATGCAATTCATTAATTATAATTAAAGTGATGTGGAGCGCTTTTTTGCCAGCGCGTGCTCATGTGACGGCTGGTTCTTTTTAATTTTAAAATTTTAGAGTGCCTCTGTAGCGCACGTAGCGCGTGCTAAGTGAACGGCTGGTTTATTTTAATTAAAAAAATGTGTGTTTAGCGTGAATGCGCGTGCCATGGTGGGTGAATTAAAGAATGTATTTTAACAATTAATTGTGATTAAGGGGGAAAATAAATAAATAAATAACAGAAAATAAATACCTGGCAGGGTGTGTATGAAATGCAGGAATGCGCACGGAAGAGTCCCAGGAAAGGAAAAGCAAAAAGCACTGATGAAACAACAAATAACACCTTAGCAGATGTATTAATTTGATTGATGTTGGGTTTTTATTTTTATTTATTTTATTGTATTTTTAGTTGTGATTTTTTTCTATTTGAATAAATGGAAAATGAGCAAGGGAGGTGAGGGGAATTTTTTTTAGAAGGTTTTTAGAACTTTTTAGAATTTTTTTTACAATTTTTAAATGATTTTTCCTATTTTTTTGGCAATTTATGGGTAATTTTAGGAAAGATGAATTTTTCTAAAATTATAGGAAAGGCAATTCCTAGCAGACAAAGGTCCAAAAATTAACAAAAGACAGAAGGAATGTTTAGAAATTTTTTTGAAATTTTTTGATGAAAAAATGAATGTTGTGATTAAGTAAGTCACATTAATCTCATAAATCACATTAGTCATAAGGCATAAGTCAGGTAAGTTAAGCTAATCAGTTAAGTCTACACTACCTAAGTCAGTTAGGTCAAGTCTACCTAAGTCAGTTAGGTTAGTGTACCTAAGTCAGTTAGGTTAGTGTACCTAAGTCAGTTAGGTTAGTGTACCTAAGTCAGTTAGGTTAGTGTTTAACTAGGTTAGTTAGGGTTTAACTAGGTGAGTTAGGAGTTAACTAGGTTTTAACTAACTAGAGTTAGAAGTTAACTAGGTTTTAACTAACTAGAGTTAGGAGTAACCTTGTTAGGAGTTAGTGGAGGAGGTGGAGGTTGGAGGTGGGGGGTGAAGGAGAAGGAGGAGTCGGCGACGGGCGGCTCTGGCGGCGGCGAACGCGGCGACAGCGGGCGGCGACGACGACCACGGCGGCGGCGGCGGGCGACGGCGGCGAACGGCGAGGCTCTGCGGCGCGGCGACGACGACCACGGCGGCGGCGGCGGGCGACGGCGGCGAACGCAGTCGACGACAGGGGATGGCGGCGTGGACCGGGCGGTGACAGGCGACCACGGCGGGCAGGGCAAGGAGAGAAAGGAGAAGGGGAGGAAGAGGGAGGAGGAGGGGAGGAAGAAGGAAGAAGAGGTCGGCAGGAGGGAGGAGAGAAGGAAGAAGAGGGAGAAGAAGGGAGAGAGAAGGAGAAAGAAGAAGGGAGAGAGAGGAGAAAGAAGAAGGGAGAGAGAGGAGAGGATACGCGCAGAGAGGGAGAGAGAGAGAGAGAGAAAGAAAGAAAAAGAGAGAGAAGAGAGAGACGGTTGGCGGGAGGGGTACCCATTTTGTTTTTTTTTTTGTTTTTTTTGTTTTTTTTTTTTGAAATAATTTTTTTTTAATGTTTGGAAATAAAAGGTGGGCGGGCAGGGGTAAGGGAGGATGGGCGGGTTCAAGAGGGGATGGATCCCCGTCCCGCGCACGTGCGCGGGGCGGGGTAAAAAAATTTGCCGTGACGGGATTGAAATGACGCGGGGATGACAGTACGGGGTACGCGGACACGACCGAGGCGCGTGGAAACGCGTTAAATCGAAAACGGGCGCGTTTACGCGCAAAACGGGCATGAGAAAAAACGTAAAAATACAGAAAAATTAATAACTCCCAATTCGGATGTCAAAACGAAATATCGTAAAAACGAAAAGTGGGCAGGACGACAGGGGGGAAACATTAAAAATACGGGACGGGGGTTCCGGGAGGGGTAAAGGGCGTTCACGTGCAAAAAACACAAAAAACGAACCAAAAACGCAATTGAAAAATTAATATCGAAAGATCCGTGCATCGGAAGGAAGTGCAGAAAAAAGGAAAAGTGGGCAAAAAGATGTGCCCGACAATCCGATCATGTCAAAACACAATTCCGACTAAGATAAGACGCGTTCACATGGGAAAAACCCAAAAAACAAACCCAAAAATGGAATCGGAAATGAATATCGGACGAACCGGTCACCGGAATGACATGTAGTAAGAAGAAAAAATGTCCGCAGGAAAGAGTGGCACAGGGTTATCACGTCAAACCACAGTTCCGGCGGAAGTAGGAGGGGTTCATATGTGAAAAACTCCAAAAATACTCTCGCAAACTCATTTAAAAATTAATAAATAAAAATCCGAAAGTCGAAAAAGGGTAGAGGAAAAAGGAAAAAGGGAGGGGAAGGCACAGGGGACACGGGTGTCAAATCCAATTGGAATTCCGATACAAATAGGGCAAGTTCACATGGAAAAATGTCAAAAATACACACGAAAAAGTCTTAAAAAACCGGAAAATTAATAACGGACAAACCGTGTATCGAAATGATGCAGTATAAAAAGGAAAAATGTCAGGGGAAAAGCTTTGGTCAGGGCTATGACGTCAGATCACGGTTCCGAAGCAAGAAGAGCGCGTTCACATGGAAAACCAGCTAAATTGCGTAAAATGCTTCAAAAATTAATAACTCAAAAACCGTGCACCGGAATAGGGGCAGGTAAAAAGGAAAAATGGACCTTCAATGGGAGAAACAGGGCTATAAGGTTGGATTTGGATTTAAGTGAACGTAGGGTGCATTCACATGGAAAAACCTCAAAATCAGGGAATGAAGGAATACTGCAAGGGAACAGTCCCAAGGGTGGGTGGAACATAACCCGGCGGGTGGGAAGGGACCCCAAGAGGGTAAAAGCAAGTCATGGTATACATGCATGAGCAAGATAAGGCATATGCAGATGAGTATGCAATGTAGACGCGCAGGGACGCGTCCCCACACTTAAGACCTTAACGGATAGGGTTAACCGAACATTAGGGACCTAGGACCATGCTACAGACCATCCACTAACTTCCCCACACTTAAAACATGAACATCACTAAGAAACAGAAGTTGTAGGGTTAGAAAAACTTGGCCCATTTCGTCAAGAATCAAGGTTGAGTGTCGACGGCACGTCCAGAGTTGTTGTCGGCGCTAGAGGGACCAAGGCATCTTCTTGGCACACGTTCGTCATGGCAGGGACCACGCAGCAGCACCCAGGGAGGTAGCTGATGGAAGGAATCGCAGGAAATTCGTTGTCGATGATGAGGGATATTGCACTCAACTCACAGTCACTCAAACGAAATGAAAGAACAGTCACTCGCCCCATGACTAATATCACACGAGAAAGAATGATTAAAACCCATATCTCATACCCGATTGAGGAATCGACAAGGGGGAATGGTGTAGAAGGAGTATGCCAGGGTGCACAGTTGATGGTGCATTAGTGCGTCCAACCCGTCTGACATAAGTGCAAGGAGGAAGGCAAGGGAGCCTTATGGTGCAGTGCACAGAACATGGTGATGTGTCTTGTGTTGATGGTAAAGACCCATCCCGTGGGTGCATAGGGAAACGGGAACATACCTGACTCCAAGTGTCGTAACGTCCCTCAATCTCACCTCTCGGTAAATGATTGAAGAAACTCCAGTCACACTCAACCCACCCACTGTCTCACGCTCTGTTGATAGATACAGGAGGGCAGTCGTTTCCTGAAACCCATTGATGTAATCCTCACAATCACTTGTGCAAAAGTTGTATGCCTTGTGCACATTTGATGGTGCAACTGTGCATCCCGCCCTGTGCCGGCATATGGTGCGAGAAGGAAGGCAAGGGAGCCTTATAGTGCAATGCACAGAACAAATTGTGCTTTGTGCTTTGAGAGGCCCATCCCGTGCATGCAACACTTCATTCACACTTCTCACCTCTCATTCGATTTGAAGGGAAAAGACTGGTCTCTCGCCCCACCCTCTGTCTCACTCTCTGTTGATAGATACAGGAGGGCAGCCCATACTCACTTCCCCATCCGGTTAGGATGAAAGCTCACATCACTCGATTGTTTGTCGATGAAGATCGCGTCATCAGTTGTTGAGGAGGCGTACCCAGGGAGGTAGCCATCAAATTCGAACATTGTGTTGGATAGGAAGATGTCGTTTGCTAGAGGACAGTTAGTCACTTTTGCAAAGAGACCCATGACACAGCGTACCAAGGGAGGTAGCTTCGGGATTGGATCCGAGGGATATCAATCAATGAATCCACTTTCTGGACTGCTGGGTGTTACCACCTTTTCCACAGCCAGCTTCTCGCCCAAGGGTGTTTATCACCTTTTCTTGGAACGAGGCCTGCTATGACAGGGAATTGCTTCCTTTTCTCTCATAACAGATTTGTTTTGTTTTTTTTTTTTTCCTTTTCTTCTTTGTTTTTTTTTTCTTTTTCTTATTTTCCCCTATTCCCGAGGGTGTTTCCACCTTTTCTCGAAGAATAGGTCGGCATGACAGGGACCTAAGTCCTTTTCTCCCATGACCGATATGTTTGGTTTTTGTCTTTTTTTTTTTCTTTTTCTCTTTTCTTCAAATTGAACAAGGGAATGGTAGAAAGACCATGTGTCAGAACCCACCTCGCCACTGTCGCTGGTGGAAAATAGAGGATAAGAGATCAAGGCTAGAAGGGGGTTTTGAGGGGACAGAGGGTTGCGTCCACTTCATCAGGAGTGATTGAAGAACGGCTAACAGAAGTGTCAACATAAGAAGTACAGTGCCGCGACAACGAGGGAAAAGATCAAGTGACCGTAATTGTCAAGATCCCCAAGGAGGGAAGTACTTCTTCAGGCGATATCCATTGATCAGAAAGGGATCATCAGAGGCATCCAGGGTCTGTATTTGGACAGAGCCATTAGGGTTGACTGCAAGTACCTTATAGGGGCCCATCCACCGCTGTTGGAGCTTGCCAGGAAACTTGCCAAATCGTGAATCATAGGCTAGGACCAAATCACCTTCTTTGAACTCCTTGTGCTTGATGAAACTGTCATGGTAAGCCTTACGTCGAGCTTGCGTGGCTTCCATGCACTGTAGAGCCATCCTACGAATTTCATCCAAACATTCCAAGTGCAGGAGACGACGTTGCAGTGAATCATCATCCCCCAAACGCTCTTTGATAGCTACTCTCAAAGAGGGTAGCTCCAGTTCAACAGGAAAAACTGCTTCTGTACCATACACCAACTGGAAAGGTGTTTGTCCCGTTGCTGCTTTATGGGAGGTTCTGTATGCCCAGAGGGCCTCTGTAAGTCGATCATCCCAATCACGACGATGTGCGGCAATCGTCCTTGTCAAAATCGAGCAGAGGATGCGATTGGTGACTTCGACTTGGCCATTGGCTCTGGGGTAATAGGGAGTAGACTTGCGATGGCGGATCTTATACAATTCTGTCAACTCTTCCATGACTTTGTTAAGGAAATGAGTGCCTCTGTCACTTACCAGCTCTAAGGGACTGCCAAAACGGGTGATGATATTCTCGTACATGAACAGGGCCACGCTGTTACCATCGTCCCGCTTGAGGGCTTTAGCTTCACACCACTTTGTGACATAATCTGTACATACGAGGATGTATCTGTTCTGTTTCCTTCTGGTAGGAGGATCGATCGGACCTACGAAGTCCATGCCCCACTTCTCGAACGGCTTCAACGGAAGGATAGGTTGCAGCGGCATGGCACTTGTCTTCGTGGGTTTCCCCATTCTTTGACAAGCATCACATCTTTTACAGTAATCATAGGAATCTTTGTGAATGGTAGGCCACCAATATCCTGCTAGTAGAGCCTTCCTGGCTGTAGCTTCTCCTGCAAAGTGACCTCCACATGGCTCGTCGTGGCAAGCCTTCAGAACGATCCCAATCTCTTCTCCTGCAACACATCTTCTGAGTACTTCATCTTTGCCTTTCTTGTACAGTGCACCGCCTAGCAGGGTGTATGGGGCTGATTCTAGCATGAGCTTCTTCCTTTCCCGACTGGAGATACCAGGAGGGTATTGTTGGGTTGCCAGCAGATTGGCAATATCTGCATACCAGGGAGTGACAGTTTCCACCAAGAGTAGGGAAGCATCAGGGAGGTCTGGATCATCTCGTTCCTCGTCTGCAGTTTGTGGGATACGCGACAGATGATCAGCCAGGACATGGGAACGACCAGGCTTAGTAATCACCTCAAAGTCGAACTCCTGGAATAAAAGGAGCCATCTCATCATTCGTCCTTTCACATCTGCTTTGTTCATTAAGAAGGACAGGGCCTCATGATCCACATAAAATTTAAAGGGGGTAGATAGGAGGTAATGGCGAAACTTCTCCAGGGCAAACACCATTGCCAAGCACTCTAGCTCTGTCACTGTATAGTTTCGTTCCCTATTAGTGACTTTTCGGCTTGCATAATAGATCGGTTGATCCAGCTTCGAGGAGCCCTTTTGGCAAAGGACTGCGCCTAAGCCTTCAATTGATGCATCAGTGTGTACGTGGAACTCTTTCGTCCAATCAGGAGGTTGCAGGATGGGTGCCTCTATCAGACACTGCTTCAGAGTGTGGAAGGCTTTGTCACATTCTTCTGTCCAAGTAAACTCTGCATCTTTCCTCAGGAGCTTGTGCAAGGAAGTTGCCTTTGTCGCAAAATGGGCTATGAACCTTCTGTAGTAACCCACATGGCCTAGGAATCCCCTCAACTGTTTGAGGTTGGTGGGTGCTGCTAGAGCTGCAATCTTTTCGATCTTTGCAGGGTCTGTTGATATCCCTTGTGCAGAGACAATGTGGCCCAACAGGACTCCAGAAGAGACCCCAAAGATGCATTTGTCAGGGTTGAGGGAAATCCCATACTCCCGGCATCGGTCAAAGCATTGTTCCAGGTGGTCCCAGTGTTCATTGATCAAACTATAGACACAGAAGTCATCCAAATATACCTCAATAAAGTCATGCAGATGATTTTGAAATGCAGCCATCATGACTCGTTGGAAAGTAGCAGGGGCATTGCAGAGCCCAAATGGCATCACTCTGTAAGCGTAGGTCCCCCATTCTGTGGTGAAGGTTGTTTTGGACTGGTCTTCTTCTGCGATTTGGACTTGGTTGTATCCACTGAACCCATCCAGAAGGGAATAAAGTTCATGTCCTGCCACTGTGTCCAACAGTTGGTCTGTGAAAGGGATAGGAAAGTGATCCTTCTTGGTCTTGGAATTAAGCTTTCGAAAATCCACACATATTCGCAATTTGCCATTCTTCTTGGGTACAACCACAATGGGTGAAACCCATTCACTATTTGCCACTGGATAGATGAACTCGGCTTCCAGAAGCTTCAGCAGCTCCGCTTTCACCAATGTGGAATAATTCGGGTTCATTCGCCTCTGTCGTTGCCGTACTGGCTTGGCATCAAGCTCCAAGTCAATATGATGTTGACATATTGTGGGATCAATCCCCTTTAGGTCTTTGTAAGACCATGCAAACACGTCCAAATTCTCTTTCAACAAGTTGTACAAGGTTAACAACTCCTCTTCTGGGAGACTGCTACCCACCTTCAAGTGGCGTTCAGTGCCTTCTGAATCCATAAAGGTTAACTGCCTTTCACCTTCTACTTCACGGATGAAGGTCCCGCGGACTGCTTCTGGATACAGATCCGACTCCTTCAAGGGAGTGGTATCCTCTTCTGATGTCCCACTAGAACCAACTTCTTCTTTTGGTGGAGACTTAGGTTGCTCCTTAAGACGTTGGAATGGGATAAGCGCCGTTTCGGATTTGGTTTCAAAATTAATTACCTCTTGGCTTGAAGACTCATCTTCTGATGATACATCCAGGAACGTCACATAACAGGGACCCTCTGATGCCTGTTGGGTTAGTTGGATTGGTGCTTGTTGGCACGGTGCATCATCATCATCTTTCTTTGGCGAGGATAGGTTAGGACGGCAGGAGCCACACTTAAAAGACGGCTTGCTCTTCTTTATCCATTTCTTATAATGATTTTGCATATGAGAAGATACATTTACCAAACCAAATGGTACCATTGCCATTCTGTCCCATAGCATGAGCTCATCGGCTTCTGATGCTTCTGGAACTTCTTCTTCAATTGTATCCTCTTCAGGTGGGATAGATTCTTCCATTTCACTTTCATAATCCTCTTCATCCATATCATATCCATCCTCTTCTGTCTCTGTCTCTGTCTCTGCTTCTGCTTCTGCTTCTGTCTCTGCTTCTGTCTCTGCTTCTGTCTCTGCTTCTGCTTCTGCTTCTGCTTCTGTCTCTGTAGGAGCTCTGTAACAGAAGAACAGATTTCCTGGTTCCTCTTCCGCCTCTGTCTCTGCGTCTGCTTCTGCTGCTGCTGTGACCATGTAACAGGGAGAGCAGTACATCCATGCCTCTATCTCACTGTCAGAGGTGATTTCAAAAGTCATGCCTGGTTCTGGCAGGAAGTATTCACCCATTGATAATGGCTTTGCATCTTTTGGAAGTCGGCTTACAGTATCCACTGTTAAAGAATGTGCCATTGTTTTCTTGGGAAGGATCTGTTTGACAGCATCTTCGTCTGCTGATGTTCCATCCGTAGCCTCGTTAGGGGAATCAGAAGATAATTCCAAGGAGGTGGATCCATGTCCTTTTTGAGAACCATACAGTTTCAGCACCACTTTGTTGGGTCCTCTGCCCAAGGTCAAAGTTCCTTTAAACCAATCCGTCCTTGCTCGGGCTTCAAAAAGCCATGGTCTGCCTAGTAACAGAGGATAGAATGTGCCATAAGAGTTTGGCTTCACCACTAAATAGGTTAGCCAATAATCTTTTCCCGCCACAGTAGTCTTCACATATGGGAGAATGCCCAAAGGCTTGATTCTACTCTGATCCGCCAGTCTGATGAGCCATTGGGTTGGTTGCACACCTTGTAGGCCTAGATCCTTCATTGTCACATCCGTCATAATGTTTACTGATGAACCTCCATCAATCAGTGCATTTGCAATGAAGCAACCTTCTATCCATACGCCAGTCTCTGGGGTACCTGGATCTAGGAAAGCGTTAGCCACATCCACTTCTTTTACAGGCTCTGGAGCCTTGTTGGACTTTGTTGCTGTTGAGGGAGCAATCCTTAAACCACGTCTTCTTGTCAGTATACTTTTGAATCTTTTCCGACAACTGGGAGACAACATCAATAATTGTCGGAATGTGAGGTTTGGTTTAAAGGTATCTAGATCTCTAACTAGATCGTATTCCTTAATAGGATCCACTGGCTTCTCTAATCGGTTAGGGAATGGGGCAACACCCATTTTCATTTTCCCTCTTTCTTCCAACATAGGAATTACAGGAACTTCTTCTGCCACTTGTGGCACTTCCTCCTCTTCTGTATCCTGGACCTCTGGTCCTGTCTCTGTAACTGTCTCTGTAACTCTCTGTGGCACTGTAGGGCTCTGTACGGCACTGTTAGGCTCTGTTCTGTTCTGTTCTTCTAGTGGAAGATTGAACTTCACTGTTCTGGCAGGAGGGTTATTTTCTTTCTGGATAGGTGGGTCCTTCTGCTTTGCACGCGTGATGGCAGCAACTTCCAATTCTACCAAATTGGAGGTAGGCTCTTGGGCCTTGGACGGACTATCAGTAGCACTGTTTTTCACTGGGGCTGGGCTTGGACAGTCTTTTGCAGTGTGGCCTTCTCCTTTGCATCGACTGCATAAGGGTTTGTAATCCACTGACCTTCAAGGATTTGGACAATTTGGTGAAATGTGTCCCTTTTCTCCGCATCTGTAACACTCCACTTCTGATCTCTGACCACCGCCAGACTGTCTTCCTCTGTAACTTTGAGAAGGAAATCTTCTGGGTCCGAAATTAGGACCAAACTCTCTAGGCTTGGGTCCAATATCTTGTGTTGTCATTTTGGATTCTAGCAAGTTGAATCTTGCGTCTTCTTCCTTTCTTCTCCTATCATGCATCTCCTTCAGAGAGCAAATGTCCTCTGTATGGTTCTTCCGCAAACAGTAGGAACAGAAGGCTCCAGGGATGGTTGGTTTCCGTGTACATTCAGTGGCTAAATGGCCTGCTTGATGACACTTACCACACCAAGTATTTGACCGCATCACATCTCTTCCTGCTCCTGCAACGTTGGATATGCTCGCTGTGTTCACTTTCAGCGTCTGTAGTTGCTCTGTAATCACATCCATCAACTCCTTTTTGATGTTTGCAACTGAGTTAGATAAATAATCCTTCAAGCTTTCTCCACCTGAGGCATTGACAGGAGGGTTTTGAGGAGTTTCTGTAATCACTGCATAAACTGGTTGGGCTGGTACAGAGGGGTCTCTGTTCTGGTTCTGATTCAGTGCTCCTGTTTGAACTGTTGGCTGTTGACTCCAGTTGGTAGGGTTCCACTGTTGCTGTTGATTTGTCATTGAGGAAATTGGTTGAGACCATTGTTGTTGTGGTTGAACCACCATTTGAGGCATGGATTGTGGCCACTGTGGATTTGGTGCACTGTACTGTGATACCGGGGGCATCTGTTGGTAGGGATAGGGAACAGTCCCTGGAACTGCATTTGGTGGATACATCATTCCTGGCACCAGAGGAGGTAGGACTCCTCTTCCTGTATTCATTGCTAGTCTAGCTTCCACTTCATCGTACAGTCTTGCACCTTCTGTTGCAGCTTGCAGGGTGGCTGGTCTTTGTAGCTCCACAAACTTACGGACTTCTGGTTGTAATCCCCTGAGAAACACTCCCTTCTGAATGCCATCATCTAGATTATGGTTAGTCCATCTCTTCAGGATGGATTCCATTCGTGAGACATAAGCTTCTACTCTTTCTCCAGAGGACTGACTTAGGTTCATGAATTCCTCTCTCATCCTTTCTTCAAAGCCTTCACGCCTAAATTTAGTGAGGAAGGCCAACTTCAGGTCGTTCCATGTGCCAAAAGTTCCTGCTGCTTGTCTCTCATACCACTGAAACGCCGCGCCCTTGAAAGTGGCGGGGAATATCGCTAACCAATGCTCAGGGGTTCTGGCATTGTTAGCCACACATGCTACCATAAACTCTGCTACATGAAGATCGGGGTCTTCATTGTATTCTCCCTTAAAAACTGGCAATGGAACTACATTCGCTGGTCTGTCATCAATATTTCCAGGACGGATCTGGCTTGGAAGTGGACCTCCAGCAGGAGGAAGAAGGGCTTGATGTGCCATTGGGACTTCTGTAAAGAGTTCCGCAAGGGCGTCAAAGGCGGCTTCGGCTGCGAGCTCGTTCTCGGCTCTGATTCTTGCTTTCTCTCTTCTCACGTACCTCTGGACTCGTTCTAACGCTTGCCTTTTTATTGCGTCATTCATCAGGGGGTTGACTCCACTATGTTGTTAGTGCTCCACAGAGGGTTAACAGAAGGCTTCAATCTCTGGAGGACTCTCTTGCCAACATTTCTTCTACTTCTTTCTTTTCAACGTCCCTAAATTCCGCTTCCATGCCACTGCATAGAGGAAGGTATTCAGATCTGAAGGTGTCAAAATGCATACGTCTGAGCATTGTGGTGGTGCCATCATCATAGTAATGCCAGCTTCTGATGGTTTCAATAGTGTATGTTGTGAAAAACACTCTGTCTACCAACTTCCAGTGGGTTGCTAATTGAACAAACAGAAGATTATCAGTACACCAAGCATCCCATGTATCTTGCTGTTGAGCATCCACGAACAAATTCCAACTCTTTTCCTTCTTGTCCCTGTGAACCTCTACAGACCAAGACTCCTGAAGCTTCTTCACAATCTCCCACTTGATGATGTCTGGAAACTTTTCAATGAATGCCAAATCTTCCATGGATGTTCATTCTCTCTATTTCTGCTCTTCAGTTTGTTCCCAAACAGTTTGCCACCAAGATGCAAGTTTCTGCTGCTTCAACAGGAAGAGGAAACTGTCCACCACATAGAGCATGCATCATGATGGTGATGTATTTCCGCCATTGTGGGATGAACTTCTTGTGGAAAATGGCTTTGATTATGAGAAATTCCAACTCTTCAGTGGAAGAAGGAATTTTACAAACATCCATTGAATTCTTCTCTTCTTGACAATGCCAATTCCTTCATTTTCAGCCTCTTTTGGTGCTTGTTGATGGCAAGATTCCCCGGCTGCGCACCAAAAACATGGAGCCCCAAGAGGAACACCAAGGAAAAAGGAATTCTCTTGCAAGAAAATCTATCTTGTAACCTCAACAAGCTTGTTTATCATATTTCATCTGATCACAATGAAGAAAAGAACACCAGGCACAACAAATCTTCATACAGCATCATGTAGATCTCCCACGGATTTTAATAGAATCAACCATATTCTTCAACATCTTCACAAAATCCATCAATGGAACAAAGAAACCAAAGAAGTACACCATCTTGAATGGAAATACATCACATAGTATTCATCTTCAATATCTTCATAGTCTTCTCTCTCAATCTCTCATATGCAATCACTCTGTTTGAGTAGATTGGCTATCTCTGACTCTCTCTCTCACACTCCATCAATAATACATCATATCCTCACTACAATCTCTCAAAATTACTCTCAATAATCACTCTTAGGTCGTGGAGACCCCTCTCAAGAGGTATGTCTAATATGAAGGGTCACCAGAGCCACTACAGTGTCTCTTCACAGCTCACTACTGTCACTTCACTCTAGTCTTCTCTTGAGTCTTCAGCAACTACTTCTTCCACTTCTTTCAGCTCTTTTGCACTTGTATTCACCTCTTTCCAAGGCTAGAAAACTTTCCCAAAATCACACATACATTTCACAGAACACTTACAGAACAGTCTACAGAACAGTACCAGCACAGAGACAGTACAGAACAGAACAGAAACAGAACAGAAGCAGAAGCTCTACAGAAGACCTACAGAAGGTTACAGAAGGTCATCAAAACCTCATAATTCATTCTCAAACCATTTCAAACTCTCACAAACCATTCACTAAGCTTTCACAATATCTCATTCTTCATCAATCAATACTCCATCCCTCCTTACAGAAGACAATCAGAACAAAAACAGACCAAAACAGAACAAAACAGAAGGTATACATAACCATTCAGAACCTATCAGAACATCACAGAACCATCACAAACATCATGATCTTCCATAACACAATCAATATCATCCAAAACACTCTCAATCCACTTCCAAATCAATCAATCATCTCATAAAATCAACCATTCAGCTCTCAAAAACAACAAAAATCAGCCAAAAAACAAGTCATTTCAACACTCAACACTTCTTTGATTTTAATCAAGACAACCCGTAACAAAATATCCTACCTTCATGGATTTAAAACATGCATTAAGCAAATTCCTATAAGATAGGGGTTATTTTGTGATCAGATTTCTCTTGAAATTAGATATGAGAAGAAATTTAGGGAGCTTATTAATAGACTCCATATTAATTAATACTTGGGGCAACCACGAAGGATTAACCATGTTTGTTGGTCTCTTCCCTAATATCTTCCCGAAAGGGATCATCAAAGTTTTAACAAAAGGGCCAAAGGTTCTTGGGGAGGTGTGTGAGCTCACTCAAGTGAAATCGGATTTGAAAGGACAATCCATTGATGTATCATTTTGATTACTCTCTCAAATATTATACACTAAACTTGCTTCACTAGGTGAAGGAGTATATGTCTATGAAAATTAAAAAACTATAACAATTGGCTAGGAATTTTCTCTAGTCATGGAACATTGAAACATTAAAACTTCCCAAGGTAGCTTTGGAGGACTACATAGAACAAACAAGAGGGTGGCATAAAACTAAATTTGTAGTCAAAGGGTGCATAAAACTCATGAAGAATATTTGGAGTGCATGGCCCTCGCTTAAGCAAAGAACAACCTTATCACTAGTAAAAAATTTCACTTTACTATAGAGCTCTTTAGACATCATACGTACACCAATTCTCCAAGGCACACAAGCCACTTCAAAAGGGATTTAGCACCTCGAAAGATATGTTGGGCTACACTAAGAACACCATATTGGGGAATATGGGAATTTCCCATAAGTTTGGGACATGTGGTCAAATCTTTGGATTTCTCATAACTTGAATGCTATAGCTCCAAATCGAGCACTCTATAGCTCAATAGATTCCATTTTTCAAGCACTTTCCAATGATAGGTCACATCATATTGTTTTGAGAAACTTATGGGCATGTTATCCGAGTGCCACCTTTTTAGTATTCAAAAAATGGGAATTGGGAGATTCCCAAACTCACTAATATTGTGTTTAAGGGAGACTAGCTAGACCAAGATATCCTTAGAAAATACTATCAGATCTTAGATGAAGATTAGTTGCTGCTATTACAAAGACAAAGTTGTTGGAGTCCCCATCAAAGTAAGTCCATACAACTCAACCTTGACTTTAACCACAGATAATGGTAAGATTGTACTACCTATACAAAACATGGAATTCCCCCAATATGGAATCCACCTCTAGTGATATGGATTTGGATAAGAAGCATATATCTATAGCAAACATGGAACAACATGAATAAAGTAATGTTTGAATGAGTGTGTTTTTTGAGCGAGCTTGTATATAAGCTTCTACATTGTATGACTATCTCATATTATACTTCAAGAAGTGTAAAGATATACTATTTAGAAAATAATCTCTCTATCTTTTTCTTGTAAAGTTAATCAAGTAAATATAAGTTAATTAGTTGAGAAAATGGGGGAAGAGAGAGGACATGTGATATGTGTAAATTTTCTCGCCAGAAAGGGGCCACCGACAACCCCTTATTGGATGACTTTTTTTTTTGGCAACCCATTCTTGGTGAGAGTAACTTATTTCCCATTTGGATTTGTGGGTTTTCTTCACCTAGTAAGGGGCTGCTTGGTAATCCCTTTTTGGCGAAAAAATAAACCACAGTTATGAGAATAGACATCATGGGACGAAGAGAGAGAAATGGAGTGTGGGTTTTTTTTCCCAAGAAGGGGTTATTGGCGACCACTTCTTTGGCAAAAAAAAACCCACATGTCCAAAAACGCATGGGGGGAAGAGAGAGTAATAGAGTGATGAGAGAAGGACGAGAGAGATAGAGAGAAATAGCATGCAAAATGTTGTATTTTTTCTCGCCGAGAAGGCATCGCTGGGAGTCCCATTCTAGATGAAAAAATATTGCATGCTCTCCCTCTCTCATCATTCTACTACTCTCTCTTTCCCTCATGCTCTCTATTCTCGGAGTATGGATTTTTTTTTTCAACAAGAAGGGATCACCAATAGCCCCTTCTTGAGTGAAAAAAAAACCATACTCATACTCTGTTGGTCTCTCTTCTCCCCATGTAGTCTATTCTTAGAACTGTAGTTTTATTTTTCACCGAGAAGGGGTTGCAGCAGACCCTTATTGGGTGAAAAAAAAACCACAAATCTAGTTGGGCCAAGATTTACTCTCTCCAAGAATGGGTAATAAAAAAAAACCATTTGATAAGGGGCTATCGAGGAATCCTTTTTGGTGAGACAAAATTACACATATCATGCTCTCTCTTCCTCCTCTCTCTCATCACTCTTTCTCTCTCCCCGCCATTTTCTCTCTCCTTCACCTATAAAATGACACACCCCCCCTTTTTGCATTGTGAATCATTCAAATGACTCTCAGTATGTGACTCTCTGTCTATCCCTCCCTCACTCTCTCTCCTTTGTCTTTAAAAGGACCCCCCTCCTCTTGCAATTCAAGTTTGTGTTTTCTGTCCCCTATCCTCGGCATGGTTCTCTCTCTCTCTCTCCACACCTTTCTCTCTAACACAATCACACATACTCTATCTCACCTTTCTATCACAGGCTTTTCCCCTCTCTCTCTCCACCTCTCACTCACACACACACACACACACACACACACTCTCTCTCTCTCTCTCTCTTAATCTATCCCTACATTCCTCCCTCTCTCTTTCTCCTCCTTCCTCTCTCTCTCTCTCTCTCTCTCTCTCTCTCTCTCCCTCTCACTCATCACGAGATCAGTAAACGAAGTATGATCCTTCTCGCCCATGTAGAGCCCAAATTCTTGAGCTTGCATAGCATCTCCTATAAGTTTATTCGCCTAACAAAATTACTCGAATTGCTCTATGAAGCTATATGGGTGCTCTTTGTGTCCATTGTGTGTTCAAGGATTTTGTTAAAGGTATTAGTTCATTAACCTTTAAGATCCATGAGTTTCACTACAAGGTCTACATTTGAGAGTCGAGTATGATCAAGGTGTGTAGCTTGTTGGTAGTTGTCCAAGGAATCTTGGACATCGCTAGGAAGAGAAGCAATAAATGTTGCCTCATCCATGGTGTGAGATTGGGGGCTTAGAGTTTCCAGCTGATGAGGTCAATTTCTTGAGCAATCCAATCCTTGAGGGTGTGACCTCAAGGATTGAACGTTGGACAAGAGAGGAGTCAAGATTGGATGCTGTTGGCTCAAATTTGGGACAAGGGTTTTGCCATCAGGAAGGAAATGAGATTACCTTGCCACTTCGCAAATGCATACGACAAAGTCAATTTGGGCTTGGAGTCGAGGCCTTGGAGTGCAACCTTTGATTCTAGGGTTTGGTCATTGTGATATGAGAAAGTATGCCTAGGTGTACTTGATTGAACATAATATTGAGTGCACAATGCAGTTGTGAAGTTGCTTTCAATGATGGATCTTAACATACAAGATCTCATGTCACGAGAAGAGAATAGGATTTCCAATTTAAAAAAGTTTGATAAAATCACACTTTCCTTTTGTTCAAAAATCAAGGTGCACACAAGCAAGGACAAGATTGTGGCAAGTGTGGAAGTGCCCTAGTGTGGAAGTCCATGTGTGGAAGTGCCCTAGAGTGAAAGTCAGTGTGAAACTAAGTGTGTGTATGTAAGTGCGAGTGTGGAAGTGTGAGTGTGAAAGTAAGTGCATGTGTGGAAGTGCTTACGTGTGAGTGTGGGAGTGAGAGGAGTAAGATGATGTGTGGGAATGAAGGCTAATGTATAAGTATTAGGTGAAAGGGTGTGTATGGTAGGTTTAAGATGTGTTTAGTGAGTAAGTTTGAAGTGTAGTTGTAGTGTGAGGAGCGTGTGTGTGGGGAAACGGGTGAGTTGTGTAAAAGAACAAGGTGTGTGATTATTTGTGGGGATGGTACAGGTGGTGTAATATGAGTGTGTGAATATAAGTTTGTGTCTGTTAGTGTGGTTATGGTTGTGTATGTACGTGTTTATGTGTATTTATGATTGTGCATGTCTATGTGAATATGAGTGTGTTTAGAATGAATATGTATGTGTGTGTTATATAAAAGTATGTATATAAAGTGTAAGGGAGTTTTAATGTGTGAGTGGGTTTAACGGATTCGTGCGTGAGTATGACTGTACCAATGTGAAAGTGAGTGATATTGGATGTGAGGATGAGTGAATGGGTTGAGTGAGTGTGTGTGTGAGTTTGTGTGTTTATATGTGGAGGGATCAATGCCGTGTGTTTGTGTGTGTGTGTGTGTGTGTGTTTTGAAAGAGTGAGGGTCAAAGGTGTACTTGTATGTGTGAACAAGGCCTAATGAATATGTTTAAACGAGGCAAGTGAGAATAAATTTAAAAACGACAGAAAGAAAAGAAAAAAAAACATAGAATTTAAAGACAAAAAATAGACACATCCTGGTTGTGGATGCCATCTTTGACCCTGCCCGCCATGCAGCACTGTGAACTACCGCCGAATGCCAATCGTCGCCGAACATTGCTACCTTCCAGCTGTGAAGTTGGCGACTGCACTCTTGCATGTGAAAAAGCTCCACCACCTGGCACGTGAAGCTGCAAACACAAAGAGAGAGAGAGAGAGTAGCTGTCGAGAGAGAGTAAAAGAGAGAGAAATATATATATGTCCCTCCTCCCTGCTGTCCGATTGCGATAATAACTTAATCAATTTTATATATATAAGCACAGGTTTGATAGCAAGCATCGCTTGCGGCCTAGAGCAATAGAAGAGGGAGACTGGGTATTAGTCTTTGATAGCAACCTTAAAAATCAGCATACTACACTTCGGAAGATGGTGAAAAGATGATTTGGGCCCAGACATGTCTTTGATAATGCAACATATGAGCTGACAGAATTGGATGGGACAATGCTTAGAGTGCCTATTGTAGGAAAAAGAATCAAGATTTTCAAGAAAAGAGATAATGAGGATTATGCATTGGAAGAATTTGCAAGAAAAGAGCAACGAGAAGAAACTCCAGTAGAAGAGATAGATGATATGATAGATAACCTTGTTGATATACCGGAAATATACAATGAAGAGATTGATCTGTTTGTGGATCTTGACAATAATGATCATGGGTAGTTGGCCCATCCGGAGGATGCGCAGGATCAGAGGGGGTGGATGTCGTACTGCTGCGCATCTGATGTGTGGAATCCACCAAAAAGTTGTGTGTGTGAAATTTGTTACTTTGTACATACTTAGTTGTTGTGTTTGCATTTTGTTTTGCGTGGGCTAGAGATCAAACCTCATTGTTTAGTAGATGATTTGATGTTCACCCAAAAGCACACCTAGAGACCCATGGAGGTGGGCAGCATAATGATGAGCAGGAGACAGCACATCAACATGATTCATTTCAAATGAAAGCCATTATGACAATAGGGTTTGTAAAAGATGCCAAGGAGCATATGGAAGTCCCACTAAGGAAGAAATATTGCAGGTTTTCCAGAGAGCTTTGCAATATTGTGACTCTAAGAAGCTTTGTTTCGCACTTCTAGGAATTTATGAAAGGAGTGAGCAGCATGATTTGGCCGATGAACTTTTGAAGACAATGATTCAGAAATTCAAATCTTTCTCAAAAGTCTAGCTTAGGCGGATAGTCTACTTGTTGAAGTGGGGAATGCTTGATGCTGCTCACAAAGCATCGGACAGAACAACAAGCTTACGATTTTATTCAAAGGTGAAGGAGTAGCTTTGGATAGCTCAGATCCAAATGTGGTTGAAGAGGGTAATTTTGGCCTTTTTATGCAAGAAGAATGCCTCACAGCCAAGAAGACACTAGCAAGATCTGAAGTAATTGCAGAATCTTATCTTAATTCACATTTTTCCCAGACAAGCAACATAGAGCATCAGGGGGAAAGTTACAGATGTGGGGTAAGGGTGGAAAGCAATCCACATTTTGCAACTTTGGTCCACAACATGACAATGCAGAGAAGCAGTCTTTCTTGCACCACATACTTATCTCAGGCAGCTACAAGTAGTGGAAGCTCTTTTGATAAATATCTAGCCATCATGAATTCTTATCGGTACTTACTTTCCCTTGTTGTAGCTTCACAATTTGATGACAAGGTCATACAATCCTCCATTTCAACATTTGACATCCTCAATATTTCAAATTCATTGCACGTTTTGAACATTTTGAAATCCCAATTTTTTGACACTTGTGTAAAAGAGCTTCCTATGCTTTGTGAGGAGACAAATGCTCTATCTCTAGAATTGCCTGTTATAGGTGACTGGCTGCCTGTTCTATGTGACCATCTACCTCCTCTATATGACCAGTCACTCAGTCTGGAAGATCCAAGTCACAAATTTCTAGATGATGATGACATAAACATTGCAAAGGTTGTGAAAGATATGTCAAGTAAAATCGAAGAGAGGGTTTTACAATCAGACTTAAGGATTTCAATTCCCAAAAGTATTATACGGTCCATGCCTCCAACACCAAATGACATTGAAACATCTCAGCCTGCGCAAGAGTTTTGTATCGAAATAAGGAAGGTGGCTCTTGATCAGGTGGATCTGGTGAACTCTTGTTTAAATTGGCTGCTTAAAGATCAACCAGGGACAACCACTTTTCTTGGTTTTGGCCTGCAAGTAACAGCGGATGACATAACAGACATCGTGCTGGTAATAATAGAAGGAAAAGGGAAAAAGCAGAAAGAAAGGGGCCGCTTTTCTGGTCCGAAAGGAGGGAGAGAGAAAAACAGCATTGGAAAGAGAGAAGCAAGAGGAAGAAAAGAAGAGACTACTCTAATTCAGACTCTGAAAGCTTTGATTCAGATGATAGTTCAGATAGTAGCTCAGATTATGAGACATCGTCATCAGAAGTCAGCTCCTCAAGTGAAGATGATCGCAGACGGATGGAGATCTTAAATTCTGAAAGGATCTTTGTTTATGGAGGCAAGTCGATGAAGATCCGAGATTCAAAGACACCTTACGGGGCAGAGAATTTGGTGAAGAAAAAGCAACAAAAGCAGGGGAATGTGGTCTGAAGTGGATTGGTGGTAATCGATTGGGGCTTAAAAGTAGCGGAGAGCCTTTTGTGACGGAGGAAGAGAAGCTGATGCTAAGGGGTGTAGAGTTGAGTGAAGCTATTGAAGAGGAAGAGTAGGTTCATGAACTAGCTAAAAAGGAGAAAGAATGAGGTGTTTTTCAAATGTTACGATGTGATGTCACTCGATTCCTTACAACGATTCTTATTGGCACAACTGTTGTAAATATAGCAGCAACTGCTCTAGTAACTGATGCGGAAACTGCCCTGTTTGGCAAGGTAGGAGTCAGCGCTGCAACAGGAGTAATGACCGTTGTTATTCTTTACTGACGTAGATTATGCCAAAAAGTATAGCTGTTCATAATGCTGTAGAGGTGGCACGTGTAATGGTTTAAGCTTGTTGCTTGGCTGTCTTACGTTCTTATTCCTGTGGGGCGCATAGTTACTATGATTTCCATGGCTATGCTCAAAGTTTTGGGGCTTTCGGATTGATTGGAATCCAGCAGATGATAAGCTAACCACTGCACTGGAAATTTGAAAGCACAATAGAAGGGGGAGCTCTTGCACTGAGGACTATTCTTTCGGCAATGTTTGGCTGGGCAGCACCAAACCTGATATCTCTCAGGCACACTCTCAAGGGAGGACGATGGAGGATAGTCGCAGCCAACATGGAAGAAAGGGAGAACTCAAAATCAGAGCTTGATCAGCAGTCGACGTAGCAGATCATCCCGTTTTAACTGCAAAGTCTATCAAGTAGATTCTTAGCGCACATTTTGAAGAGATGTATTGGCTGCTCCAGAGGAAGAGGAATGTGTAGGTTTTGTTTTCGGGATGTTCAGTGTCCACGCCATAACCAAAGGAAGCATTGCTACATACTATGCCACACATAATCGCACAATACCTCCATCTAATCAAGTTATATCAACTGAGGCAACCAATATCTTACTGCAATAATATTATCAGCATGCAAAACAGAAATTGGGATCAAAAAGGCCAGCATAGGATACTCTCACATTAGAGCATGCAAACAAGCAACTAAACTTGTGAGTGATTGTGAAGGACCTACAAAGGATGAACTATCCACATAGGTGTTTGGTGGAATCATGCAGAGTTGAACTTGTTGGCTGATTTGATCAGATCAAAGGAAAGAGTCGTTCTCCAATTCAGATGTGACTTTATTATGGCCTGCATGATTGTATTTTCTTCTTTGAGATTGTATCTTCACTATTTATCATTCTTTGCAGTGTTCAGTATGTTGTGGAAAATGTATTGCAGGGTGCAAGCATATTGTGCCTGTATGCTTGTATTTTTTATGTAATCCTCTTACAAGGGATAGAACGAAAACAGAGAATTGAAGGAAAGTTTCTGGGGGAAGTCACAGGCAGTGACAAGGTGTTGTGCCACTTTTACCATCATGAGTTTGTGCATTGCAAGTAGGTTGGAACTACAAATGTCAGAATCCAGAGCTAGAGCACCTGCTTACAGTTTACTGGAAGCACTTTATGTATTTTGGCATATTCAACAGCAAAATCTCTTCAGGTGGTCTGCAATTATTTCAGCTCATGTGCAGTTTGGATGAGAGGAGCAAGCTCTGCGACTATATTGGCAAATGTATGAGTCTTTGTGTGAAAGCAGACAAATATTTGTTTGTGACTGTCCTTAAAGTATGCTCCAGCATAGTAGTCTTATATCATGGGATGTTTATTCATAATCATATTCTTGAAAGTAGCTTGGAGTTGGATCTTTTCATTGGAGGTGCTCGTATGCTAGATGTGGGAGCCTAGAGAACAGACAAGTTGTCCTGCATAGCATCATCTTGCTTGATTGATCTTCTATCTTGGAATTTCTCAAGAACCTTTGTGGTTGCGACTTTTCTTTCAAAAACCCTTCGACACCGTTAGCTTAAAGTCTGATATTTCTTGGTTAGCAATGATCTCTGATTGAAACTCCCCAAACCATCGCATGTTCTCTATATACAAGTGACGGTTTAATCAAATTTCTAGGTTGCATTGATTGCAAGGGTATGGGATACGCTGATTGAGATGCGCCTCATGATCTTGAATGTTGTGGTCATCATGGTTATCCATTTTGTCTATGTTACGACAAATAATATACTTTTGTTTCCATCATTGTTTCTCTTCCTTCATCTCTCTCTTCTTTTCTCTCTCCCTCTCTATTTTTATATTCCCCTCCATCTCTCTATTTGTGTCCCCCTCCCTCTCTATTTTTTTCTCATTCATCTCTTTACCAAAAAAAGTAAAGAGAGAAAATAGAAACTTAAAAAACAAAGAAATATGAAGTAATGTCTCGCCCTCTCTTTATCTCTCTCTTTCCTCCCCCTCTGTCTCTCCCTCTCCCTTCCTTCTCTTCCATCCTCTCTATTTTTATCTCTTCTCCCTCTCTTTTTCTCTCCCCACCATTCTTTCTCTCTCTTTCCCTTTCTTTGTTTCCTTCCCTTCCTCTCTCTTTGTTTCTCCCTCCCCCTTCTTTCCCTCATTGTTTCTCTTACTCATCCTCCTTCTCTCTCTCTCTCTCTCTCTCTCCATCCCTCCCTCCATCTCTCTATTTCTCTCTTTCCCTTTCTTTCCCTCCCTCTTTGTTTCCCTTCTCCTCTTTCTCTCTTCCTCTCCCTCCCTTTTCCCCCCTCCCTCACTGTCAATACATCTCGCCAAAAACAAAAATAAAGAAAGAAAACAAGGAAATGCAAAAACAAAGCAGGAAGAGGCAATGTATCTATCTCAAAGGCTCAAATGTGAAATCCTTTTCACCTCCCTTTCATGGCTTCCCTCCCTTCACCTTTGCACCCTTATTGTTTTTCTTCGTGTATGGTGGCAGTAGTAGCGATGAAGGCGGTGATGAGCTCTCTCTCTCTCTCTCTCTCTCTCTCTCTCTCTCTCTCTCTCTCTCTCTCTCTCTCATCTTTGAGCTCTCTTGCTCTTTGCTTTGTTCTCTTTTGCAAATGGTTTTGAGAAATGCCACACTTGGGTTTTCAATGTTTTTTTTTCTCAGATCGACGTCGCTATTGGCAACACTATCGGTGCCGCTATTAGTATCGATATCGGCATCACTACTAGAGTTCCAAAACTAATTTAGTGTCGTTATTATTAATGTTGCAAAACTAAATTTGCGATGCTTATAGTGATGCCAATATTTTATGCCTAAACCGGCCGTTACCATTGGCCTATTTTGCTAATAGTGCACATAAGGTCAAAACCATCTCCTTACCATCTTGCAAATAGTACTATGATGATTCTCTGGGACGTTATTGCAATATGACTAGTGAAAAAATAAAAAAAAATCAATAAAATATTGGATAGAGAGATAACTAAAAAGATAGAAATAGAAATTTATATTAAAGTTTGAAAGAAATAGATAGGACAATTAGAAATTGTACTCCGATGTGCAACTCGAACCTCTTGACCATCCTCCATATGATTTCATATACATAAAAGAATCACAGTCTCACTCTCAATCTCACCATCGGTCACAATCTGAATCCCAATCACATTCACAATCTCAATCTTGGATTTTAAAATAAGAATACAATGAAGATTATTATTCGTTCATCTTTCTTTTAAAATGGCTTCATGCATTTAGAAAAATATTTTCTAAGAATGGCATGTTTTCCAAGAAAAGCATTTGCTAAAATTGATGAAATCCTCCCAAATCATCATTCGCATACAAACCTGCCAGAAACACAAAAGAAAGCACAAAAAGTAGTTGTTTTTGAAATGTTAAAAAAATTTTAACTTTTTATTTTCAGAGGCTCATATCTCCAAAATGGTGAAGAATTGCATGAAGCTTGTGAGAGGAAAAAATATTCTCCCTCATCTCCTCTTCGCACTCTATGAGAGAAACTTTGATCAAATTGTACTTATTTGATCACAAATCAGCTTCTGAAACATGTCTTATGCCTAAAAGCTACAAAAAAATTGATGAAAAACTTGCCATCATCAGAATTTATTAGATTACTTAAAATGAACTAAAAATCATTTCCAAACTCAATCTACACACATGTCCAAAAGAAGTCCCATATGGCTTTATTAGGGCATATCACAACTATCATACACCAACATCTAATAACCTTCCACATCTCTAAGCCCCGTAGCCTATGTTTGGCGTCAAACCCATATTTATTTCTGTCTAGCTACCTTCAATCTCTCAAGTGTCATTCATACAAATTTTAATTTTATTTTGAGCTATCAAATATGAAGAACTAAGAGCTTTTATTAAAGTTGGTGGCAATTAGGAGTCTTTAAAGCTAGGAGGTGCCAATGGCGCATAAAGGATCCAATGGATATAGAGGAAATAAAAACTACCTAGCATGGCACATGGGCAAAGATAATGTCCCATTGTAGGAAGCGGCATGTATAATGGAAGGGACTGAATCATTATTTTTATTCAAGCATACACATAGCCCGAGAGGTCAAGTATCAAAGGGTTCTCTTGCTTCATTGCCATATCCTTTTCGTGTCCCTTTTGCCAGTCTCTCTTGACTAGCATCGTGAGTGCTCTCCATCAGTAGAGCCTAATGTATTGTCCATAGTAACTACATTAGGTAGTAGTGCTACCTTGGTCTTATATCATGTATTTGTGATCCAACACTAGTTCCCAAAGTCTTGTGTTCTAACTGTATTGATCCTTAGTAGTTGTATCATCCTCATTTCATCAATATACTTAAATTGATCTTTGAGTACATCTGGTTTTTTATCTCTTTGTTGTGATTTATGCCTTATTTTGCAACCCAGATGCTTATTGTCGAAAGTGATATCAATGTGTGCCTATGTTAGTTTGTCTAGTGCTTGATTAACCAATTACACATGGGTACCACAATAACCATTCCTTTGCACCCTAATCTAAATGTATGTGTTCTCAAGGTCCACTTGAGGCAGTTCTAGTGTTAGGCCCCACAATGTTGTCCAGGTCTTGGTAGCGCCAAACATTACCACCTCCTAAGGTTGTTTCCATCCTCACTAAGGCTATATCTAAAGCATAGAAAGATTCTTTGGAATTAAGAAATCATCATTTGCATTTCACTCCTACAATTGGCATGAAACTTAACCTCTCTATCATTCCACCCAAAATGCCCTTAAATCTAACAAGTCAGTTCCTAGCTTTGATCAACCTGGTAGGTGTCCCACAAATATCCCCAACTCTACCCTCACTTTCAATCTCAATGGGACACCAACCTAGATTATCCCTCCCCGAGTTGTTTGGATCTTCTAATGAAGGTCCACATGCTTTTATCTCTATTAGTTTGATGTGGCATACATAGTCAACTACCTTGGTCAAGTCAATGAAGTTCACAAGGTTGCCATATTCGAATCCTTGATGTGAAAAAAGTTTGCAACCTTGTCTATAGCTAAACATGACTAGATATCATGGAATGAAGCACTAAATGCATTCAATATATCTGGTTCTAACCAAATTGAATGGATGTGTAGAAACTTGAAAGACTCAGTTACCTTAAGTAGGATGACATATTTGTCCACATGTATACTTCCAAGTTCACAATACTGAATAGTTGCATTGATCCCAATGCTCAACCAAAAGATGAAACGTTGAATACCCTTTATGTGGAAGGTTTCAATAAACCTATATAGAAATCATTCACTTTTGATGATCTATCAAGCAACATCATTGACCCATTTTATAAGAAGGCTCTCTAGTTAGAGAGATTCCTATCAGAATAAAAGTTAGGAAAAGGGAATAAATCCACTAAGTCCACCCCTTAAGCATGAACATTGTGACCTAGAAGAAATACCCAAATGTGTAGAACATTCTGACCTAGAAGAAAAAAAAAGAAACCTAAGAATAAGAAGGAAAAAGGATAGAAAATAATGACAAACGCCAAGAAAAATAAGGTTAAAAGCCTCTAGTGCACACAATGTAATAATCCTAGACCTCTTCAAGCTAATTGTGACCTAAACCAAATATGGTGCAACATTTGCAACATGGCCACATACAACATTGAGTATTGTTGGTAAAATGATACATACTAGATGACCCATCTTGGAGGATAGGAGGGGACCAGAGCGAACACTTTTGGCCAATGGAAAAACCTCCAGGCCAATTGAATTCCTACTGCAATTGCAACATATACCAATTAGGACTACCAGCGACCTGATAATGGCAATGGTGGGCATGGTAGAGGCCGAGGGAATTTGCAACCCTTTCCTAAAAATTGCTTCTTTTGTATGTAGGAAGGACAATGGCCATATGAGTATGTGGATGCCCAAGCTTATGATGTTAATATAAGATAGAGACAAGGCCCATGGCACATATGCCTGACGCTAACATAGTGGAGATCCAAGGATTGTCCAAACTATCCGTGCATATGATTACTCGATTCAAATATACAAGAATGCCACATTACAACCCACAGGGACTTTGTGAGTGGCCAAGCAAGAGAAAGTCCGCCACTAGATAGTAGGATAGACTGCAAGTGAGCATGTGGCCATGCAATATTTGGCTGCAAGATTTATTCTAGAGCTCAAACACAAATATATAATCACTCAAAGCTACCACAATCTAATCAGCATATCCCACCCACTCAAGGAATGTATCAGCCTCGTGTGAAGATTGAATACAAACCACCATGGAAAAACTCAATCCCCAACTTGATCAAAAATTTGGATTTTTTGAAGTTCAAATTGTAGAACTTTTCCCAATTTAGACCAATAAACTTGACATATGTGAAAAAACAAACAAGTTGTGCAAGAAGATCTACAACCAAGTGCAGTAAAGAATCCAGGAAGTTGCCCTAGAGTTAAAATAGAAATGTAGCCAAAATCTCATTTTGGCAAGCCACACCAAAAAATCTCACAAGAAGAATGTAAAAGATCATTCCGGATAGTGGTAGAGCAAAACCACAGATGATAATCCTGGAGGTAGTAGACGTCAATAGAATGAAAGAAAAGCTAGAGATACACAATGAAACATGTCAAGCACTTGAACCATTTTGGAATCATTCGAAGCATCAACTGCATGGAAAGTTGTTAATATTACTATCCCACTAGGTGACGTCCTAAAACAAGTCTTAGCTTTCAAAGATTACCTCCTAAAAATGATTCAACCCAAGTGCCTAGTATTTCTTGAATCAAAAGTAGTGGCCATGATGGTCCATGCTTCAAATGAGACCATTTAGAATATCCACTCCATCCCAATAGGCCCCCTTTTTTATCTAACCATTGTGGTAATTCCTATTTAGTGCAACAAGACCAGATCATCTCGAATGCCCTTCTCGATAGAGAATCAAGGGTTGGAAACTTGCCAACAATTGGAATTGATGGAGTGGTAACTAGTCCCCCTTCCTAGTGAGGATGGCCCAATGAGTACAACCTCTAGGCATCATTAGGTCTATACTTCTTGAAATTAGAATAGTTTAGTTTCAGGTTTCCCTAGTAGTAGACTTGAATATGAAGCATGCCAACAAAGATTACTGTCTATTATTGGAAAGACCTTAGCTATGCTAAGAAAGAGTCAATCATAATAAGTGGAATAATGATTAATGAAAATATACCATAATCAACACAAGGTAATGGTCTTTTTGACTAGTGTTTCCACATGTGCTCGAGTGTGAACTAGTTGTTGTTGAAATAGTCAACATGGTGGAAGTGATGATAAGGAAGAGGAATTCTTGAATACTAATGCCTACCTAAAACCTGAGTGTCTCATAAATGTTCTTTAAATCAATAAACAATGTATGCAACCCAAAAGTCTACAACCTCAAGTCCTGAAAGAGTAGGAAAGGGACAATAGTCTAGATACTTTTGGAACTCAAAGCCAAGACTGCACATAAGGTAACACCAATACAAACTAGATGGTTGATGCTAACATTAATGAAATCTTGAAACAAGAGCACAAGTTTAAAGCATAGATGCAAAAAGTGATACCAGTAAAAGAAAATGAATTAGACAAAGTCTATCTTGGTCTAAAACCAACTAAGATTAGTGCCAAAATTTAGCTTTGCATTTCGTCAATAATTTATCAGTTTATTGATTGAATTCAAAAGTGTATTTGCCTAGGAATATTTAGATATGAAAGGGCTCATTCCTCATTTCTATTAGCATTGGATTCCTCTAAAATCAGATGCTATCTGAGTTTGGATGATGCAACGCTATACAGAATGAATCCTCACATGGCTAAACAAGTCAAAGATGAGTTGGATGGAATATTGAGAGTAGGTTTCATTTCGCCATTAGATCAAGCAAATAAGATCTCCCCAATTGTCATTGTTCTGAAGAACAAGAACAAGAAGCTGTGGATATGTATGGATTACAAACCTAGGGGATCCCCCTATAAGAATAATCTATATAACATGCATTCAAAGGATATTGTAAATATCCATTTTTTACATACTATAAGGTCTTAAAATGATCTCCTTTACTTTATTAAGCTTATATTTTTTTTCACATTTTGATTAAAATTCAATTTTGTAAATACAATCTTATAAGCTCTACAAGATGTAATTTCATTTATTTTGTACTCATGTAATAATATATATTCGATAAGGTGCCCCCTCCCCAAGATTACAAAAAGCTTAATGCACTCATAATCCTGAATCTCTTTCCTTTTCCTTACATGGATACCATCTTGAATGAAGTAGCTCACCACGAGATATACTCCTTTTTTTATGGTTTCAGTGAATACAATCAAGTATGCCTTGCTCTAGAAGACCAAGATAAAATAGCTTTCATCACTACATGGGGAGTATATGTTTATTGAGTGGTGTGGTTTGGTCTTAAGAAACCTTCTTTCAGGAAGACATATAGGAGATATTTGGGCCTTACCTAACTAATTTTGTGAGGGTATTTTTGGATGACATGAGTGTCTTTAGAAAGATTGTGTTGCACCTAACTTTTCTTGCCTTACAAGATGTTGAGAGGTAGGTTTAAGTTTAAATCCACTCAAATGTGTATTTGCTATTCAAGGTCGTATTTTACAAGGCCACATCATTTTGCAAAATGGCATTGTTATTGACCCCACCAAGGTGGCAACAATCATGTAAGCTTTAGTATGGGATTTGCTATCCATGTTACTCCAATTTTTAAGCCAAATCTGATGTCATGGCCACCACCTATGTATCTTGTCTCACTTAGTTGTTCTCCTCAAAAAATTGGCATACATGACAATTAATTGCTTATCAATGGAATGAAGAAGCTGACTTGGCATTCTAACACCTATGGCTATAACTTTCTAAAGCTCCTATTTTGATTACATTAGATTGGACAAAGAATTTCCATGTATTTGTAGATGCATCTAATATTTCTATTCGAGGTATGCTTATGTAGCAGGATGGTAGTGGTTGGTTCTAATCAATGCTCTATGCTAGCAGAAGATTGTCTAATGCCAAGAAAAACTATTTACTAAAATTCGAAAGAGAGTGTCTTGGCATGATCTAATCTATCAAGAAGTTTCAACATTATTTGCTTGGACACTTTTTTTGTGTGTAGATTATTCAACACTAGTTTACTTGGTCAAGCAACAAAATATTACTAGGCGACTCACCCAATAGATTTTCATGCTATAGGAATCCATTATATAGTCATTCATCATCCTTGCACCCAGCATGTCATTGAAAAATTTCTATCCTACCTTGATTTTAAACAACCACTAACTAGTGTTAAAGATGACTTCTCAAATGTCCAATTGTTTGCTATAACAGTAAGTGCACCAGACGACTTGGAGCCACCAAACCCTTTTTGATCGTGGTATGAAGAAATGATGAATTTCTTGGAAATTGGCATACATCTGTCCCATCTCTCCCAAATGAAGGACCAATGAAAATTACTAGCTCTATAGAGCTAACATTTTGAAAATGTCATAAGACAATTGTACTACCACACCCTCTCTAGAAGAGTGTTGCAAAGTGTGATCCTCCCTATAGCGAGTAGCTTGCTTTCTTGGAGAAATCCCATCAAGGCTCTCATTTCACTGTTGACGTTACGGCCCAGAGATTTTAGCAAGCTGGTTTTGTGGTGGCTGATCATACATGGTGATGTTTACAAATGGACCTATCACTATGATTCCTATCAATAGCTAAGTCTTCTTGGAGCCAGAGATACCATTTGTTGCTTCTTCGGCTAGCTCCTACCTCTAAAACCCTTTCAAAAGTGGGGACCAGACTTCATTGTTCCCATCTCTTTGGCTGCAACATACACAAGGAACAAGTATATCCTGATGACAATGGACTACTACACCAAATGGGTAGAAGCATGGACCCTATTGGACAACATTGCTAAATCAATTGCCAAATTTTTGTTTGAGGATATCTTCACTAGATATGGCACTCTAATTGAACTAGTCGGTGATAGAGGTACACACTTTGTAAATAAAGTCATCAAGGAGCTTGCATCATTCTTTTTTATTGTCCCAAGCTCCTACCTTTGTCTAACAAACTTGAGGATCCAGACTCCGATGCCCTAACTACTCCCCCTTCTCATCCATAAACATGTACATATTTGCTCCATCCATCATAATACCTCAACAATATCCCTACTAGCTCCACTCCCTCTCATTCCAACTCCACATCAGGCTCCATGGCCAAGTTCAAACTTGTTGCCCTCTCTCATTTTGTTGGGAAGAACGGCCCACACTTTGAGTCCTTTTGAACAACTTGCCTAACAACCAAGCAGTCAAGGCCATGTGTCACCTAACCTCCCACTAACAAGGGTAAGTAGGTTTCCCTAGAGGAGCGCGTAATGCCAGGAGGCATATTTCACAGTGGATTCCGTGAGGTTTTACGGTGGATTCCGTAAACTTTGATGACCAGGGCTCCTACACAAAGTGGATTCTTTGTGCGAGAAGTTGATGGGGACGCCTATCCTTTTCAGGTGTTTCATTAATTTAGTGTGTACATGGGTGATTCCATAGCCGGTGATTCCGAAAAATGCATATTAAATTAGTATGAGTTTAGAGTGTGCACTCGTAATAAATTAAGGTTAGGATTGATTTCTAACCAATTGATTTATTTATGTAGCTGAAGACTGCTAGGTATTCACTTTTGTCAGTTTAATTGTATTATTTTACTAACTATTGTGAATGCTTCAGTTGATGTGTAGAGATAGCAGCAATGGCGGAGGAAAGCATTGGAGGATAGCGAGTATTCGATTTATCACTTATATTTTGATGGGTGCATACCTTAGGCATGGCGCCTATATTTTGTCACACCTATTTATTGAGGCGTTGGATATTTATTTATTATTTTGTATGTGCATGGGTGCACGATTATGTTATTTGTACTTGGACATTGTATTGGGCATGCCAGACTCTTTGGGCACCGCCCGTTAGCTTTATTCCTATTTTGTGCTAAAGCAAACTCAAAAGCTAAAAGCTTGCTATTTTGTAATTTGGGCTATTATTTGAGCTTGAAGATGATTAATACATAAAATACATGCTTTGTGGAGCGCTCACACAAGGCATGGGGGGAGATTGCACCCAATTGGTCTCTTGTTCATGTCGTTCATGCTTTTTACCTTGAATTTTGTGCAAAAAGTAGAGTTCTATTGTTCTTGGGGACCTTCCGACATTCACTACGCGAGCGTACAACATTCGATCTGCACACTAGTGGTATCAGAGCAAAGCTGAGATCAAGAGCTTCCAATCGCTACCCACCTTGTGCGAAGGCGGAGCTCCTGGAATGATTGGACTCTACGGTCAATCTCGTCGCGAACGGTCGAGATGGGTGGGTTCCCGGCGATCAAGAACCTCTGCTTCCATCATCAGATCGCGAAGGACTGGCCTGCAGCAGTGGAGGACCACTCCTACATCCTCACATAGAAGTCGTGGAGTTGCAGAGATAAGTTTCAATCTTGATATCTTCAAAGCTTTAAAATTTAAAGCTTAGAAAGCTTAGAGAGGCTTTAAGCTTCAAAAATCTCATCGCGAGGTATCTGAGTATGTCCGAAAATTACACTGCCTGAACAAAAACCCCCCTCCCCCCCACGATTCGACGTTTTTTTTGTGATTAAGCTTAAAGCTTAATCACTTAAGCTTTCAATCAGATAAGTCATATCAAATCTACAAGTCACACACAAGCAATCAAGTTCTGCAAGTCTCTCAAGTCGAAATTCTGCAAGTCAGATAAAGCAACTAAGTTTTGCGAGTCTTGGAACTTTGCAAGTCACATAAGTCTACAACTTTGCAAGTCAGACAAGTCATCTGAAGTCAAAATTGACTTCTGTTCAAAACTCATAGAAGGGCTGTTCTTGCGCAGAAACTTCGAACTGCAAAGTTGTTCATTGGAAGGTGCTCTTCGCATATGCAGGTTTGCTAAAGCACTTTCAGCACACGCAGAAGGATAAAACACAGATTTTTCAAAGATTACAAATCCCGCAATAGTCGAAGACGAAGATTGTGAAAGCCACACACAAAAATATATAAGCCTTATATACCCGATCTTGAGCTACGCTCATCCCGCTAACTTGATTTTGAGAGTGAGAGGTCTTTTGAGTTTTGCAGGATGACGGAATCACATATGGATGATTTAATGGCTGAAGGCGACCTACCTGAAACTACGATGGAGCAAAAGCTGGACTTAATTATGATGCAATTGGATGAAGAACGATGAGCTAGGCAAGCATTGCAAGTTCAATTGGCTAATTTACAAAGATCGACTACCGACAAAGATAAACCTCAATCTGAAGATCTTATTTGACGTACCATCGACGCGATTCTCGAAGCTCAAACCATCCGCATGGAAACAAAGATAAGTAAAAGAAATTTCAAATTCCGTACTTTCAATGGCACTCTAGAGGGAAAAATTGTTCTTGCATTCATTAGTCAGTTTGATGACTACTTTCATGAGGAAACATATGCAAAAAAAGATAAAATCAAGTGTCTCACTAATCATTTAGTAGATAGAGCATCTCTTTGGTGGACCGTAGTTCGCAAGAGTATAGATTGTCCCACTATCTGGGAGAATTTCAAGAAGAAGTTTATGCAGAGTTTCCTTCCTCCACAATTCCATGAAAAAGCCATAAAGCAATGGGACCTTCTTCAGCAACGAGATCGTGAGCCTATTCCTCAATACACTGAACGCTTTTGGAATGCATTACTCCAGTTACGCATGCTTGAAGACGTACCTGAAGCGACACACAAGCGCAAGTATATGTCTGGACTACTTGGGCATTACTACGCTGAAGTTAATATGTTCAAGCCTGCAACTCTAGAAGATGCAATTTCATTAGCTCATGACACTGAAGACAAGCTGCGAGGTAGAGACAGACATCCACAGCAATTCCAAAACAATGGTAACTATGGATCTAAGCAATTCAACTCAAATTTTAGAAGATTTAATCAAGGTCATTTTCCTTCATCATCTGTCCGTAAAAATTGGGAAAAACCACCTGCTTTACCATCCAATGCTAACCAAAACCCCAAGCCTATTCCACAACCAAATCCTAATATCCCTAGACGTCCTGCCATTGCAAACAATGTAACCAAAGCCAAGCCTATAGTATGTTATAAATGCCACCAACCTGGACATCTAGCAGCAAATTGCCATTTGAAGAAGCCACCTGTCCATATCAACTACCTTGGAGCAATGGAAGATGATGAATATGAAAAAATGCCTGATTTCACGGAAGATGAGGACGACATTACTACTCCTTCGGATACTTTACCAGGTATGCCAACTCCACATTCTTTATTGACAATGAAATGTTTAGTGCATGTAAAGGAAAAGATTATTTTGCATGATGATGGTAGTACTCATGATTTTATTTCTGCAAAGCTAGTAAAAGAATTGAAATTACAGACTGTACCTACGCATTATCGCATTAAAGCAGCATTCTTAGGCACTAGGTATAATGGTACACAGGAAGTGCATGATTTAGAAATTCAAATTGGTCAATACACTGAAAGAAGAAAATTTCTAGTTGTACCACTACAGTCCAGTGACATTATTTTAGGTATGCCTTGGCGTCACCAACATAATCGAGATATAGATTATTCCACACATTCAATTAATATTCAATTTCAAGGAAAACATATTACATTGTATGGTATGCATGCATCTAATGCTTTTCCACTGCTTTCACATACTCAAGCTAAACGTGCATTATGCAAAAATAGTAAATCTTATCTCATTTGGGTAAATGAACTGCAAGTTAAAGAAAATCATATGCACCCTAGGCATAAAGAATTTCTTGCACACTTTAAAGACTGTTTTTCCGAAGATCTACCACCTGGTTTACCTCCTTCACGTCCAGAAGACCATAAAATAGATTTGATTCCTCGTACCCAACCACCTTGTAAAGCACCATATAGGCATAACTAGATAGAGCAAAAAGAAATTCAAAGTCAAGTTGAGCAATTACTAAATAGAGGATTGATTAGACCTAGTAGTTCTCCATTTGGTGCACCTGTTCTGTTAGTAAAGAAAAAGAATAATACCTATTGTATGTGCATTGACTATCGAGCTTTAAATAAGATCACTGTAAAGAATAGGTATCCAATTCCTAGAGTTGATGACCTTATGGATAAACTGCAAGGTTCTGCCATATTTAGTAAAATAGACCTTAAATCTGGTTATCATCAGGTGAGACTAGATAAGTCTGACATATTCAAGACCGCATTTAGGACACAGTTTGGTCATTATGAATTTTAAGTGATGCCTTTTGGATTGACTAATGCACCTGCTACATTTAGTAGAATGATGAACCGTATATTTTTGAAATATCAGTATTGTGTAATTGTCTTCTTTGATGATATTTTGGTGTTTAGTCAAAATGAGAAAGAACATTATGAACATTTGTCATTGGTTTTCCAGTTATTAAAAGATAATCAACTGTATGCCAATCTGAAAAAGAGTGAATTCTTTAAAACAGAAATTGAATATTTAGGTCATATTGTATCATCTGATGGAATTAAGGTTGACCCTAAGAAAATAGAAGCAATATTGAATTGGCCTGTACCTAAAAATGTGCATGAGTTACGATCTTTCTTAGGTCTTGCTAGTTTCTATAGGAAGTTTGTGTGTAATTTTTCATTACTTGCTTTACCATTGACCAAACTTCTAAAGAAAGGTATTGTTTATCATTGGTCCGATAATTAACAGAAATCCTTTGACTTATTGAAACATGCATTAACCCATAATCCTGTACTACAGTTTCCTGATTTTAATAGACCATTCTTTTTAGTAGTGACTGATGCTAGTGGATCTGGAATAGGAGCCGTACTTATGCAGGATAATCATCCTATAGCCTATTCTAGTTGTAAACTGAAACCCTCCAAACTTAAATATTCCACATATGATAAAGAATTATTAGCTATAGTACAAGCCTTAAGACAATGGAAACACTACTTAATGGGTTCTGAATTTATGATTAAGACCGATCAACAAAGTATTAGACATTTAGTTAGCCAACCTCAAATATCTGACCGACATATCAAATGGGCATCCTTTATTCAGAGTTTTCATCCCATTATTCAATATCAATCCGATAAAGAAAATGTAGTGGTTGATGCATTAAGTAGAAGACCTGCCATTCATAATATTTCTATTATATCATTTGATTCTTTGATTGCTATGAAAGATACTTATCATCACGATATTACTTTTCATGATGATTGGAATAAATTAGTTCAAAATAACTTGATTCCTATTGATTTACTATCATATAATGATGGATTTATGTTTTATGATCTTTTGTTTTAAACGAGATTCATTGTCCTCCGTATCAAGGTCATAGAGGTATCATATCTACTTTACGTACATTAACTGAAGATTTTTATTGGCCGCATATGGACATTGATATATCTAACTTTGTTTCTGAATGTTTGATTTGTCAAAGAGTTAAGAGACATCATGGTAAACAGTATGGATTACTTATGCCTTTATCTATTCCATCAAGACCATGGGAACAAATTTCTATGGATTTTATTACTGGTTTACCTAATGCTAAATCTAACCATGATATGATTTGGACAGTAGTAGATAGGTTGAGTAAACAAGCATATTTCATTCCATGTAAGAAAACTTAAACAGCATCACAGGCAGCACAATTGTTTTTGAAAACTGTTTTCACTAACCATGGATTACCAAAAGTTATTATTTCTGATCATGATTCTAGATTTTGTAACAACTTTTGGATTACTTTATTTGCTAACCTAGGCACAAAAATTGATTTCTCATCTACATTTCATCCTGAAACTAATGGACAAACAGAAGCCACTAACAGTACTATACTAGATCTTTTACGTGCTTATACTATTTCTAAACCACAGACATGGGATACACATTTGCATTTATTACAGTTTGCATATAACAATACACCACACACATCTACAAAGAAAGCACCATTTGAAGTGATTTATGGCTATAGATTGTCTACACCTGTTGCATCTTTGTCAAATAAAATTCAGAGTGCTGATGATATTGCTAGTATGCATAATACTATTTTTGATGAGTTTAAAGACATGATTGCCAAAGCCCAACAACCATATATGAAACAAGCCAATAAGAAAAGACAAGCAATGAATTTCAAAGTTGATGACTATGTTTGCTTGAGAATAGAAAAACGTAGATTACAAAGTGTAGATAGACACCTAGTTGTCAAATTAGCCCCTAGATTCTATGGACCATTTAAGATCATTCACAAAATTAATGACAATGCATTCTAGTTAGAATTACCACCTCACTGGAAAATTCACAACACATTTCACATTAGTTTATTACGACCATTTAGAGGCCAATTACCTATACACCCTGTTTATGAAAACCCACCTTTGTTAGAGGAAGAGATTGAAATACTTGAACCTGAAGCTATCATAGATATTGACTTTATAACCACTAGAACTGGCCCATGATATTCTAGATATCTAGTTAAATTTAAGAACCATCATGTAGAAGAAGCCCAATCGATGCACGCTAGAGACTTAAATGCTTTCCCCACTCTGTTAGCTCCACATTGAGCTAATAGCAATTGAGGTCAATTGCTATCCCACCCCGGGGGTATGATGCCAGGAGGCATATTTCACGGTGGATTCCATGCCACAGTGGATTCCGTGAGGTTTTACGGTGGATTCCGTAAACTCTGATGACCGGGGCTTATACACAAAGTGGATTCTTTGTGCGTGAAGTTGATGGGGACGCCTATCCTTTTCAGGCATTTCATTAATTTAGTGTGTACATGGGTGATTCCATAGCGGGTGATTCCGCAAAATGCATATTAAATTAATAAACGTTTATGAGTTTAGAGTGTGCACTCCTAATAAATTAAGGTTAGGATTGATTTCTAACCAATTGATTTATTTATGTAGCTGAAGACTACTAGGTATTCACTTTTGTTGGTTTAATTGTATTATTTTACTAACGATTGTGAATGCTTTAGTTCATGTGTAGAGATAGCAGCAGTGGCGGAGGAAAGCATTGGAGGATAGCGAGTATTCGATTTATCACTTATATTTTGATGGGCGCATACCTTAGGCATGGCGCCTATATTTTGTCGCGCCTATTTATTGAGGCGTTGGATATTTATTTATTATTTTGTATGCACATGGGCGCACGATTATGTTATTTGTACTTGGACTTTGTATTGGGCATGCCAGACTCTTTGGGCACCGCGCGTTAGCTTTATTGCTATTTTGTGCTAAAGCAAACTCAAAAGCTAAAAGCTTGCTATTTTGTAATTTGGGCTATTATTTGAGCTTGAAGATGATTAATACATAAAATACATGCTTTGTGGAGCGCTCACACAAGGCATGGGGGGAGATTGCACCCAATTGGTCTCTTGTTCATGTCGTCCATGCTTTTTACCTTGAATTTTGTGCAAAAAGTAGAGTTCTATTGTTCTTGGGGACCTTCCGGCATTCAGTACGCGAGCGTACAACATCCGATCCGCACACTAGCGCATCAGTGAGGAAGATGCATCACCACCACCCTCTACCCTAGACTTCTTCAAGCTCTCCACATGCATTGGTTCCAATGACCCCAAGTGTGGTAGCTCATGGTGGAGCATTGCATGGTGCTGAAGCAATAAAATGTAAAATCAATAGAGCACATTGAGGTGCTTTAATAGAAAGTGTTGGACTTGATCTAGGATTGGAAGGCTAAATCTAACCTTCGGCAATACATCCAAGAGAAAGAGTAGGCTAGAGTGGCCCTGGCCATGAAAAAGAACATGGCCAATGCATGATTTATTAGTAGATGAACACCTTGCCCCAAAGTGCTACCAAAGTGCCTAACTTTGATCTTAAATATGGTCTAAGGTGGCGAAAATCAAATAAGAAGCACACCAAAATGCAAAGACAAACTCCTCAATTCCAAATGACCCAGGCCAAGATCAAGGAGGTAGTGATCCTAATCCTCTTGAAAATCTATTATCAAACAACATCTTCGCCTCTATCTCTGAAGTCATGAAGTTGGCCAGTAACACCCAACATTGGGCCCACCTATCCCTCTCTCTCAAGAGTTTGAACTCGAAGGAGTCGAGGCCAATCACTTATAAATGGGACTAGTTGAAATAGTAGCAAATCCAACTCGGTGCCATCTACCTATAGAAGCTAGTACCACAACATTCCACAGCCCCTCCTCTAGACTCGAATGGATCTATGGCTATAGGAGCATCATCTCTATTACTATCCTTTTCTACAACTCTACCACCCACCTCTCATCCTAGTAGCACCTCAACTTTGACCCTCGCCTTATCCCAATCCACCCCACCCTACAGTACCTTTCCTTCCATCTCTAACCCTTCTCGCCCCACTACCAGTTCTAGGATAATGATGTAGCGGACACTGAGGATAATTGTGACATTACTGGACTGACTTTGTGGGTCCAAGCCCAAAATGTATGCCATTATTAAAAGAAACAATAATTAGTGGCCTTTAAAGCCAAGAGCTGCCAAAAAAACACATTAAGGATCCAATTGATGTAGAGGTAGTAAAGACTACCTAGCATGGCACATTATAGAAAAGGAGAATGTCCCACTATTGTAGGCATCAACCTTATAATGGAAGGTAGCAAATAATTGTTGTTATTGTTTGAGCTTACACAGAGGCCTATAGGTCAAGTATGAAAGGGTTCTTTTACTTTACTACAATATGATTCTTGAGTCCCTTCAGCCAATCTCTTTTGACTAGCATCATGAGTGCTCTGTATCAATAGAGCCTCTATTGTATCATCTATAGTCACTAAATTTGGCACTAGTACTACCTTGATCTTGTATCTTGCAGCTGTTTAGTACTTATGATCCAGTACTAGCTATTCCCAAAGTCCTATGTTGTGACCTATCAACCGCTAGTAGTTGTATTGTCCTTATTTCATCAATATACTTGGATTGATCTTTGAGTACATTTGATGTTTGATCTCTTTGTTGTGATTATGTCATATTCTACAATCGCAATGCTATTGTTGAACGTGATGTCAATGTCTACTTATGTCAATCAGCAAGAGTGCCATCATCTGCTATGATAGTACTGCTTGGTCAACCGATTACAACTTCTCTCTAGACAAATCCTCTTGCTAAGGTGAAAGACTTGAAGTCAAGGCACAAGTTTTTATAGGCATGATCAATTTCTAGCCCTTACCAACTAGAACCAATAACCCCCAATCTCAAGAGGAGGTTTGAATAAGAAAAAGAAAAGAGGACCATCTAGAACCCAACCAATGTATGTAGTGATTCTAGAGACTTCCCGAAATCCTATTGCAAGAACTCTACAAGGTGAAAATTTGAAGGACTACTTGTCGAATTCAATTGCATGCATCACAAAGAACTTGATGGATATGATTAGAGAACAAGTACAGACACTGAAGGTGAATACTACCAACATATCCACTCATGTAGGAGGTGGAAGAGATGCGATGCAATCTAATACATGGTGTGGAAAGTGCCATCAAGCAGGACATTTAGCCACTAAATGTACATGAAAATCAATCATTCCTAGAGCCTTCTGTTCTTAGTGTTTAAGGAAGAACCATACAAAGGATATTTTCTCTTTGAAAGGAGATGCATGAAATAAAGAAGAAAGACGAAGAAGCAAGATTCAACTTGTTGGAATCCAAAATGACAACACATGATATTGGACCAAATCCTAGAGAGTTTGGTCCTAAATTTGGCCCAAGGAGGTTCCTTCCCTCAAAAGGTTCATGTTATGTGACATTCTTGGATGCATCCTCGGAAGACAACTCCTCAAGCCAAGAAGTAGCTTATCCTCAAACCAAATCTAAAACATCAATGATACCCTTTCAGCTTCCTAAAAGGAGCAAGCTAAGTCTCTACCGAAAGAGGAAGTTGATTCCAGTGGAACCTCAGAAGAGGAGACCACTCCCTTGAAGGAGTCGCATCTCTACCCAAAAGCAGTCTGTAGGACCTTCATCTATAAAGCGGAAGGCAAAAAGTAATTAATGTTCATGGATGCAAATGGTACCAAACATTACCTAAAGGTGGGTATAAATCTTTCAGAAGAAGAAGTATCGGTCTTGCATGACCTACTAAAGGAGAACTTGGATGTGTTTGCATGGTCGTACAAATATATGAAGGGTATTGATCCTACATTATGCCAACATCTCATCAACCTAGAGCTTGATGCTAAGACTGTGAGGCAAAGAAAGAGGTGTATGAATCCAAATTACTCTACCCTCATGAAATCTGAATTGTTGAAGGTCCTTGAAGTCAAGTTTATCTATCTAGTGGAAAGTAGTGAATGGGCTTTGCCCATCGTGGTAGTACCCAAGAAGAATGGAAAGTTGCAAATATGTGTGGACTTCCAAAAACTGAATTCCAAGACCTAGAAGGATCATTTCCCTATTGCTTTCACAAACCAACTATTAGACAGAGTAGCAAGCCATGAATTCTATTCCCTCTTAGATAGAATATATATATATAATAGCACCTTCAAGTTCAAGGGTTCAATGCTCTATGTTGAAGATCAAGGTATTTCGACCATGGATTATGCTCTTGCCCAAGATCATGATGCCAGGAGGCATATTTCACGATGAATTTTGTGCCACGGTGGATTCCATGAGGTTTTACGGTGGATTCCATAAACTTTGATTATCGGGAATCATACACAAAGTGGATTCTTTGTGCGAGAAGTCGATGGGGATGCCTATCCTTTTCGGGCCTTTCATTAATTTAGTGTGTACATGGGTGATTCCTGTTGACATATCGAGCTCCACTCGTGATACGCCAGGGTGACCGTTGTGTATTTATGTCACCGACTTGTCAGTTGCAGATGCGGTTGGTACACCGCCCCTGAATAATAGCTACATGATAGCTATCCTTATCTACTCTAGTTCGTGGCTCAGTTAGTATGCCACCCTAGTTAGTTGAGTTTGGTTTTGAGACCCATATCTAGGGTTCTTCTATTTCCTTGTACTTGAGTTCTTTTGGCTTACACAACTAAGAAGAGGAAAACTGTTTTCAGCCTCCACCCTTGTGTGTCTTCCCCCATTGTGCAAGCAAGAAAGCTTCAAGCGAGACTCCTTCCTTCTCTCCCACAATCTTGACATGGTATCAGAGCCTTGTTCGTGGTAAGGAGCTCAAGAAAGCAAGCCAAGCTCGCGGTGTTCTGGTAAGAGCAGCAGTGTTGCTTTCATTTTCTGTTTTGGGAGCAGATCTCTGCAGGTAGCACAGCCGGAAATTGCAGGAGTGCATTGTCTCAGGTAGAGACGCCCTTCGCGGTGAAGCAAGAGGGCAGTATATGCTATGGGAAAGAGCTTTAGCTCTTGGCGAACCTGTTTTTTTGATTTGAGGCCATTTCGGGGCCTGTTTTGGAGGCGGAAGTTTTCTGCACGCACTCAGGAAAAAGCCCAGTTTTATGCTGTGCAGCCACTGTTCTACAGGTCGGTGAATAGTTACTGTAAACATTGCATTGTATGCTTGTGCGCAGAGACATTGGGAGCTACAGAATCATCCCTGTTGCTTGTTGATGCAAAATCGTCACTAGGAAGTGACTGTGTGGTCAAATACCACTTTCGCCAGTTTTGCAGATTTTCCCTTGTGAGGGTGAAGCTGTGGTTTTTGCAGTGACAGAATTTTTTGCAGTCTTCTATAATGGCATCTGATTCTCTTTCACAGATTGTCACTGAAAAGCTTGACAAGAACAACTTCCAAGCATGGAAGTTTAGAATGACGAATTTTCTTATGGGAAAAGGATATTGGGAATTTGTTGCAGGAAATGAAGAAGAACCAGTTCTTCCTGATGTTCCCAATCAACAGCAAATGCAGGCATTCAAGGCATGGCATGAGAGAGCCAGGAAAGTTATGTACTGGCTGTCTATTAGTATTTCAGACTCTATGATTGTGCATATTCAGGATGCAAGTACGCCAAAGGAGGCATGGGATACTCTGTCAAAGATGTATAGCACAAATACGCAAGCCAGGAAAATGCAGCTCAAGCAAGAGTTGCACAATGTGCAAAGAGAAAATATGAGCATCAATGACTACCACATGAAGGTGAAGAAGATTGCAGATGCAGTTGCTTCCATTGGGTCGCCAGTGGAAGATGATGATTTAGTTTCTGTGACCTTGAATGGTCTAGGAAAGGATTATGCACAGTTTCGGACATCCATTTCCGTCCGTGAAAGATTTCCTGATTTTGAGGAGTTGATTGCTCTTCTAATCTCTGAGGAGCAGAGAAATGGTGGTGCATCTTCTTCAGTAGGAACTTCAAAAGAAGCTGTCTTCTACTCAAATGCTGGAAGAGGTAGAGGCAGAGGTAGAGGAGGCCGATTTGGAGGCCGTGGTAGAAATCAGAATATGCAGCAAACTCAAGAAAACCAGTCCTATGGAGGAGGACGTGGTAACTCTAGAGGCAGGGGGAGCCAAAGAGGTCGTGGTGGATGGCAAAGAGGTCAAAATGCAAACAGTAATGTTGAATGCTACTACTGTGGTAAAATGGGTCATATGGCTAAAGACTGCTATAAAAAGCAGAATGACATTATGAATGGAAAACTGCAACAAGGGAATTATGCATCTTCTAGCAGACAGGGTGATGACAGAAATGAGCATTTGTTCATGGTGCAGCACATGAACAATTCTATGACAAGTGCAGAAGAAAGCAATGATGTATGGTATGTTGACTCAGGTGCATCAAATCACATGACAGGTCATGCAGAATGGATGGAGGATGCAAGGAAAATGGAAAAACCAGGATTTGTGGAGACTGGTGATGATACTGCACATCCTATTGTGCAGATTGGAAAAATTCCCTTGTCTATGCAGGATGGGAAAAAGAAATACCTGTCTGATGTATTTCATGTCCCGAATATCACCAAGAATCTGGTTTCTGTTGGTCAAATGGTTGAGCAGGGCTTGCAGGTCAGATTTAATCCTCATGGATGCTTTGTTGAGGATATGAAAAATAAAGGTCGCTTGATAGCAAAAGGAAAGAAGAAGGGCAGAATGTTTACATTGGATGCAGACATGCCTGAATTGAGTGCAGCAATGTTTGCACATGGGACCGGTGTAGTTGCAGATATTGATATCTGGCATAAACGCATTGGTCATGTTAATATACAGCGACTTAAATCAATGCAGGCCCAAAATATTGTTGCAGGATTGCCAAAATTCAAGGTTGCAGAAATGCATAAGGTATGTGAAGCCTGTCAGTTTGGAAAACAGGCAAGGAAACCATTTCCTAGACATGTTCAAGAGAGTAAGAAGCCATTGGAATTAATCCACACTGATGTGTGGACTACTAAAGCTGCATCTCTTGGAGGCTGTCATTATTTTGTCACTTTTATTCATGACTATAGCAGAAAAGTTTGGGTGTATTTTATGAAAAAGAAAAGTGAAGTTTTTGGGCATTTCAAAACCCTTAAAGCTATGGCTGAAAAAGAAACAGGTCTTCAAATAAAATGTCTAAGGTCAGATGGAGGGGGAGAGTACCTCTCAAATGAGTTTGCAAAGTTCTTGCAGGAGCATGGCATAAAGCAGCAATATTCATGCAGTTATACCCCACAACAAAATGGAATTGCAGAAAGGAAAAACAGGCATATTGGAGAGATATCTCGTGCCATGCTCAATGAAAAAGACTTGCCAGATTTTTATTGGGCTGAAGCAGTTGCTACAGCAGTCTACATAATGAACAGGACTCCCACTGCAGCAATACATGGAATGACTCCAGAGGAGAGGTATACTGGTAGGAAACCAGATATTTCTCATTTGAAAATTTTTGGTTGCATTGCCTATGTACATGTGCCAGATGAGCTGAGATCCAAGTTGGATCCAAAAGCTGAGAAGTGCATCTTTATTGGTTACTCTCTGCAGCAAAAAGGGTATAGATGCTATAACCCTTCTACTCGTAAGTTTACAGTGAGCAGAGATGTTGTTTTTGATGAGATGAGTAGCTGGTATAAACCAGTAAATGTGATTGATGATGTAGATGCACAAAATGGTAATGCTGCACAGAATTCACAGCAGCAGTCACAAAATATTAGTGGACCTGGAGCATCCTCTAGTAGTGGTTCACATTCTTCGCCATGGACAGGCAGATTGAGATCAGGAGAATCTTCTCAAAGCAATGCAGATAGTGGTATGCAGGTATCACGAAAAGGAAAAGAGAAGGTTGATCAGCCCATGGTTGATATGAATGCAGGTCACTCTTATGTGGATGGTGAATCCAGTGGCTCAGAACAGAGCATTGATGATGAGTTGGGTATTCCTTCTATTGTTACACCTGGAGTAAGGAAGACCAGGGATGTTTTGAGAGCACCTGGGAGTGAACCTACTTTGCGCAGGTCTACGAGAGCTAGGTATCCTGTGGATAGGCTGAAATATGATGGATTTACAGCCATTCACTATGCATATATGGTCAAAGTGATACAGGAACCAGAACCCACTTCTTTTGAGGAAGCCATGGGAAAAGAAAAATGGGAGAAAGCCATGGATGAAGAAATGGATGCCTTGGAAGCAAACGCTACATGGGAATTGGTACCTTTGCCTAAAGGTAAGAATGCAATTGGCTGTAAGTGGGTTTATAAGGTGAAGCACAATGCAGATGGTTCTGTGAACAGATACAAGGCAAGATTAGTAGTCAAGGGGTATGTACAAACATATGGCATTGACTATGAAGAAACATTCAGTCCGGTTGCAAGAATGGCAATCGTAAGAGTAGTCATTGCTATGGCTGCATCAAAGGGATGGTCTTTACATCAGATGGATGTAAAGAATGCCTTCTTGCATGGTGATTTGCAAGAAGAGGTCTATATGGAGCAGCCACCAGGTTATGTGCATGCTGTTCATCCTGAGTTTGTTTGCAGGTTGAAGAAAGCTTTGTATGGCTTGAAGCAAGCACCTAGAGCATGGTCTGACAAGATAGGACAGTATCTTGTCACTATTGGCTTTCAGATTTCCAAGGCAGATTTCTCACTTTATGTGAGAAAAACAGAGAAAGGTATTATGCTACTTGTCATTTATGTTGATGATTTGATTATGACAGGTGACAGTGATGAAGATATCCTTCATGTGAAAATGCTATTGAAGCAGAAGTTTGAGATGAAGGATTTGGGAGAGCTGCGTTATTTCTTGGGCATTGAGGTGATTAGATCACCAAGTGGGATACAGCTCTTGCAGAGGCAGTATGGATTGGACATGCTCTCCAAATATGGGATGAGAGGCTGTAAGCCTATTTCAGTTCCTTTGGAGCAGAATGTGAAGCTGAGCGCAGATGCAGGTGAGCTTCTGGAAGACCCTACTATGTACAGACGCATAGTAGGAAGTTTGATTTATATGACTATTACCAGGCCAGATTTGAGCTATGCTGTTGGATTGGTAAGTCAGTTTATGCAGGCTCCAAGGAAATCACATTTGGATGCGGCTAGACGCATACTCAGATATGTGAAGTCCACATTGCAGTATGGACTATTTTATGAGACTGGGGTTCAGATACAGCTGCATGGATACACTGATGCTGATTGGGCTGGTAGTATTTCTGATAGATGATCTACCAGTGGATATGTGTTCTCTTTTGGGAGTGCTGCAGTCACTTGGAGCAGCAAGAAACAGCCTACAGTTGCCTTGTCGAGTACAGAGGCTGAGTACAGGGGTGCAGCAATGGCTGCATGTGAGGTAGCTTGGTTGCATAAGCTACTTTATGATATGCATCAATCTACAGATGGGCCAGTTGTCATTTATTGTGACAACATGAGTAGTATACACTAGGCAAATAACCCAGTCTATCATGCTAGAACAAAGCACATTGAGGTGCATTATCACTATGTGCGAGAGAGGGTTTTACTAGGTCTTATTGATCTCGTTTATGTCAGCACAGAGGATCAGGTAGCTGACATATTCACGAAGGCATTGGGCGCAGAGAAGCTGCGCAAGTTCAGAGACCTGCTTGGTGTGCAGGAATTGGGATTGAGCTCGAGGGGGAGTGTTGACATATCGAGCTCCACTCGTGATACGCCAGGGTGACCGTTGTGTATTTATGTCACCGACTTGTCAGTTGCAGATGCGGTTGGTACACCGCCCCTGAATAATAGCTACATGATAGCTATCCTTATCTACTCTAGTTCGTGGCTCAGTTAGTATGCCACCCTAGTTAGTTGAGTTTGGTTTTGAGACCCATATCTAGCGTTCTTCTATTTCTTTGTACTTGAGTTCTTTTGGCTTACACAACTAAGAAGAGGAAAATTGTTTTCAGCCTCCACCCTTGTGTGTCTTCCCCCATTGTGCAAGCAAGAAAGCTTCAAGCGAGACTCCTTCCTTCTCTCCCACAATCTTGACAATTCCATAGCGGGTGATTCTGCAACATACATATTAAATTAATAAACGTTTATGAGTTTAGAGTGCGCACTCGTGATAAATTAAGGTTAGGATTGATTTCTAACCAATTGATTTATTTATGTAGTTGAAGACTGCTAGGTATTCACTTTTGTCGGTTTAATTGTATTATTTTACTAACGATTGTGAACACTTCAGTTGATGTGTAGAGATAGCAGCAATGGCGTAGGAAAGCATTGGAGGATAGCATGTATTCGAGTTATCATCTATATTTTGATGGGCGCATACCTTAGGCATGGCACCTATATTTTGTCGCGCCTATCTACTAAGGCATTGGATATTTACTTATTATTTTTGTATGGGCATGGGCGTACGATTATGATGTTTGTATTAGGTATGCCTGACTTCTTGGGCGCCTGCCCATTAGCTTTATTTCTATTTGGAACTAAAGCAAACTCAAAATCCAAAAGCGTGCTATTTTGTAATTTGGACTATTATTTGAGCTTGAAGATGGTTAATACATAGAATACATGCTTTATGGAGCGCTCACACAAGGCATGAGGGGAGATTGCACCCAATTGGTCTCTTGTTCATGTCGTGCATGCTTTCTACCTTGCATTTTATGCAAAAAGTAGAGTTCTTTTGTTCTTTGGGACCTTCCGACGCACACTATGCGCGTTTACAGCATCCGATCTGTGTACCAGTGGTATCAAAGCGAAGCTGAGATCGAGAGCTTCCAATCGCTACCCATCTTGCGCAAAGGTGGAGCTCCTGGAATGATCGAGCTCTACAGTCAGTTTCATCATGAAGGGTCGATACGGGTTGATTCTTGGCAGTCAAGAACCTCTGTCTACAGCCTCTGATCGCGAAGGATCGGCTTGAGGAAGAACAGGACCACTCCTACATCTCCTTCATCAAGTCATTTTTCCACAATCAACAACAGATAGGCTTCCATATCTAAAACTTCATAAGCTTAAGTTAAAGCTTAGAACTAAGCTTTTAAAAAGCTTAGTTTCCTCAATCGTAAAATCGGTGGCAGTAGCGGCCCTTCAGCATGATCGATAGAACGCCCCCCCTCCTCAAAAATCGTCGACTGGTCAATTCTAAGCTTAGTTACCTAAGCTACAAGTCATTAATCTTCTAGTCTACCAAGTTTTGCAAGTTCAAACTTACTTACTCTGCAAGTTCACCAAGTCCATAGAGATCAAAATTGACTTATTTCAATAACTCCCATAAGGACTGTTCCTGCGCAGAAGCACAGAACTACAAAATTGTTCCTTGGAAGACTCTATTCACATACGCAGACTTGCTGAACCAGTTTCAGCAACCGCAAAAGACGAAGACCGTGAAAGCCAAACAAAAATCTATAAGCCTTGTATTCCCAACTTTGAGCTACGCTTATCCCGCTAATTGGATTTCGAGAGTGTGAGGTCTTTTGGATTTTTACAGGATGATGCAACAAAATATGGACGATTTAATGGCTGAATGCAATCTTCCTGAACCTACGATGGAACAAAAATTGGATTTAATTATAATGTAGCTTGATGAAGAATGAAGAGCCCGACAAGCTTTGCAAGTTCAATTGGCAAATTTGCAATGATCTATTACCGACAAAGATGGACCACAACGTGAAGATCTTATCCGATGTACCATCGATGCGATGCTCGAAACTCAATCCATCCACAAAGAAACAAAGATAAGTAAAATAAATTTCAAATTTCGTACTTTCAATGGAACTCGAGATGGAAAGACTGTCCTTGCATTTATCAGTGAGTTTGATGATTACTTTCATGAAGAGACATACGCTGAAAAAGACAAAATTAAATGTGTCACTAATCATTTAGTCAATCGAGCCTCTCTTTGGTGGACCGTGGTTCGTAAGAGTATTGATTGTCGCACTACCTGGGAGAGTTTCAAAAAGAAGCTTCTGCAGAATTTCCTTCCTCCTCAATTCCATGAAAAAGCCATAAAGCAATGGGATCTTCTACAGCAAAGCGATCGTGAGCCTATTTCCCAGTACACCAAACGTTTTTGGAATGCCCTACTCCAACTCAGAACGCTTGAAACCGTACCTGAAGCGACTCATAAACGAAAGTTTATGTCTAGATTACTTGGACATTACTACGCTGAAGTCAATATGTTCAAGCCTGCAATCCTTGAAGATGCAATTTCTTTGGCTCATGACACTGAAGACAAGATTCGAGGAAGAGACAAGCGTCCACAACACTTTCAAGCAAATGGTAACTATGGTTCCAAGCAATTCAATTCAAATTTTAGAAGATTCAATCAAAGTCATTTTCCTTCATGATCTTTCCGTAAGTCTTGGACAAAACCACCTGCTTTTCCATCAAATACCAATCCAAACCCTAAGCCATCCTCACAGTCAAATTCCAATATTCCTAGACTTTCTGCCATTGCCAACAATGTATCTAAAGCCAAACCAATAGTTTGTTACAAATGCCACCAACCTGGACATCTAGCAGCCAATTGCCAATTGAAGAAACCACCTGTCCATATCAATTATCTTGGAGCAATGGAAGAAGAAGAACGTGAGAAAATGTCTGACTTTACGGAAGATGAAGACAACATTGCTACTCCCTCAGATACTTTACTAGGTATACCAACTCCACATTCTTTGTTGACAATGAAATTTTTAGTGCATGGAAAAGAAAAGATTATTTTGCATGATGATGGTAGTATCCATGATTTTATTTCTGCAAAGTTAGTGAAAGAATTGAAATTACAAACTGTTTCTACACATTATCACATTAAAGCAGCATTCTTAGGCACAAGATATAATGGAACACAAGAGGTGCATGACTTAGAAATTAAAATTGGTGAATATACTGAAAGAAGGAATTTCCTAGTTGTACCTTTGCAGTCTAGTGATATTATCTTAGGTATGCCTTGGCGTCATCAGTATAATCCTGACATAGATTATTCCACGCATTCAATTAAAATTCATTTTTAAGGAAAACAAATTACATTGCATGGTATACACGCATCTAATAATTTTTCATTACTTACTCATACTTAAGCTAAATGTGCATTACGTAGAAGTAGTAAATCTTATTTAATTTGGGTGAATGAACTTCAAGCTAAAGAAAAACATATGCATCCTAGGCATAAACAATTCCTTGCACAATTTAATGATTGTTTTGCTGAAGATTTACCACCTCGACTACCTCCTTCACATCTTGAAGATCACAAAATAGATTTAATTCTTGGTACACAATCACCATGTAAAGCACCATATAGACATAACCAGATTGAACAGAAAGAAATTCAAAATCAAGTAGAAGAATTGCTAAACACAGGATTAATTAGACCTAGTAGTTCTCCATTTGGTGCACCTGTTTTACTGGTAAAGAATAATAATAATACTTATCGCATGTGCATTGATTATTGTGCCCTGAATAAAATTACTGTAAAGAATAGATATCCAATTCTTAGGGTAGATGATTTTATGGATAAACTTCAAGGTTATGCCATATTCAATAAGATAGATCTTAAATCTGGTTATCATCAAGTGAGATTAGATAAATCTGATATATTCAAAACTGCATTTAGAACACAATTTGGACATTATGAATTTCTAGTGATGCCTTTTGGATTGACTAATGTACCTGCTACATTTAGTCGAATGATGAATCTCATATTTCTAAAATATCATCATTGTGTTATAGTATTCTTTGATGATATATTGGTATTCAGTAAAAATGAGAAAGAGCATTATGAACATCTGTCTTTAGTTTTCAAGTTGTTGAAAGATAATCAATTGTATGCTAATCCAGAAAAGAGTGAGTTCTTTCAAACAGAAATTGAATATCTAGGTCATATTGTTTCATCAGAAAGTATTAAGGTTGACCCTAAGAAGATAGAAGCTTAAATTGGCCCATACCCAAAAATGTGCATGAGTTACATTCTTTTCTAGGTCTTGGTAGTTTTTACAGGAAGCTTGTGCGAAATTTTCATTACTTGCTTTGCCTTTGACTAAACTTTTAAAGAAAGGTATTGTTTATCATTGGTCTGAAAATCTACAAAAATCTTTTGATTTATTGAAACATGCATTAACCCATGCTCCTGTATTACAACTACTTGATTTCAATAGAGCATTCTTTTTAGTAGTTACTGATGCTAGTGGATCTGGAATAGGAGCTATACTTATGCAAGATAATCATCCCATAGCCTATTCTAGCTGTAAACTGAAACCATCTGAACTTAAATATTCCACTTATGATAAAGAATTGTTAGCTGTTGTACAAGCCTTACGTCAATGGAAACATTACTTAATGGGTTCTGAGTTTATGATTAAGACTGACCAACAAAGTATTAGACATCTCCTTAGTCAACTCCAAATCTCTGACAGACATATCAAATGAGCAGCTTTCATTCAGAGTTTTCATCCCATTATCCAATATTAACCAGGAAAAGAGAATGTAGTAGCCGATGCTTTAAGTAGAATACCGACCATTCATAATATTTCTATCATATCCTTTAATTATCTTATCCCTATGAAAGATACTTATCATCAAGATATTACTTTTCAAGCTGATTGGAATAAATTAGTTGGAAATAACTAGATTCCTAAACTGTCTTACAATGATGGATTCATGTTTTATGAAAAGAGATTATGTGTTACAGTTCCATTTAGATCATTTTTTTTGAATGAGATTCATTGTCCTCCATATCAAGGTCATAGAGGTATTATATCTACTTTGCCTACATTGACTGAAGATTTTTTTTGGCCACATATGGACACTGATGTATCTAACTTTGTTTCTGAGTGTTTAGTTTTTCAAAGAGTTAAGAGACATCATGGTAAACAGTATGGTTTACTAATGCCTTTATCTATTCCATCACGACCATGGAAACATATTTCTATGGATTTTATTACTGGTTTACCTAATACTAAAGCTAACCATGATATGATTTGGACTATTGTAGACATGTTTAGTAAACAAGCATATTTCATTCCATGCAAGAAAACTCTAAGTGCATCTCAAGCAGCTCAGTTGTTTTTGAAAACTGTTTTCACTAATCATGGTTTACCAAAAATTATTAATTCTGATCATGATTCTAGATTTTGTAATAATTTTTGGATTACTTTGTTTGCTAACTTAGGAACAAAGATTGATTTTTCATCTACATTTCATCGTGAAACTAATGGTCAAACAGAAGCTACTAACAGTACTATTTTAGATCTTTTACGTGCTTATACTATTTCAAAACCACATACATGGGATACACATCTACATTTACTTCAGTTTGCATATAACAATACACCACACATAGCTACAAAGAAAGCACCATTTGAAGTGATTTATGGTTATAGATTGCCTACACCTGTTGCATCATTATCTAATAGAATTCAAAGTGCTGATGATATTACTAACATGCACGCTACTATTTTTTATGAAGTTAAAGACATGATTGCCAAAGCCAGCAATCATATACAAAGCAAGCAAATAAGAAAAGACAGGCCATGAATTTCAAAGTTGATGACTATGTTTGGTTAAGAATAGAGAAACGTAGATTAAAAAGTGTAGATAAACACCCAGTTGTGAAATTAGCACCTAGATTCTATGGACCATTCAAGATCATTCACAAAATCAATGATAATGCATTTAAGTTAGAACTACCACCACATTGGAAAATTCACAAAACCTTTCATATTAGTTTATTACGATCCTTTAGAGGACAATCACCAATACACCCTATTTATGAAAATCCACCTTTGTTAGATGAAGAGACTCAAATTCTTGAACCTGAAGCTATTATAGGTACTGACTTTATGACCACTAGAACTGGCCGTAGATATTCTAGATATTTGGTCAAGTTTAGAAACTATCATGTTGAAGAGGCCCAATGGATGTGCACTAGAGACTTAAATGCTTTCCCCACTCTATTAACTCCACATTGAGATAATAGCAATTGAGGACAATTGCTATCCCACCCGGGGGGTATGATGCCAGGAGGTATATTTCACAGTGGATTCCGTGAGGTTTTACGGTGGATTCCGTAAA